>NC_043703.1:6442970-6563918 GCF_006229205.1 Suricata suricatta | reverse complement strand
TAAATATTCTGCTACTATGTATTAAATACTGCATGGTTTGCCCAAGCTAAGATGAACCCACATCATAAATCAATAAGCATTTTGCATTTTCTTTCATTATCTACTCAAAGTCATGCCTACTGCACCTCTAAACATTTCATTAAATCCAATGATACAGCAAACACTCCCAAAAGAAACTTAGATTGTATTGCAGTTTCACTTAACAGTATATAAAATGCTGTGTTGTGACAGGTATCAATTATCCATTAGATACTGAATCAATTTTTCTTGCCACTTCAGATAGCTGTGAAATTAGGTGATTAACTAGTTGTTACTTAACCTTCTAACTTCTGTATAAGTCTAATTACATGAAATAGAAGTTGGGGTTCTGATTTTTTACTTTGCTTATCCATTTGGAGTGTCATTGTAACTACTGTATTGTAAATGATGGAAAATAATTGCATATCTTAAAAAAATAGAGTTATATTCTAAAAATAAATAAATAAATAAATAATTGTAAAAAAAAAAATAAAGGACATGATGCTCAGAAAAAAAAATGCTTCTCAATGAAGAAATGAATGAACATTGGGGCTAATGATTTTACCCATCTGCCATTTTAGCAATAGTAGTATATACGAGACTGAAAATTAAGTCATGGGCCAATGCCACAATCTGCAACCAAGAAATTAATTTTAAAAGGTTGTTTAAGAAGGATGGGGTGCCTGGATGGCTCAGTTGGTTGAGCTTCTGACTCTTGGTTTTGGCTCAGGTCATGATCTCACTGTTCAGGAGCTCAAGCTCCGTGTTGGGCTCTGTGCTAGAGGCACAGGGCCTGCTTGGGATTCTCTCTCTCTCTCTCTCTCTCTCTCTCTCTCTGTCACTCTCTCAGGCTTATTCTCTCTCCAAATAAATAAATAAACAAAAAAAAATGTAATTGTTTAGGAAGGATAAATGTCATCCATAGAAGACTCATCATGAATGTCTGGCTGCATTCTTTATGACAATTTTAATTATTTATGTAACGATGTATCTATGTATCACGTATGTATGTATGTATCTATCTATCTATTTATCATCTACCCAGTCTCTGTTGATTCCTCTCGGCTACCCTGATAGAATAAATAAGGACTGTGAGTTGTCTCACCCCTTCAAAGTATTGTCAGTGCCAGATCTCTTTTTTCCTGGTGAAAAACTTAACAAGCACTAGGTATTATCATTTATAAGAAGGAGAGTCAAATGCCATTTCTCTTTGCTTGTTAAAGGGACAGATTTTCATCAACAATTTCTTATTATTATCTGCCATCTGTGTGATGGCTTTACATAATTACCTGCATACCGTGTCTTTGATAGGCCGTACTTCTGATAAACAGAAAATAAAATTAAGCTCTCATATGAGATCCATTACAGAGGAAGCTTGGAATAAATACAGTAGATTTAATTTTTCCCTTTCACAAACCTGACAAGGCAGCTGCTGTGAGGCTCACTTATGAATCTTTGTTTAGAATGTAATTCCAAATGATGAAGCATCAGCCTTTAATGACAAAATGTGCTATATGGTCAATGGGAAAGAAAGTGTTTCCCAGGCTTCTGTCTTAGATGCATCAAGAATTAAAAGAATATGAGATAATTGAGAATGATAGATAATCATTTTGTGCCACTGAATTTTAAATCAACACCTGGGTTAGGCACGGCAAGTCGCGTATGAAGCCAAGTACATTCAAGGAAACAGTAGCATTTGCTTTTAATATTCATAAAGTTTTTACATTGAAGCTGTACAATATGTTCGATCACAGGTGGCACTTTAGGAAATTATGTCGGATGACGGCAAATCAGCAGGTGTATGACTATTAGCGTGCCAAATGAGGCAGGGCACAGGTATAATGCTCATCTCTGACAGGAAAATGGCAAAATATATATTCATATATATATGTCTCTGGATGTATAATCTTGTTACAAGATGGGAAATAGCTATGACACTATTGTCCACAGCAAGTTAATGTCATGAAATTAGTTATGCTGGACACATGTGGAACAAAATCACGGAGTTTAACAAAAGAATAATGTCATCATCAGTGTATGACGTGCACATCCTACGTGTTCAGCTGTATAAATTCTGGAAATTCTTCATATTCGAGCAGCTAACTCTCTAATATTTTAAGCCTTCCACCACCTCAGATAATAACTGCCTCCCCTTTTAGTGCACCCACCCAAACCTCCTTTTGATTTGACCCCAGGGTCGTGGACGCGTGTGGATGTTATATAATGAATCGATCAGTACATCCTCTGGCGGGGCCAGCCAGGCTCTTGCAAATGTCCCCATTGAGATCCGTCCGCACTACTGTGGGAATCTGTTGTGTGTTCATTTTTCTTGCTGACTGGTAGTTTATTACCTGGGTCTACCACAGGGGCTTCTTGTTCCTGTTGTTGTTTTAATCTGTTTTTCTACTGATAGACAGTTGAATTATTTCTGGTTTGGGGCTCTTATGAATTAAGCTGCTATGAGTTTTTCTGAACAAGCCATTTTTATGGACATATGTTTTCATTTATCTTGGGTACGTGATTAGGAGTGAAGCTGATGGGTCATACATTGCCTGTATGGTTAACTTTATAAGAGAATGTAAGCCTGCTCTTCAAAGCGGTTGAACTATTTGATACTCCCGCCAGCAAAATATGAAAGTGTCAGTTCCTCCACATTTCTCTAACATTTAATATTTTCGGTCATGCTTTGTTTTTATTTCAGACATTCCTGTGTGTGTAAAACGGTATCTCACTGAAATTTTCATTTCTATTTCTTTGATAAGTAATAATGTTGATGATTTTTTCACATGTGCATTGGCTCTCATATTATATATATATTTTTTGTTTTTTAGTGAAGTGGATATGTCTTTGATCATATATTTAAAAATAATTTTTTAATGTTTATTTATTTTTGAGAGAGAGAGACAGAGACAGAGACAGAGTGTGAGCAGGGGAGGAGCAGAGAGAGAGGTAGACACAGAATCTGATGCAGGCTCCAGGCTCTGAGCTGTCAGCACAGAGCCTGACACGGGGCTCCAACTAACAGACCATGAGATCATGACCTGAGCTGAAGTCAGCCACTTAACCAACTAAGCCACGCCAGTCCACCTAAAAATAATTTTCAGATGAGATTAACATAACATAAAGTTGAGCATTTAAAACCGAACAAGTTGGTGATGCCTAGTACATTCACCATAATGTACAACGAGCACCTCCCTATGACTCCAAAGCACCTTGATCAATCCAAATCAAACTCCATCCCCACTAAGCAATGTTCCCATTCTTTACCCATCCTAACCCTTTGCAAACCCCAATCTGTGTTTTGTCTCTATGGATTGATCTAGTCCAGATATTCCATATAAATTGAATTATATAATATGTGTCCTTTTGTTGTCTGACCTTTTTCACTAGAACACCCATGGAAGGGTGAAAAGCATATAAATTAGAATATTCTGGAGCTTCTTCCATGTAGTACCACGTGTCACTGTCTCATTTCTTTTTATGGCTAAATGATAGTCCGCTGTATGTATACAAGAGTTCGTTTATCAATTCATCTGCTTTTGGACACTTAGGTTATTTCCACCTTTTATTGTGAATGGTGCTGCTATAAACGTGTATACACAGACTTATTCAAGTACTTGTTTTCTATTTTTTTGGGTATATACATAGGAATGGAATTCCTGGTTTATTAGATAATTCTACATTTAACTCTTTTCTTTATTGTGTTGTTTTCCTTTTAATTGTGGATTTTTGGAATTTGTTATATATTTATATAGGAGCCTTTATCAAATACACTGTAAATATACTTTCTAGTCTATGGTTTAATTACATCTTTTGATAAATACAAATTTTGAGCTCTAAAAAAGTTCCATGTGTCATTTTTTTCTTTAACGTGAGTAGTGCTCTACGTGTGACAGGTGACTTGAGGAAGCAAGCCCTTCACATAATCCATCGTCCTGCAAGTGGTAGTAGACCAAGTATCAGGATGGTGGCTGGAGTGGTTTTAAGTTTCCTGTTCAGAAGTGTCATAAGTGGAGAGGAAGTGATGATGGTTTTACTTTTGTTACATGGGACACTAATTTGACAATCAGCTCATTCTCATCCCATGAACTGCCTGGAGATTTTAGCAACTGGTGACAGGGACATAGGTCACCCATGTATGGAGCTTGTTTGGTGAATCTGCCTCCTCATTACGTTTTCTGGACAATCACACATGGATGTGGTCTGGAACATTCCTTACTCCTTTGGCCCAGACAGCTTTGTTGAGCCTGATGTCATTGTACACATCTGGAGTTCCCATCTTCTTGAAGGCAAATTTCCAGATTTGAGTGTCCGAGGGGCTCACTTCATGAAACCCACTCCTTGGCTGGACTTGAGAATGCCAATGGCATAGCGTCTGGTCACCACCACATGGATGGCGGGATGGCCCCTCTTTTCCCCACCCTTCTTTGCAGGAGCCATTCTGCCAGGCCCCTGCTTGGAAGGCTTTTCCAAGCATGGTTTAGGGCACTAGTATATCAAGCTTGATTTCAGGCCTTGCCCTCTAATACCCCCTCCAACTCTGTGAGTTATCTAACTACTTTCTTCTAGACCACCCTAGTAAAATCCAGATAAACCTTATATTTCCTGCAACAAGAACTTTGACTAATACACCAAATCTGGACATCGTATTTCTTATTGCCAACTTGACAGGTCCATTATCTGATGTTGGATTACTTTTTATATTTCCGATTATAGATAGAGTCATCTTTTAATGTTTTATTGACCTATTTTCTTTAGTGTTTTATAAATTTTATACCTTTGTTCATTTTTAAAAATGATTTCTTATACAGTTCCAAATCCAAGAAAGGGTTTAGAAATATATATCATGTACCTCTCTGCCTCCTCCTACCAGTTAATCTGTTCACTCTTGTGACCACCGCCCATTTAGCTGGTAGTAGCACAGGAACAGAGAAAGGGCTGGTCTGGTTATTTTTCACCTACACTTAGGACTTAGGAGAAACGTGATTGGAATGGCCTTCTCCGGGGTAATGTTCCCTCATTATCATATCTAAGTTAGGTATTCCCTAGTTTTCTTCTATTGTAGCGTCTTCTCAGAACCAGCTACATGATATGCAGGGCCCAGTACCAAGCGGGAATATGGAGCCCCTTGTTGAAAAATCATTTATAATTTTAGAAGATCCCAGCAGAGCTGTGCCTTCTAAACAATGGACCCTGGACAACCACACAGGCTGTGCACTGACCAAGTCGGCCCTGCCTCCTCTTCATAGTATTTTCCAGAATTTGTCATTGTGATGGTCATTAAAATAATTAATTGCAATTTTCTTGTTGTGTTTGTTTGATTTCTAGAAGACTGCAAGATCCATGACGGCGACACCATGAGTTCTACGCCTCTCATTTCATGCCAGCATCTAGCCCACACTTGATGCAGTAAGTTGAAAAATCAGTTCTAGTTGATTAAATGAATAACCAAAAGAATAAATAGAGAAACTGATCTTTATGTTTTAATTTCAACATTCCAGTTATAATTGAAATTGTAGAGAGAAAACAAACCAATTGTGTGTAGCAGAGGAAAACCCTACCATGAATACTATTCTTGCTTAATGGGAAACTCCCTCACCCTCCTTGTTAGTCCTAGGGACCTCATCCAGAATGAGGCCACAGAAGATTCAGGATTTGAACCTGATGTACATTTAGACCACAACATTTTACCCAGTCAAGTTAGCAGTCTGAGAAAATAGAGAGGAACAGCTGATGAAGAAGGGCTCTTAACCAGATTTTGACTTGATTCATTTCATTTTACTTCCTGACATTCAACACCTCCCAATCATTAGTCTGTGCATGTGGTATAAATAACATATACTCATAGACTCTATCGGTCCTTAGTACATCAGCAGGCATAGAAAGTGTACAACATAGAATTGGTGTGTACACTACTATAGGTATGTGTTTGCTCATAATTTCTCATAATAAAAAATGTTTAATTATCCAAATTAAGACACTGTAACAGTATAACGTTTTTAACATTCACACCAAATCTTTCTCATAATTTTCCTGGCTATAACACAAAAGATCATTTATCTGAAATAACAAATTTTTAATTACAACATCTTGATTAGAAAACTTTAAATCATTGGCTATACACTACGTTTGGTATCTGTCTGTCTGATAGAATTATGCTAACTCCTTTGTAAAATAATCATTCAGCCCTGTCCTCATTATATTTTTCCACCATAATACTTGTTATTCGGCTGTTTCTTTATAACTATTCTTCCAAAATGTCTCTAAAATCTCATAGCCCTTTCCCATCTGGCCTTCTCATTTTATCTCATCTGTAATTTCCAAAATCTATCCTCACATATTTTCCCCCAACTTCTCAAATTCTGCCTTTCCTGAATCAATCTGCACCAGAGAAATGAAAGAAGTACGAATCCTTATTGTTCATTCAAACAAATATGAAGACAAGAGTAGACAAAATTCAGACTGTATAATCACTCTTTTTTGCATCTCAAATCTTTTATAATTTTTTCTATTCCAGTGAACTTAATATGCCTCTCTAAAACTACTTAATTGGAGCACATGATATTTTTATATATGTACAAATAGTATTTTTTAAATTGATTAAAGACTTTATGGTTAATTGATCTTTTGCAACTAAACAAAATATAGAATTTCCCAACATAAATAGAAATTTGCTGGCAAGGAAGAGAGTAGATAAAAATAAGATCACACAATTACTGAAAAATCGCATTCACATTGGAGAAATTAAGCAACTGACCTCATTTACCAATGTTAGGATCTTTTGGGGTTTATCTGCCTTACAAAGCAAAACCAGGTATCATTGAGCCTTTTATTTACTCAAGACAAACATAGCACATCCTTGTCCTTCTTCTATTCCACTCTGAACTTGGCTTCAGAGAAAAATCTTACTAATAAGGGAAAGAATATTGCACTCTGTTTCCTTCTGGGGAACAAGTTGGTAACTAACCAAAGACATTTTGAAAGCCAGCTTTCTGTATTCACAAACACCTCTTACCTGCCAGATATAGCTGATTTCTACCAGTCGGGGCAGGTGATGGAGTCCAATTTCAGTGTCTTTCCTTCCCAAGGCCATGAGAAATAGAGGAAAGAGAGCAGTTCTCTCCCATCATTGCTAATTGGAATGAAAATGAAGGCTTCCTTTCTCCATTTCAAATGACACCATCTTCAGCCTGCTGAATAAATCCTTTATTGTGGACACTCAATGGAAGTGGAATTCAATTCCATGCTATCAAGAGGGAGTCAAGGACATTGTAATTGATATTCAGAGTAACAAGGTAACCTATTTTCACAAGAAAGGTCATCTGAAAAACAAACAGGGACTCGAAAAACAGCCTGAGATGTTAAAGACAGTGACCATATGATTGGATGGTGGTTGGGATCCTGGGGCTGGTTTTGTTTGCTTGTTTGTTTGTTTGTTTTTTGAAACAAATAATTTTTCTAGGGAGGTCAGCTATATTACAATTCAAATTCTAAGATGACAAAAAAGATTGTATCTTAGTAAAGGCTAAGAAATAAACAACCTTAGAGTTTTTCTGAAGGTGAAATAAATCGACCCATTTGCAAGAGTTTGGAAAATAATTCAGCGTTATTTAAAATAAATCTGTTATGTAAAACAAATGAATAGATAGATACATGAAATATGTGATTTGTATAAATATGAATGCAGTCCACAAATATATTTGGATGCTTAAGTCACAATACTAAGATGTTACCATTTTCCTAGACCTAAAACAGAAAACAAACAAACAAAGGAGCTTATAGTGGGAATGGGGGATACTTGAGATGGAAAGAGAAAACTGGAGTTAACAAAAATCCTTCTCCTAATATACATCTCTATTTGTGTGCATGTAGGTGCTGTGGTGAGAAAAAAAATTGGAGACTATAATGATACTTTTTCAAATGCAGTCATGTTAGGCATTGTGGAAGTGTGAATTTCCTCTACTTAGATTAACCTAAGACTTAAAAGAGAGGAAAGATAAAAACAGAAAGAAGAAAACAGGGAGATGGGTCCACAGCACTGAGATATTATCTCAGATTTCCCTTCTTGTATTGAGGCATCAGTGACTTCAAGCCAAACACAAACTCCCTTCTCCATAAATCCTGGGGTGTTTTGTTTCCAGGTCTCCTGTGTTGTCTCGGATACTGCTCTGTAGGTGTTGAAGCTTCTCCAATGCCGGACTGCTGTCAAACTAAATTACCTCTACCTAAGATCAACTGTCTAAAATGCATAAGTCTGAAAGTAATTTGCTGGAATTAGTATTCCTCTCCTTATAGTGACATGAAACTGTTAAATCCACACTAGTTATAAACATAATTCTAGGCATCGATGTTTTTGCTTAGGGAAAGCCATGTATTTTCAAAAGAGGGATGGCTGAGGATAAGTGATCAATCCTTGTATGCCTGGTAAAGATGAGGGCCAAACATAAATATCAGCTACTTCCAAATAAAACATGGGTTGTGGTCCAAAAGAAACATTGTTTTATGCACCGTAATCTCACTGTCTACTGCCCTGTGTAAACTCCCTTTCTAACGTTGGTTGTCTTCGGTTTCCTTTGCTTGCTTCCTTTTGTGTCTCAGCTCCTTACTCCCACTGTGGCTGTTCTGAGACTTACCCTTGGCCATGCATCATCCCGTCAGATGCATTACAAATGTTTATTCCACCCCTGCTCGTGTCCTGAGATCCAGACCCACCTTTGTAATTGCCTGCTGGACATTCATCATAGAAAGTCACCAGCACTTGAAGTCTAGTCTGCCCATTCTTCCAAATATTTTCTTCCAATTCTCTTATTTCTGCATTAATTGCACCAGCCTCTACCCCAGCCATGTTTCAATATTCAGCGTTAGCTTTGACCCCGCCCCCTTTTTGTTCTGAGAGCATCTTTTTTACCTAAGCATCAATCTTACATCTGAGGCATTTTTGCATCCATTTTTTATAGTCCCCTTGAGGATACCCCAAGGTCCTTTATAACTCTCTTCAAATCCTTTCCCTCCCATCTGGTGGTATAACTTACAAACAAGTCTCTATCTACCTCTAGGTGTTTTTTCATCCTAACACCTTTGTACTAAACTCAAAATTAGTTGTCCTAGATTAGAGCTTTTAGGGATAGGAATAGCCAATAGAAATATTGCTCACTTACTCAGACTCAAGTTCAAATTCTTAGACTGGAGCCTTCAGAGGCGCTGGATTCTGCTGGACTTTCCAATCGTGTCTCCTCCCTGGCCCTTTCAAGCAATGTTCCAGCAGTAAGGCATTCCTATTTGATGTGCCCATTAGTGGGCCATGGGTACCCAATCTCATCCTCCAACAAGAACAGAAAAATTAGATTTTTTTTTACATCTTCACATTTCTGCATCCCTCCCTCTGTTCAATTCCCTGGTTCACCGTTATCTTCTCCACAGTGTATTATCTACCCAGAGGCCAAAGATTATTCCATACTCATCTTCAAAATCCCAATACATTGCAAAATTTTTCATATATCCTATCCGATCAAGAAAGATTTATTGAAAAGAATTAAATCCTCTGAAAGAACTTCACTTCTGAATTTATTTTAAAATGTAAGTATTCTGTTTTTGTTATATTTAATATTTTCCTCTTAGATTTTATTATATTGACTTATGCACTGGTGTTATCTCTACAACCAGGATATAAAGTCTTAGTTGGCAAGATTAATCTTTTTTTATCCCCAAAGACCCAGAATAGATTATTTCATATACTAATAAACTCAAACCAAATTTTAAAGAAAAATGTCTTTGGGATTTTCCTAAAGGAAATCTATTTAAATAGTTATTGGTTTATGGAGTTAGGCACAAAATCTCTTTCATCATTGTTGATGACATGTTAGCTAGGAAATTTTTAAAAGTGTAGTAAAAAGTAACTCAGCAATATTCATATTCATGTAAAAGAAAAGAAAAATTGAAGATGTTCCTCCTGTTAGTTTGCAATAAGAACAGTGGAATCAATTAGAAGGGGATAAAAAGATTCGTTGTCAGATTCTGATGTGAACTTCTGTGCCCTTATAAGGCTCTGTGGTGCTTAAAGCGCAGGTCATTTATTATGTTGGAAATGACTTGAAAATATATATCCTTCATTTGCCTTGATCTTTGGTCAGTTATTGTGACTTGTTTCCGCCTCGCCTTCCTTTGACATAATTCAACACATGCTAGGGCTTACCACTTCAGTGAAATGAAACTATTACAGACTTAGCATCTGCTCCAGTGAGCAGAATACCATGTCCTGTGCGTAACTGTATTTGTTAGTGTCAGGTGTATATGTAGGAAATAATTAATAACCATGTGCTAAGTGAACTCTAAGTTCTTCAACATGGAGACTGTACCACTTTAACTGTCTAGTTATTGGGAGGCACTTTATTTTTTAAGTTTATTTATTTATTTTGAGAAGGGGTAAGGGAGAGACAGTGAATAGGAGAGTGGTAGGGGGGTGCATAGAATCCCATGCAGGTTCTGTGCTGGCAGCGCAGAGCCCCACATGGGGCTCGATCCCATGAACCATGAGATTGTGACCTGAGTTGAAACAAAGAGTTGGGCGCTTAACCAACTGAGCCAGGCAGGCACCCCTGAGATGCACTTTAAGGCTGTGTGTACATGCCTGTTAGAGTGACTACACTTACGTATGCCACACACACTTCTCTATCATTCCCTGCTTTCTGTGCTCAAAGTAGCAAGCAACCCACACACTTAGAATTCTAAAGAAAAGCCTCATACCCAGCAGGATACAGTGATTGCAGACCTACTGGGTGCCCTCGCACGCTCATTAATTCGAGGGAAATCCAAGCGTCTTCATGCATGATGTGCTATTGGAGAGGTGGGAACGCAAGAAGGTCCTTCCCCACAGCATGGCGCCCTTTCCAACAAGTCTCTCCCCATATGTTAAGGACCTTGAATTTGAATAATGGAAAAAGAAGTCTCCCCTTCAGGACTGCCCCTGAAGGAGAACGTGAAGGGCTCTCTACGTGCCAGTTAAACGTACATACTCTTCCTTTGTAATTTATTGCATGATAATCCTTAAAAGAGTGAAAATGTTAAGAATTTTTAAAGACTGCCACAGCTCAACTCATACTTTTGGATCCTCTTTGAACTGAAGGTTCTCTATTCAGGGGCTGGGAGAGAATCATATAGCCTTTTGTTGTTACTCTTGTACACGTAGCCAGACATTGACGCGATGGGTGCATCTAACAGGTAGGATACATCAGTTTAGGGTAAAGGTCTTTCAGGCAGGCAGCTGAGGCACACCATATAGAACCCATCACTAACTTTTTAAAATGTTTTATTTATTTTGAGAGAGAGAGAGACAGCATGAGCAGGGGAGAGTCAGAGAGCGAGGGAGACACAGGATCTGAAGCAGGCTCTGAGCTGTCAGCACAGAGCCCGAAGCGGGGCTGGAACCCACAAACCGTGAGATCATGACCTGAGCCGAAGTCGGACATTTCACCGACTGAGCCACCCAGGCGCCCCAACAGCATTTTCACATAGTCAGGCTTCCATGGCTCACTCAGCAGTGACTGGAAACTTCGACGGCTTCTTCCTTCCCAGCTCCTACCTCCTTTAAAATTAGATTCCACCTTACAAAAAGATCTCAGACTTCTGTTATCTGGGAAGAAAGCATATCAAGATTTTGTCTGATTTAAAAAGAACACCAGACAAAATTGTCTGTTGGAAAACGCCTGAGGATGCCACTTAGAACATGAGTTCAGATGTTGGATGCTGCTAGTCTACCAATAAAACAATAGCATAAAGAATCTCTGTGCCGCCCTTTGAAGCTTATGCTGTAGCTCATTTGAACTTTAAAACCAGAAATATTTTCCTGAAAGGTAAAGACAAGTAGGTAACACAGAACTGCAAAGTACCAATATTACACTTTGTTCCATCACTTTTGAAACATAAGCATTTAGTTCCGATTTCCTTTTCTCTAGAAATGCTATTTGAGCTGTTAATAATTAGCTTTACGTCTACGGCTTCAGCAGGCCTCTAACTACCTTAGAGACGTACACACTACTGCTGACAACGTTGTCTACACTGCATACGCAGGAGCTCCAGCAAAGAAGGAAAGAAGGGGCGCCTGGGTGGCTCAGTCAGTTAAGTGTCTGACTTTGGCTCAGGTCATGATCTCAGGGCCCATGGGTTCGAGCCCCGCATCAGGCTCGGTGCTGTCAGCTCAGAGCCTGGAGCTTGCCTCAGATTCTGCATCTCCCTCTCTCTCCACCCCTCCTCCTTTCTCTCTCTCTCTCTCTCTCTCTCAATGTAAGTAAAACATTATTTTAAAAAAAAGAAATCGAATATCTTATTGGATCTTAGCATATCTAGGTTTTAAAATCTTTATTTGAAGACAACGGAGGTGGACAGAATCTAAAGATTGTTGAGCTTTTATTGTATGCCAAGCGCTGAGCTGGGGGGTTTTACAGGGTTCAGAAAATTTCAAAGATTAAGTTTGGGAAGAGGGCTACTACCCCAGCACGAAGGCCCTAGTCTTTCCATGCAGGAAATTGTCAATGGTTTTACTTAATGTGAGATGTATTTTCAATTCTTATTCTGACGAAAAAGCAGCCCTCCATTGGAAAGAAAAGGAAATAGATGGAATCATTCTCAACAAACCCCTTTTTCAAAAACAAAAACAAAAATCCAAAATAAAAAAAAAAAACTATTATAATGTCTCTTTTCAATAAATCCTTAGTGTGTTGTTATCTATAATTTGTCACCTGAACTGGGTGTGCCCTACCTGACAAGGCCACGAAAGTTTCTGGTATCCAGAGGCACCTGGTGACTCAGTCGGTTACGGGTCTGACTTTTGGTTTTGGCTCAGGTCCTGATCTCACAGTTTGTGGGTGTGAGCCCCGCATCGGGCTCTGCGCTCACAGTATGGAGCCTGCTTGGGATTCTCCCTCTCCCTCTCTCTCTCTATCCCTTCTCTGCTCACATTCTTTCTCAAAATAAATAGATAAACTTAAAAATATTTTAAGGGGCACCTGGGTGGCTCAGCGGGTTAAGTGTCCATCTTCAGCTCAGGTCATGATCTCAAGGTTCGTGGGTTCGAGCCCCACATGGGGCTCTGGGCTGACAGCTCAGAGCATAGAGCCCGCTTTGGATTCTCTCTCTCTCTCTCTCTCTCTCTCTCCTTCTCTCATTGTCTCTACCCCATTTGCACTCTATCTTTCTCAAAAATAAACAAATATTTTTAAAAATACATTTAAAAAATAAATAAATGGTTTGATATGCAGGTAGGTTAACAAAGCAACATTCATTCCAGCAGTACATGTAACCAGTCTGCTTTTCCTGGTGTGGGTAATACATTCCAAATGCATCTCAAACCTGTATACACACCACCATCACCTGAGGCCCTGAGAAAAACACACACCTCCTTCCCAGTCTTTCAGAATTCATATTGAATACCTCTGAGCCACCAACTTTGAAACACAGCATCAGATTTTCACATGGATTATCTAATTTAATTCTTTTGGGGTTTTTCTTTGATGTTTTTATTGCTTATTTTTTTATTTTGAGAGAGAAAGAGACAGCACGAGTGGAGGAGGGGCAGAGAGAGGGGGGGAGAGAGAGAAACCCAAGCAGGCTCTGCCCTCCCAATGCAGAGCCACATGCAGAACTCGAACTTATGAAACTGCCAGATCATGACCTGACCTGAAACCAAGAGTCATATGCCCAACCCACTGAGCCACTGGGGAGCCCCATCTGATTTAATTCTTAGAAAATTTCTAAAGGAATCATATTTACTCATGTTTTTAAAGGGAAAGAAGGAGGTTCAGGGATGTAGAGTAATAAGCTCAAAATTGTACACCTAATAGAATGTATTGTAAGAGGTAAGTCTATATGTAAATAATCCCCCATTCATTCCGTATGTCACACTACCTGTCCGGAAGGAAGTCAAGTAGGGAACTATGGCAGAAAATTCATAAAAGTAAAAGACCCTTGAGTGAAGGCTCAAGAGCTGCAAACAAGCAGTAAAGACGGAATCTCCAGGGTCGCCACAAGGTCCTAGTGATCAATTAATTCAGTAGCCAATTCATTCAGCAATCATTTCTTGAGTCTCAATTATGTGCCAAGCACAACATAAAGACTTTACCAAAAAAAAAAAAAAAAAACTTAATGAAAGAGCAACAAATGAAAAGAAAGTTTATGTGGTAATGTGTCTTCATGCTAAGTGGATTTGTGAAACAAACTATTGTTGATTGAATTATAAAATCCAAAAGATGTACTGAAATCCTAATTGCTTGTACCTGTGAATGTGATCTTATTTTGAAACGGTCTTTAAGATGTAATTTAGACGTAAGCTAAGATAAGGTCATACTGCATAGGTGGAGGTTGAGGGGGAACATTTATCCTGTATAACTGATGCTCAAGAAACACAGAGAAACACACACAGAGACAAAACCATGTGAGATAGCCAGATACACAGAGAGAAGACACCGGAGTTTGGAGTTGAGCAGCTACAAGCCAAGGAATGCCAAAATTTCCGGCAACACCAAAGGCTAAGAAAAGGAGATGGAATAGACTCTACCCCATAGTTTTCATGGAGAACATGGTCTAATCCATGCCTTGATTGGACTTAGAGCTTTCAGAAATATGAAAGAATACATTTCTTTTGTTTAAACCTCTCCGTTTGTGGTACTTTGGCATGACATCTTTAGGAAACTAATAAACAGAGGCTCTCAGTATGTTGATGTCAAACCTCTTTACATTCTCAAAAATTATTGACTACAAAGAACTTTAGTTTTTATAATCTCTATCAATACTTACCATCTATGCAATTTAGTCTAGTAAAGTTTTAAAATATTGAATAGTTTATTCAAAATAATAATATACCCAAACATATTCATTTAAATAACATACTTTAAAATAACCACATATTTTTAAAACAAACAAATTCAATTAGAGCACCATTGTTTCACAGTTTGGCCAATCTCTTTAAGATCTGGCTTAATAGAAGACAGCCGGGTTTTCATACAGGTTCTGCTTTTAATCTGTTTCAGTATGTTCTTCTGGGTGAAACATATTAAGGATATATGGCCTCACACAGAAATACAGATGTATCATTTGAAGAGAGTAATGTTTACTTAATAGTCATTTTAGATATTTACAGATATTCATTGATGTACACTCAAACTCAAATCAGAGTAGTGTCTTAAATTTGTTGTAATGTGGCACCTGAAACATTATAAATAAAATTTCTGTAGTGTGTTCTGTTAAATCTATTGGTCTATCTTGCCTTTCAAATAGACTTTTTACATGTGGATGATTTTGTAGAATCATGATCCCTTGAGAAATATTCCTTCACTCAGTTGTGCTGATCTTCCAAATGTTGACAAATTTTGTTGTACAGCATTAAAAAAATAACACCTGCCAATGTCAATCATCTCAACTAAAAATACTTTAAAGGCTGTGACAGCTTCAAACTCATGGTGGCCAATACAATTTTTCCAAAATTCTAACTTAGGTCAGACGCTCAAATTTTAAAATTGGTAGGTAGTACTCTTCATAGTAATTCCTGAAGTAACATGCTTACTCTTCATAGTAATTCCTGAAGTAACATGCTCATCGCAGTTTGAAAGCATGTCGGCCACATACCCAAATCAGGATGGACACAGTTTGTGCGTCACGTTTTCTTCCATGTAAAGATGGCGCCCTGTGACACAAGCTTAACTTGCAACTCACCACATGTGCACTCATTCTCTTTTGGTTACTTTTTAATAAGATGGTTTACTTCACCTAAATGTGAGCCAAATGAGAAAGTTTTGCTCAGATATTCTATAGCAAGTTCTACAAAGTGAGTTTGAAATCGTCTGATTTTTTTAAATTTCTGCCACATTAACTACCTCAGAAGTTAATATGGCTAAAATTAATCAGACTGGCTAATTGATGAATGATTTATTTGTTCCGTAAATAAACATGCTTAGAAACTGATCTATGCCCCTTGAATAGTGGGGGCCTAATATCAAGCAGAAGCTCTCACCTCCATACCATTATGCGTACCTCTGTCACCACATCTCACCTTTTACCTCCTGACCTACAACTTGCTTTATTATGTCTCTTCTTCCAAGATTCAGTTCACCTGTTGCCTCTTCCTACACATCTTTCTTCTCGTGTTTTGTAAGCACTTCATTTTCTCATAGCATCTTACTCTCACCGATACTATCGAAGCAGTCCCTTGTGCCACTGCATTATCGCTGTGCACTCTAATATGTTCCCCGGTGGACTGTGAGGAGTTTAAGCTAAAGTATATGCTATTTTTTCTTTTGAGGTTTTGCATCCAAATGAGGCTTCTACTGAACATTTGAAAAAAAGGATCAATAATTAATAAATAATTGAACAATGAAAGACCTAATTCATTCCATTTCCAATGGATGGCAGCTGTTAATAAAACCAGGATAATTCTCATCCCATTGTAGATATGATTTAACTGAATTCTCTCATTCTTTGGGTTACTTACACGGATAGGATCAACCCCTTTGGCCAACATAGGGACAGACACATCAGTGCACTCTCTAACAGCAGTTCCTATTACCCTCTGCCCTCCAAAATGGTTTGCTTTCAGAAGCTATTTATTAATGACACCATGTCAGATGAGGATTGACATTATTTTTTCTGTTGTAAATCTGTGTTAGAGAAGAAGAGTGAGGGGCTTTTAAAACTGACCTAGAAAAAAGGGATCTTTGCAATGGGAACAAAATCAAGTTGATTCTCCCCTCTTCCTCCTGAGACTACCTGGCATATTTGAGCCACCAGAAACAAAGTTTATGGGAAAGTTGAGTTTTAAGAATCAGAAAGAGTTCTGATGTTGGACCACCATAAGCAGGACAACAATTATGCCCCACAGTAAAGATTATCACAAGTAGGGGCACCCGGGTGGCTCAGTCGGTTAAGCGTCCGGCTTCACCTCAGGTCATGATCTCACGGTTCATGGGTTCGAGCCCCACGTCGAGCTCTGTGCTGGCAGCTAGCTCAGAGCCTGGAGCCTGCTTTGGATTCTGTGTCTCCCTCTCTCTCTGACCCTCCCCTGCTCATGCTGTCTTTCTCTGTCTCTGAAAAATAAATTAAAAAAAATTAAAAAATAAAAAGATTATCACAAGTAAAGAGCAGCTTACTTTGCCAATTTACACTTTTCCAAAGAAAATGAAAACATGTAGAGACTTCAGGACTTTTATGGATTTTCAGGCTGTTATTACTCCAGCTTAACTGTGCTTTGCTTTTCTGTACTTGACCATCAATGCTGGTGTGACTTCTTCAAGTGCATTTCTGCCTGCAAGCAGGTTGAGCATGACCCATGAACCCTTGGGTTTTTTTTCCATCTTCTACGATGCAGGAGGAGTCTCCAAAATCATCTTTTATAATCTGAGTATTTACAGGCTTTGGTTAATAGATGCACGACTTCATTTTCTCAATGCGAGAACCACGATTCAGGTTAACATTTATTCTTGTTATACAGTACCATTCTCGTGCATGGTAGCACATAAATAACAACAGTGAGAATAATAGATGCATCTCTCTAGATTAAACAAGACAGCTATTGAATGTTTAATTAAAAGCAAAATGATAATAAGGACATATTTCCAGAGATTCAATCAAGTTGCAACACATACACAATCTACCAAATAAGCCATCATAAGATAATTAAAAACTTTAGATAATTAGCTATTGTAATAAGTACATAGTTAAGCTGATTTAATATTATCTGATTCCCTGGGGATATATTTCCATAAAAGATGGGCTGGAGTAATATTTTGCATTAGAGATAGTATCAGTTTTTCATTTATAAATGTTGGGTGTATGGAAAAGTAGCCTACTTATCTAAAGATGCTAAATATTTCATTTAAAAATAATCTTTACTAAAACACCATTGCAGAATTTGAAATGGCACTAAGTTTGGGGTTTAGGGGCAAAGAGTTGAAAAACCATCTGGAGATGCTGAAATAACCTGCATTCATTTATGTTATTTAGGTTGTAAAATCATATTCAATCTTGACCCACTCAGGAAATCGAACATAAACGTCCTGCTGATTTTGACAGTCATACAGCAAAAACACCCTCTAATGAGCATTTAATAGTCCCCAAAAGTTTTGCATTAAGTACAAAGCCCTTTTGATTACTTATTCCACTAATTTAAAGTAAATACTTTTACAGATGGCATCTGTTAGGCCACTGAACGTGTGTTGCATTCATATGCAGTCATTGAAAATAGATTCCAGCTTTGTAGAAAGATTGTACCACAAAGATCAAACATGAAACACTGAGTAAACATTTACCAGTGATACATTTTCTTTAAATCTCTTTCTAAATACTTACCCACTAAGGGAGTACAATGCTTGGGGTCTGAGCAGTAATTGACCAATACCTTGCGAATTAACACCTATGCCAAATGATCTCAACAAATTGGGATCCACATCCCTCCTCGCATCTTCCTAAGTGTAGAGCGTATAATATTTCAGTCCCCTTCCAAATGTATTATATTAGCTACATGAAAAATGTCATGAAATGCTTTCAGATGGTAGAGATGATCAGGAAAATAACAACAGCATATTACAAAGAAAAACAAATGAAAGTCAAAGATCTCTTTGCAGGCTGATAAGTGTTTTGGGTTTTTAAAAAATTAAGTTATTATTATTGTTATTAGTTCCTTCTGATATCAAAAGACATTGTTAAAAAAAACGGATGGAATGAATACATGATGGCATTATGTAACTGAACTTCATCTATACATAAAAAAAGATTATACAGGGGCGCCTGGGGGCTCAGTCGGTTAAGCGTCCGGCTTCGGCTCAGGTCATGATCTCACAGTTCGTGGGTTTGAGCCCTGCATCAGACTCTGTCCTGACAGCTAGCTCAGAGCCTGGAGCCTGTCTTCGGATTCTGTATCTCCCTCTCTCTGTGGCCCTCCCCTGTTTGCACTGTCTCTCTGTCTCTCAAAAATAAATTAAAAACTTCAAAAAATTAAAAAAAAAAGATTATTCAGTCAGAAAACATGAAATGAACCCAGTTATCCTGATGCTTCAGTACCCCCATTTCCCATGCTCTGGGCAGCACACCAGCTGCTGGCCCACAGAGACTGATAGACTGTAGCAGGACTCCAGTGGTCCTCCTGTCAACTAAAAGTGAGACCAAACCCCTCACTTGCTAATAGTGCGGAGGCTTTGGCTCAGAAAACATAGAAACCTAACTCTTCTGCTATGCTAGTGTCACTGGTTTCTACAGTTGGCTCGTTAGGAATATTCAATGATCTTCAGAAGCTGAAAAAGTTACAATATTGCATGGTTCCCAACACTTCCTCTCATATTCAGCATGACTGTGGAAATTGTAACTTTTTTATTTGAAGACGTTCTTTAGGTCTTTTTATTTGCCAATACGCTGAAACATGTAGCTTGACAGCCATACAATGCAAGTATGTCAGTTTGTCGACCTTGGCAATGCCACACGCCTTGTAGAATATTTAGCAGCACCGCTGGCTTCCATCCACTAAATGACAGTGGTGTCCTCCTTCCTCACTTGGTACAATCAAAAAAGTCTCCAGACACCGACAAATTTCCCTTGGACTGAAAAATGAAAGCAATCCTCAATTGAAAATAAGTAAAAATAGACACATTTGGCTGAAACGTTAAGGTAATGAATTAACTTAGACTATATTATACATAAGGACCCAAACTTATTTGAAATCATGATTATCTATCATGCCTTTTAACATGATTGTATGATTTTCAGTCCATGCTGACATCTCTAGTCTTCATTATTTTTAGCAAATATACATCCTCTTAGAACAGCTTGGAAGAATTTCTAATTTTTTTCCTCAATATTCTCCTGTAGCAAGGAATGGAGTTTCTTAGAAAGTCTTTGAGAGCTTGAAAATTGGGATGAAACGGGTCAGAATCTTGCCTGACAAGTAGCTGAACAACTGGGGTGATTGTCTTGGGAAGGATCAGAGTTTGAGTGGAGGGCGGACATAGCTACTATAAATATTGAAAGCAATGGCATTATGCAGAATTTGAATGACGGTCATCGAGATCTGTTTGCACAATGTTTACTAAGCACCTACAATTTCCCAAACAATTTTGTTATGTTCTGGAGCTAAATAAATGAATGATGTCCTCTGATTGACAAACCCACAATCAAAGCAGAGAAATCTGCATGACTTTCATTTGTTTTTTAAATTATTTTTATTTATTAAAAAATAGATGATCATATATACACATATATGTGAAGAATTAATGAATACATATATGCATAAACGCAAAGATCTATACTTCAAATATTTATGCTCAATGTAATGATGATCTTTTACAGATAAACAGGCATATTTTTTTCTTCTGGTATCTAATATAGCTAATTAACAAAATAGCAAATATTCAGCAAAAACAAAAAAACACAAAACAAAAACTCAGCAATATATTTATTTTTTAATGTGCCTGATAGAAGCTTTTACTCTCTACATTCAATTGTAGTTGTTGAGATTTATTTCAACTCACCTAAGAGAGAGACTGAAGCTGGATTCAGTAATAGTTTAGTCTATGGGATCATTCCTATGCTTAAACTTGGTTTCCTTTTTCAAAAGTTATAAGTTAAACACACACACATTTATATACATTGTCCTGAATGAGTCAATATAGTAGCAAGTCTTTCCAGTATTTCCCTATTTTTATTTTTAATAAATAGGGAAATGAATAAAGACTAAAATGAAGAGAGAGCCATTAAAAACTAATTCCATTCAGAAAAACTAAGAATTTTTCAGGATTATTTGTATACAAACACTGGGTCGCTATCTGTTTGTTCTTATCCATTAATATTCTCCAACGTTAACTCTGAAACCAAAATTCTGGTGTGTGTCTTGTCCCACATACAACACATTTGTTTATACTGTGGAAATATATTTGTTTTAATACTGAGCTTATCCAAGAAAATAATCTAATTCACATAACAGCTCTTCTAGGAAACACCAAGACCTCAGGCAAATTTGACATTTCCGTTCTCTGGTTTCTATTGGGCTTGAGGTCTGTTCCATGACTACTATCCTAACCAGTTCTATGGTGTTCTATAGAGCTTGGCCACCCACCCTCACATGATCATAAGGAAACAGATTCTTTTGAAGCTAACATATATGCAATGTAAAAAAGAATGTATAGCTCGTATTCAATAAAGAAGTAATTCCGTGCATGTTTGAGGGGAAAAGTCCAAATATTTATAAACTCTGATAACCAATGACATATGCAATATTCCATAGACAGAAGAGATTTACAAAACTTGTTGGTAGAAACAGTGTTATATTTTCTTTCTTTCCTGAGTACAATTTCTAGTTTAGACTCCAGAGATAAAATAATAAACTGTGACTGATTAATTTTACCAACAGTTATGCTTGAACTAGTTTTATATGACTCCTAATTTAACTGATTGACCCCATCTATAAGAATAGACAAAGGAAAACAGATTTAGAAAATGATTATTACCTCAGTCACTGTTTCTCTTTTTTTCGTTCAGTTTTTATAAATTATCTTAATGTAAATATTTGACCAACTTTAAATCTGCATGTTGGGCAAGACTGACATTTCTGGTTCTTTATCCTATAGAAATTTATTATTGATATCCAATCAGTTACAACAAAACTCTATTTCAATTTATTAATATCCTTTCTCTTTACAAACGTATTCAAGTTGATATTATCAAAGCAAACCACTAATCAGAGCAAAAGATTAATCCCTAATGTAAAAATCGGGAAGACAGGATTCATAGCAAGAAGGAAAGGTTATAGACTGTGATATAGTTAGCCATAAATGGAAATCTTACTTTCTTAGATTCTGGGCAGACAGGAGAAAACCAAGAGGGAGCTCTTATTGTCTACCCAATGAAAGTAAGCAAACTCACTAAAGAAACAAGCCTTTTTCTGGCTCTGGGCTCAAGGAGGAAACTGTTGTGATATTTCAATGACACTGAAAAGCAGACAGATCAACACTAGATCACTCTAATGATCTTAATAAAATTAAAAGTTTCATTGTATTTATTGGATGGTATGGTTGGAAGACTTCTGGTATTTAATTACATAAACATGATAAATCTCGGGGCACCTGGGTGGCTCAGTTGGTTGAGTGTCCGACTTCAGCTCAGGTCATGATCTCACGGTTCGTGGGTTCGAGCTCCGCATCGGGCTCTATGCTGAAAACTAGCTCAAAGCCTGGAGCCTGTATTCCCATCCTGTGTCTTGCTCTCTCTCTCTGACCCTCCCCTGCTTGTGCTGTCTCTCACTGTCTCTCAAAAACAAAAAAAAAAACATTAAAAAAATTTTAAAAACATGATAAATCTATATGTAGAAACTAAGGTAAAGTGCATGTTGAAAGGGAATGGGTGTAATGAGATAAATTCTTGAATTCCTGTGACACATGCAGTATTGGATATACTAAGCCTTCTCCTAAACCATCACCACTACATCCTTTCTTGTATTCGCTCCAATGTAATTGCACAGACTGGTGTCCTATAGCGGCACTCCTTTCTCTGCCCTTTGCATCACAACACTACCCGTCCCAGCCATTACTCTGCACTACCCACGTGCTAAACATGTTTTCTCAAAGCTAACCCCTTATTTCAATGTTTCAGATAACCTCCTGCTCAAACGGCATCCATGGCCTTTCGTTGACTTCCAGATCAAGTCTCAAGTCCTCCTCTTGGCATTAAATACCCAACACAGCCTACCCTAACCTTTGTTTAAAGTCGTAGATTTAGACTTTTAAAACTTAACCATAGTCAGTTATAAAGCCTTCATTTCATAAAGGAAGAAAACAAGTATCAGAAAGATTAAGTAACTTGACCAAGGTCATGCTGCCTTTGCCAGATAGAGAACAGGAACAAAGGTTGTCTGACTCCCTGTCTCTCCCCCTACAAATTCCCAACACTGTTTTCCATTAACTCAGATATTGCATTTATCTTTGTCTTGAAATCTTCCAAATATGACTTCTTCATTCTTTATGTTCACATTATTGACAGAAGACTGGGACTTAATGCCAAATCATTAAAGATAAAAATATTGACTTTTCACACTTAAATCACCAACAAAATTGCACATCCTTTTTGTTTTTATGATTTTTGTCCTTTCTAGGTGTTTTAGAATTTTTTTCTGCTAAAATTTCTATTAATGTTAACATCCTTTCCAGAAATCAAATTATTTATGCTTATTATATTTGTTTCCTGCAATAAGTTGATATGCTTTCTTTTTTTCTTTTTAAAATTTTTTAACGTTTATTTATTTTTGAGAGACAGAGAGAGACAGAGTGTGAGCAGGGCAGGGCAGAGAGCAGAGGAGACAAATTACGAAGCAGGCCTCAGGCCCTGAGCTGTCAGCACAGAGCCCGATGCGGGGCTTGAACTAACACACCATGAGATCATGACCTGAGCCGAAGTCTCACACTTAACCAACTGAGCCACCCAGGTGCCCCTGTGCTGTCTTTCTTACACTGCCTCTCTCTCCTTTCCCACCTCTCCCTTTTTATCTTTATTATTGCCTTTTAAAAACATGTCTCTTTTTTTAATTTTATACTTTATGATATTCTAGGAAGATTTTCTGATGGCTCATAAGAACTCATGTAGGGTAATAGGATGAGTTGAAAATAAGGCAACAAAATAAGAATATGGATGGGGACAAAGTAATGCCAGAAATAACACTGAAGATGCAAACTGCAATGATTTGCATGTGGGAATGCGGGAATGTAACTTTACTCTTAGCTTTGTGTCAAGGAACATGAAGTGAGAAGACGTGTCAGCAGATTAATTTCATAAAATTATTTGTACATAAACTAAGAAGATGGCACAATTGTCCTAGGAAATTATAAATGTTCTGGCAAATAAGATTATTGGAACTTTTCCTAAATAATAAATATATGGTATACTATTTTTGACAACACACATACAAATATTTGTTATTAAATATTGACCATCAATTTTAACTAATGATATCACAGGGGGAGAGAGAGAGAGAGGAAGGAAGGGAGGCAGGGAAGAAGGAAGGAAGGGAGGGAGGAAGGAAGGACAGAAAGAAAGATGGGTGGATTTAAGGACTTCTAATTTTAGTTCTGAGATATAGAGCAGAAGAGAGCATCATGAAGAAAAAACATGGACAGACTACAGATTTGAGACTTTCATGGAAATCAGAGAACCAGACTGCAGAATAACATCCAGCTCCATGTCCGAGGAGAGAGGTGGATGCAAGAAGAAAGCAGGGGCAGAGAATTTGGTCACCAAGACCGACGCCCTGATGTCATATAAGCCAGTAAGAAGATTCAGCTTGAAATTTTAGACAAATTACTAAAGGCAAGTGTGAGCTGGGATGAGAATTAAAGTGCCTGAAAGCCATCACATCTGCAAGCTTTTTGTCAGAACCCCAGCAGGTATGCATAGCTGAAGAGAATCCAGAGAGAGCTCCAGCCACCTCTGAAAATCCACAAAAACCATCCTCCCTATCTCCCCTATGAAAGAAAAAATGCCCTAATCATCAGAGGAAAAATAAATAAATAAAACACTTGTGGCCTGAGGGCAGATACTGATTGTGGCTGGAGAAGTGAACAAGTAAACGAAAAGCTCTAGCCCCTGGAGATGGGAGAAAATATCCGCTAGGTTCAGCATTCCATGCGGAACTTATTAAATGTGGGCTCTTGTTATTCACAGAATGCTGAATCTAGCAGATGGTTCTGCCCCTCCCCCAGGGGAGCAGTTCTGAGGACCACACCGTCAAGGCCCAGGTTTGAAATATCTGCCTAAGATGGACAATCAGAAGGTCAGAAAATGCACACCATCCCTTGCCTTTCATCACCACACTAATAAGCACTGTGTAGATTGGAATAGGATTAGGAATACTGAAAAAGATAAATTCTAGAAAGTAAAACAAAGGGAAGATCCAAAGCTGAGAAGGGAGACTCCAATGGGGACCACCTTCAAACCTGCCTAATATCTGACTACACTTACATGTACTGGACACCAAAGGTCCAGGACAAGGAAATATATGTATGCATATATATGACGTATATGTAAGTATATGTGTGTGCGCATGTACAGTGAAACATTGAATCGCAAGTGACTTGTTCTGTGAATGTTCTACAAGACAAGCAATCATCTCTAATGAATTTTAACTTGATAAACAAACGATGTCTTACCATACCAGTAGTATGTGATGGTGGATGTCACATGATCACAACTGAGCCAATGGCTCTTCTCTCTCTCCCATGTGGGATTGTGGGTGATCATCTTCCTTGCTCAGGTGCCCAGTCTCAGGCCACCGGTGTCACAGAAACAAATGATTTTTTAGGACATTGGAAGGTGCCCACAACTGGCACTGGTGTATTTTTGGTCACTTCAAAGCAGCTATAGACAGTCCTTTGCTTTTCCACACAAGATTAAGCCTAGGAATGCTTTGCTTCCTTGTAGGGCAGGCTGTCTGCAGATAGAGACCCTTTCCTCTCCTGCCTTCTTGCCAGTGACATTCAGTACAGTAGATGATAAGACTGTATTAATACCATACTGCAGTCACCATTTGTGTGAGCATATACAATGGCCCCCATGCAGAGAAAGGTTGAATAAAAAAGTGGTAAGAAGGAGATGATTATGGTGGAAGGTAAGAAGGAAATCACTGAGAAATACAAATGAGGTATGTAAGTGGCCAAAATTGCATGGTTTTATAAGAAGTCTACATCTGCATCTCGTCTTCAGAGGAGGAGAAAAAGGAGGAGAAATCCTTCCCTTCAAATGAGATAAGGGAGATGTGTAAAATGTGGGGAACAGTGCACAATTTTGTGGAAAAGCACCACCCGAATAAAGTTGTAGCACTGTGAGTGATGAGTCTGCTTAATGACAATGCAATGTCACATTTCCACAAAATCTGCAAATGGAGGCAAAAACAAGTGTCATTGATTGGTTTCTTGTTAAAATTGCACATAAAGAAAAAAGATTACATGGAGCAAAGAGAAATCAGTGATTCCCTCAGTGACAGGGAATGTTTTCCTACACAGTAGCCTCCACGCTCTTATCTCCCTCACACCAGTCACGAAGGTTTTCAAAGGTAAGTGCAGGTTAAATTGTTTATTTTTCCTTATACTTTGTGTTTTTCTTATTATCTTGTATTATACTACAGTATGGTAATCATTTTTATATGAATGTTTTGAGTTTCCATTATTCTTATGTGGAAATTTGCTTCGATATACCAGTGCTTTGGATTATAAGCATTTTTTCCAGAATAAATTATGCTCACAAAGATTTTAGTGTATGTACATAAAATATTTATATAACTTATTTAGTTTTTATGTATATACACATATATACATATATATACAGCAGGTACACATATACAGTCTGAAGATACAAAACAATCATCCAGACTCAAATATGCCACAAATGTTAGAACCATCAACCAAGAATATAAAATAAATACAATAATAGGTGAAATGATCTAGTAGTGTAAAAGGTAGATGACATATAAAGTCAGAGAGGTAATTTCCATAAAGAAATGGAAACTATAAGAATCAAATGGAAACTATAAGAATCAAATGGAAAGTTATAATAGGAAACAAGTTAACAGAGATGAAGAATGCCTTCAGTTTGCTCATGGTTAGACTTAACACAGCTTAGAAAATCAGCAGTGAGCTGGAAGATAGGAAAATTGGAATGTGGCGAATGGAAATAACCAGTAAAATAGAGCAAAATAAAAATCATAGAGCATTCAAGAGCTGTGGAATAATGTCATACAGTCTAACATATTAGTAGCCTTAGAAGGGTAAGATTGTGAGTGAGGCACAGGAGAAATACTGGACAAAATAATGGTTTTGGATTTTACATATTATTGATAGACACCATACTAGAAACCCAAGGTCACCAAATATACCAAACTTGAAAGGTAACAAACAAACAAAAATGCCAAACATGCTCAGTCATTTAAACTGCAGAAACCAAAGACAGGAGAAAATCTTGAATGCTGCCAGAAGGGGGAGGGGGAAACACACACTTTCTATGCAAAAGAATAAGGTTAAAATCAGAGTAGACTTTTTACCAGCAACCACGTAAGCATGAAGTCAAAGAAATTAAGTCGTTGAAGAGCTAAAAGAAAAACACTCTTAATACTATTAATAGCTTTTTTTATTTAAAAATGTTTAATGTTTTATTTATTTTTGAGAGTGAGAGAGAGACAGTGCGAGCAGGGAGAGTCAGAGAGAGAGGGAGACACAGAACCTGAAGCAGGCTCCGGGCTCTGCGCTAGCTGTCAGCACAGAGCCCAACTCATGAACCGTGAGACCATGACCTGAGCCGAAGCTGGACGCTCAACTGACTGAGCCACCCAGGTGCCCCAATACTCTTAATAACTTAAAATAACTCTTAATACTTGAAACAAACTATAATACTATGGACATTTTGAAAATATACTTCAAAAGTGAAGAAAAATACTTACACAAACAAAAATATGAAATTCATTGTCAGAAGGTGTGCTCTACAAAAATATGTTGAGTGAAATTCTTGAAGCAGGAGAAATGTGACACTGACAGAAAGTTTAACCCACTAAAAACGACAGAATGTCAAAATGGAATAAATAATGGTGAAATACATTTTTCTTATTTTTTATTGCCGTAAAAAGCAACCACTTTTTAAAACAAAATTTGTATTAAGGTAATTTGCTTTTGTATAGAAAACTGACATATATGGCAATCCTGGCACAAGGGGTGGAAGAGAGGACTGGTTAAGTATTTTTTCAATTTTATACTACATGTGACTCTGTATAATATTATTTGCATTTTATTTCAGATAATTTAAAAATGTGTATTGTAAACCCTAGGTCAATCACTAAAATAGACTTGTAAAAAGTTATAGTTTTAAGAAGTTAATAAAAAAGATCAAACCGGAGTTACTTAAAAAAATTCTCTATTCAGACCAGGAAAGAAAGAATAAAGGAGAAAAAGGGAAACAAAGAATAAATTTAACAAAAAACAGATAGCCAAAATTGAATCTAACCATTATCATATTAAATATAAAGGATCTAACCACATGAGCTAAAGCACAGAGATTGTAAGATTAGAATTGATCTAAAATCAACTAAGCAAATTTGACATAATAATCACATGTAATGGGATGATTTGACATTGTTAAATGATGATATTTGGTTATTTTTCTTGTATTTTAAGTTTCAAAATGTGCACAAATGCACTTTAAAAATTTAATTTTGCTCACATACTATTCATTTGGTCACTGAAAAATAATTAAAAATTAACTGTAATGGAAACTTAGGTCCTGTTTCTTTTTTAAATTGGTTATTTTCATACTGGGTACTAATGAGATAAAACAATAAAACTTCACAATCTTTCCATCCTTTCAGAAGGATCATATTCTTTGTGTCTACTTTCCTCTGTTCGTGAAAGGATAGAAATATAATTGCAATTATCTCACTATGTAGACTAATCAAGGTATATGACATAATTAAATAGGATATATTAGAACAAATGAAGCATAATCTTATTACATATTAATTACGTTTGAGAACATTTATATATGGTTGCTCATAAAGGCATTTTTTTCATTAAGATTTTCTTGAAATTCCTTCCCTTATTTTTTTCCTTTGACATTATTAAGTAAACTTCCTTCAACACACATATTGTCCAATGTACCAGGAAGGTTGGGAATACTTTTGATAGTAGTGAAATCCTGTTAATAAGAGTATGTCATAGGGACACTTGGGTGGATCAGTCTGTTAAGTGTCTGACTTTTGGTTTTGGCTCAGATCATGATCTCATGGCTTTGTGGTTTCAAGCCCCGTGTCAGGCTCAGTGCCGGCAGTGCAGAGCCTGCTTTAAATTCTCTCTCTCCGTCTATCTCTGCCCCTCCCCTACTTGTGCTGCCTCTGTCTCTATCACAATAAATAAATAACTAAAAAATATATGAGTGTGTCATAATGAGAGGCAGAATTTTCAAACCTTCATTTTTGAAGACTTTGAGCTCCTGGAAACATGGAGACAATCTGCAGAATTGAAGACGGAGAATGAATTTAACAAATTTGACGAATACTTTGAAATGTTTTAAATCATTATTAAGAACTCAGAAACATTATTCTTATAAACTTTGCCAATTGATTATTATATGTTTATGGATAATATAAAACACACATTAATTGACCAGAATGTTTTAGGTTTCTGTTGTTATTTTATTGAACAGATTTGTTTTAGAAGCAAATACTGTATTAAGTACAAATAATAAATGAAAATTAATAGTATATAGGTCCTTTTTACACAAGGCTATACAGTGTAGTAGAAGAAAAATCTATGAATAAAATTATGACACAGCTACTATACAAGAAAGTATACAAAAAGTGCAAAATGTACTTTCTTTGTTGGACAAAGAGAGGAAACATTACATTTACCCAAGATAATCTTACTCTAGAGGATCTTTATTCACTCTGTTCCATGAAGAAATGTAGATATCATCCAAAGAAATCTAAATCTGTGGGCAAGTTATTAAGTTTCATTGTCATGATACACTTTTCTGCGTCCTATAATTACCTTTCTTTCTCTACCCTGGGCAATCAAATAAGAATTGAAAGCAACAATTCAATTCTGTCATCCTATTCCATTGTATGGGGCTGTTCCTATTGTGAATCAAAACTCTAAGCAGCCTGTAAATGACAGAAACTTAAATTATTACAGTCCCAATTACTGAGGAAATAACCCTATACAGATAGGTGAATTACCGTGGTTGGAACTAATTGAAATATTCCCATCAAAGTGCATAGACCAAGTATAAGCCACTATACCAAATAAAGCAGAGAAGGTAAAACTTTATGGTATTTATCTTCTTTTTAATTTCTTTTTCAGTGTTATTTCAATCTTAAGAGGGAACTATCCTGCTTCTTAATTGGCTCGAGGATTTTACTTACATCAAGGAAACACGCACTTACCAAGCACCTCTTAACTGCAGCAAGCACTGCTAAGGACATCGGGAGGAACCAAAAAGATCCTCTGCCACCAAAAATACTTAGAGACTGAAAGAGAAACAGATATAAAAATATTTTAAAAATAGCACAAGATGTGCTCTAGTAAAAACAAGGGTAAGGTGTTAGGAAACATGAGAAAAGGCGCCCTTGGGTGGCGTCAGGATGTCAAAGAAGGCGTTTGTGATCATCGTCGGATACTTAATGCAGCAGTAGCGGTCGGTTAGGGAAAACAGTCACTTACTCGGCAGAAGGGGTGCCCTTCCTGAGGATCACAGAAACGGAAGTAGGGTAAATCCAGAAATCACAAGTAATCCCGCATAGATGTGGCTAAGGTAGGGGCCACATCACGGAGACGTCTCTGTGCTACAAAAAATAAGACGTGTTGTTTTCCAAGAAACGGATCAGTTTGACAACAGGGCATGGTGTGTCTACTGCCACTGTGACAGTCCCACGCTTCGGGCACAGGAATGAGTTTGCCAGGCAACAGATGAGTGGGTGCCGAAAGTCAGTCTTCATTCTGTCCAGCCATCTGTGCGCTCTGGCAGCAGGCTGCTTAACCCAGGGGGGAAAGGCACACTTTCCTTGTAATCCTTGGGCAAAAGGAATGCCTCTCTGAAATGTGGTAAGAGACAAGGAGATTTGATATTTGCAGTGGCCCCGTGAAGAAAAAATTATTTCTGTTTTATGCTGGAAACTCCTGAAGCTCAGAAGAGTTAACACTCAAGAATGGTTATGAACAAGGACCTAGGTTTGAAAGTAATAGCCACTCCTCACTGGCTGTCAGACCTCTAGCAAATCACTTGAGCGGGTCTGCTCTGTTTTATCATGTTTCATATAGGGGTAATGCTACCACACTTCCCAAAGGGACTTCACCCCATTTAATTTAGGAATGATCTAATGCAAAGTGATTATAAAAGCACCTGACCCATCTTAACGATTCAATCAGTATAAACTATTTTTGTTCCTCCAAATAAACTCAGAAACAAGAAATGGATTGAGAAACCCAATGCTAACTCCTTTTTAAGTAAGTTATTCAACTGATGGATAGACACTTAACTTTTATAGAAAATATTGCAAGTTTAGAACAGAACCGAATGGGAGTACATATTTTCTATGTGTACATAAATTGTGGATGGCTGAGAGACATTTTGGAAGAGACCCTGGAGCAACAGATCTAAAATGTATTTCCACACGTAAGGTCAGTTTACATAAGCCACCTCCTCCATGTTCAGATGTTTATCAGTATCATAAGCGAAATCAAACGCAAGAAAAAGGGATACTAAATAGTCAAATGAGTCAGCAGAGCCATTGATACTTTTCATCGGGGGAATAATAAAAGGTGTCCCTGAAAGACTTTGTATGTAATACCAGCACAAGTCAGCAAACCTTCCAGTAGGGAGGCCCCCAGAGGCACACCAAAGGATCAGAGGCTAGCTGACCTGGAAATTCCATATTTGCTGTGAAATGACAAGTTTTAATATCTGTATAAAATTTGCTCCCACACATTCCATAGACTGAAAGTTAACATTCTAGATCTCTTTATTTTTCTTTATTAGGTTGTTCCAAGTCTGCTGTAGAAAAAACAACAACAACAACCCAACAACAAAAATTGAAACCCAAAACCAAAATGTGTCCTTTGTGACAAGAACCCTAAAAAAGGAGGTATTAAGGCAACTTAAATTGATGCAATGTGTGAATTTTCAATGTAAGAAACTACTTCCTATGCCCTCATTCATAGCAATGCACATATTGATAGGCATCTGCTCTTGGTTGTGCCAGCGTCGTGGGGTCAGAAGTAACCACCAGGGGCTGGTGACTGTAGTCCTAGTGCCTAGTGCCTAGGACATTACCTCCCCAGGCTGATGCTTTTTGTGATTCACTCATTTTATTTTCTGTTTCAAAACTGTTGCCTTTGGGAACTGCATATGCTGTCCTTGTGCTTGTCTTTTTGTTTTGTATTGTTTTTACATTTGTAATCACACCCAGAATGCAATATTTATTTTGAACAACACTAGGTTTTTACCCACTTTGTGCCATAGATCCCTTATATGTCACTCTGTGAACTCACTCCTATATTCTGGTAACTGGCACTCACACTCTGGTAAAAGGTGCTCTGATTGTTAACTCACATATTTTCTTTTTAATTTAACAATCCTTGATTAGATCCATATCAGAAGTATTCATTATGAAAGCCAAAGTTTCAAAATGCCCTTGTGTGTTCAGAAAAATACTCATCTCTGTATCAAATTTAACTTGATAAATGTGTAAGAACTCATTGTTCTCTACTCAAAATATCTCTCTTATTTGACAGACATATCTTTCTTATTTGACAGAAATGTTATGAGCAGAAATATCGTTCCTCTGTTGGAAAGTCAAGAAGTTCAAGGAAACGATGAGCACCTGAACTAGGTCCTGTTTCTTTCTGCTATGAGACTGTTCTCAGATATGGTATTTGAAGAAATCATGAGACTATGTCCTTCATCTCCACTCAAAGGCTGAGCAGTTGTTCTTCTGTTAAAACTTGTAACAGAAGTCAGAAAATTAGACTATCTTACAAAAGAAACTGTGGTGATAGTCACTCTGCTCAGACATGATTTCCTACTTAATAAGACCACAGAGAAACACGATATAAGGTAAGAACATAGAGGATGGTTTCTTAAATGAACTATCGCATAATAACACGAGTTCTTTATTTTAATCATGAGTCAACTCTCTATACCGAGATGGCAGCTAAAAAGACCAAGAAACTTTGTAAGTATCATGGACAAAAAGGCCTAACTGTCTTCAGTCTGACTATGTAAGGTGAAAAAAAATTTGGGGAGCCATGGCCCAACTCCCCAAGAAATATAAAACATTTCAAAGGTGCATAGGCTTATGCAGCCTTGGTGAATAGACCGCATCCTGACCAAATGAAATTATTTGTTGACCTCTGAAACTGTCATGATGTTCCATCCCTCTGGCTTTTGAACACACCATCCTTTCTGCTTTGAATGATGTCATCCAAGTCTACTTGGCAAACTACATCTTACAAGAGGGATGTAAGGGCCACCTCCTGGAGGAAGCCTCCAGGATCCTCCTCATTAGGGGATAATAACCTGTGCATACCAGCAACTGTAAGTAATTATTACATCGCTGGATAAAACCCATAAACTATAAACTTAACAACAAATCCCAGAGTGACTGATTCATTTTAAAATGGGAAAAATATTACCTTAGGAAAAGATAAAAGCAAAAGATATTTTATGATAAAAGTCATAAACACATAAAGCACTGATGATTTATAGGGGTCGATGATGTAAAGAGGCTGAAGGTAAGTTTACAGATCTATGGAGCTGACGCAACAATAAAGAAGATGAGGCAGCTTTTCCTCTGTTTATAGAACATTTGTGAATACTGTAGACTTTTCAAATTTTTGCCACGGCACACCTATTAGAAACTAAACTATCTGGGAGGCTCTTTCTACGTTTCTTTGTTTCACATGTGGTATCATATTTTAGGTGCTAATAAAATGCATATTAGAATTTTTGCAATTTCTTAAATTTCACAGATAGAATATAATGTATGCCACTGGCAATCTTTCCACGGGTTAAACTATTTTTCCTTGTTAGCATTGCCAGCAATTGGACAATTTAAAATATATTAAATACCACCTTGCTTTGTTAACTCAATACTTTTAATATTTATTTCCACTAATAACATTCTAGCTACCTAAATTTTTAACTAATATACTAGTAGTTTAAATAGTACTAAGTAAGGAAAACCATCATTCCCTGTAACTGGATTTTTCCTGAGATAAATCACATGAGAGTGGTATCAGATGAATTTCTGAACCATAATATCTATGGTTATACTCATATGACAGATGTAATGTGAACTATTAATCTGACTGTATAGGATTTCTCTTCAATTACCAATTGGTATTAATCTCAGCAAGTTCCAAGGGCACGCTCACCTTCCAAGATCACTGATGTGTTATAGAATTCGTAACTCCTTCTTTAATATGTTCCCAGCAGCACCCAGAATATTAGTTAACATCAATATTTTAAAAATACATTACTATATTGCTGAGTCCTTTCCCTCTATAAAGGTCAACACTTGACAGTGCAATTCCTAAAAATAGGCAATTTAATTTAAATCTTAACTTTTCTTTAAATAATAGACTTTAATCTACATTTGCTGAAAATCAAACTTCCTCATCACAATTTCAACAAATTAAAAGGCACGCAGCACGATCCCCTTCTCTCTCTCTTTTTCTCTACGGTGTACATGAAAATGCCCTCCGGAGTCTCTTAGAGTAGAAATCCTACGCATGCCTTGCTTGGGCGCCCGTGTGGACTGCTCTTTGTTTTTCAGTTTTTGTTAATATGCAGCTTTTGAGCTCAGAACCACCGGCCACACCAGTACAAAGGATGAGCGAGAAAAGAGCGTGGACATGCTAAGGAGACAGAAACACAAAGAAGATGTGGATTCAGGAAGCAATGGGCACTCATTTCAGCAAATCTCCCTGATGCACCAATAAAACTGCCATTTCTACACTTTAGTAAATGTCAGATAACATGGCAGAGTTGCCTGAGTGTGTGTATGTGCACGCGCGCGCGCGCACGTGTGTACGTGTGTGTGTGTGTGTGTGTGTGTGTGTGTGTGTGTGTGTGATCTACTGAGTCCTTGCAATAGCATGGCCCATGTTTATCAAATGAGAGGGTATCACCTAGCACAAGACGGGCTCTGAATTCAATCCCAGACTCTCTGACTCCAATCTTTTCCCACTCGTTGTGCCTGGTACCAGGCATGTATCATTTTATGACCGAGTGACACTTCACATTGAGCTGAAGCTCAAAGTCAGATGTTAAAATAAAAACTGCTAAAATTGAAAAATCATCAATTAAATCTCAAACCATCTTTTAATCTCTGAGACCTGGAAACTTTGCATCTAATTTGGCAAGTATAACTATTTTTTCCCCAAGCGTTTTCTCTTTGGCAAGGGTGAAGAGGACTATCAGTGGATGAACTGGAAAAGGAAAGAGGGATATTAGCCAAACACGTCCCCTCCTTCTCTCTCACTGCCCCTCTTAAATTCCCAGGCACAAACCAACCCCTCTCCCATCAGTCCCAGGGACTCTTCAAGGCAATGCAAGTCATTTTAGGTCTTGATCCTTAAATTACTCTTGATGTTTACCATTTGCTCTGTTACCAATGACAATGGCAGGATAATTTTTGCTAGTTTTCCATTCTGAAAATAATTCTATCTTTTTTTTTTTTTTTGAGAGAGAGAGAGAGAGAGAGAGACTCAAGCAGGCTCCATGACCCTTGCAGGAACCTACTCACAACCTGAGCTGAAATCAAGAGTCAGTCACTGAATGAGCCACTCAGGTACCCCTGAAAATAGTTCTTTAATCAAAATTCATAACTTTTCTTGACTGAAAAAGAAAACAAATAGAAAAGAAACATTTTAATCCATTATTAATCAGCTTGTTTGGAAACAAAAATGAAAATAACTATCAAATAAATAAAAATTCTTTCCCCCCGCATGTTCACTTGTCTGGTATAGAAGTATATGCAGTAATACCCCCAGGTTTTCAGGAGAAGCAAAATATAATTGTTGGAAAAGGTTTTCAGCAATGTGTTTTCTACAAACAGCTCCATACTGAAGTATCAAACTTTAGGCCAATCTCAAAATCCTTTATTTTCACCCACTGAAAGTAGTTGATAGTTCATAGCAACCATTGGGTAAAATTTTATGTAGGTGTGTATATGTGTATATTTACATTAGCCTTTGGGAAATCAAATATATACAAAATTATTTCTTCTTGTAACATTATAATAAAATGTGTTGCCATGATGCTTGATTCGTTTACAAATTAAGTACCATTTTTTCTCTAGCAGTTTCTTATTTTCATCATATTTTCTTCATGATTCTTCTTCTAGAAATTTCTAGTGATAAATCTGTCCCTCAGCTCTCAGTTCTTCACAAGGTGTGAAAAATTTCCAACTAGGAAATAGTTTACTTATCTTTTGTTGCCTAAGAAATTACTCCCAGATTTGCTGGCTTAAACGGCGGTAAACATATTGAAATATATGTGCATCCAATCAACATGTACATCTGAAATTGACACAATGTTATATGTCAATTATATCTCAATAAAATTAGAGGAAAAAAAACCACCAACCATTTTGTTTGCTCCTGATTCAGAGCCAGGAGCTCAGGCAGGGCCCAGCAATGCAGATCTGCAGCTCCCTGCCATCTCTGTGGGGGTCGCTTACGCAGCTGCACTGAGCTGGTGGCTGTTGGTTTCAAAACAGCATCACTCCATGCTGGCAGTGTTGTACCCAGATTTTAATATCACCCAAAAACACCAGAGATTACCTGGGAGACCGAATCACGCATGCAAAAGCCAAGGGCTTTATTACGAATTTAGGCCCGGCCAGCCTAAACTCGGGCTCACAGACTTCAACAACACACTGGACCCACGTGGAGCAAGCCCTGAACATGGGGAGGCAGGGCCTTTTATGAGTTTGGGAAGGGGGAGTTACAGGAAATTGTGACACAGGTACAGGGGTCCAATCATTATAGCATCACATCATTGACAGTAACTCTAACCAATCACAGAGCGGACCCAGAACCCTCCTGTAGGGCGTGACTAGTCTTAACCTCCATCTTTAGGCCCACCCCCAGAAATGTTAATGGTGTTAGCTGGCCTTCAAGGTCAGAGGGGAAACCCGAATCAGACCTGCATCCTTATAGCAGTTGCTGAGGGCTGCCTGCCGGGAGCTCAGCGGGGCCTCTCAACAGGTGATGTGACCTTACCTATCCTCAACGCAGCTGCCTGGATTTGCTCACAGCATCTTAGCAGCCGACCTTGGCCCTGAAAGCCGGAAGTTGCAGGTCCCCTAAACCAGCCATGGAGGTACCATAACTTCTCTTCTGGGGCAAATAATCGTGCGAAATAAGTGACAGGTGCAGCCAGGATTACAATAAGAAGAGACAGACCCCCGTTGGTGATAGTTTCAAAGTGACCTTGAGAGAAGGCCTTGAGGGTGGGGAGGATTGCCATGGTTGACTTTGAAAATCCAGTCTGCCGCAGGACCTTTTCTCACTGCTTCAATTTGAGAAATGTAACTAAAGATCACATATATTTTGCACTGTTTATCTTGTTAAATAGTATGAGAGCTTGGGCGTCACAGAATTCTAGAAAGATTCGAAGTATGAGATCCTCTGATCTCAATAATTCTACCTTTTTAAAACTTGTATCCTGAGAGCAATGAACAGTTATGGAAGTATTTTTACCATATTCAAACACACAATTTGAAAAGATCACCAAAGTTGCTGGAAGAAAAAAAAATGTAGTGGAGTGAGAGGGGAGACAAGATTCCATCCGAGGGAGATCTATGAAAAGATGGTTCACGTGACAAGCTGGCGGTTTGTAGCATGACCCTTTGTGGATGGAGAGAGGTGAGAATATTTGGAACAATCTGTTTAATTTAACAGCACGCCATTTTTCGTATTGTAATGTCTCTAAAGTTGGGACATAACTGATGGCATACGGATTCGGCCACATTGTTTTTCTGTGTTCAGTAACGTATGCTAGAACATGGCATCTCAGAGGCAAAAATATACGGTACTTTGGGTGGTACTAGGAACATATAGTAGACAAAAGATAAAGGTTTTTGTGGAACTGAATGATGGCCGAGTTTGATTTTTTTATTTTCCCCAATTATAATTGTTTTTGAAATCTTATACAGAAGCAATTCAAACGCATTATGTGATTGATGTGCCTGATTTTCTTAAACTGAGCTTAAAAAAAACTATCTCTAGGATTTGACCACAAATGACCATGTATGGCCATGTTGATTTAGCATAATGCCTGCTTTAGCGTTCTTTCTCATTCAATTTGTCTCTTTTTGGTCAAAATTTTGAAAAAATAATTTAAATGTTCTCTGTAGCAAATGCTTTGCCCAACACAGCGTGGACAATTTTCACTGTGTTTGGACGTTCTTCTCCAATCCACTGTGAGTAGCAGTCACACTCAAGAGCAAGCTGTATGAGGTGAAAATAAGGTAGAGAAGCATCACCTTCACATCACTGGGACCTTGCCTGCCTTCACCCCAGTCCTTACTAATCAGTTACTCTTCACCTGTCATGAACTTCACAGGGATCAAGACTCCCTTTCAAAAATATGTAGTCTTGGGGCACCTGGGTGGCTCAGTCAGTTAAGCTTCCGGCTTCAGCTTAGGTCATGATCTCACAGTTCATGGGTTCAAGCCCTGTGTCAGGCTCTGTGCTGACAGCTCAGAGCCTGGAGCCTGCTTCGGATTCTGTGTCTCCCTCTCTCTCTGACCCTCCCCTGCTCATGCTGTCTCTCTCTCTCAAAAATAAATAAAACATTTTTAAAATTTAAAAAAATAAGTAGTCTTTTTGAGAAAGACTTAAACTCAGAGATTTAAAAGGCCAAATACTTGGGGTGCCTGGTTGGTTGAGTGTCTGATCCTTGATCTCAGCTCAGATCATGATCTCACGGCTAGTGGGTTTGAGCCTCGTGTCAGTCTTAGCGCTGACTTTGTTGAGCCTGCTTCAGATTCTCTGTCTCCTTCTCTCACTGCCCCTCCCCTGTTTGGGTGTGCACTCACTTTCTCTCCCTCTCAAAAATAAATAAACATTAAAAAAATTTATAAAGGCCAATTACCTAAACAGAAGATTTCTCCAATATACAATCCAATTACAGATTGATAAATGACAATACACACATCTTATCTATAGGATGTCAGTGAATTCTAATTAATTAACGGCAAGTAAAGAAAAAGTCTTCACTGAAGAGAACCTCAAATGCTATATATGATACCTGAATTCTCATCACATTTATTTCCTCATGAGATCATTTAATGCTATTAAAATAATGTTCAAAACAACAGAATATGTCGTCCTGTATTTCTTTAAAACTTACACTTGCTTTTCAGAAGCTCCTAGATGGAAGACACAATACATAGTCAGGTTACTGCATTCGCTGTCAGTGAGTCACAAAATTTATGTTATTAGTGCTCACGCTTTCTAAAGAGTTACTTCTAGAAATCAGCTCCACTCACTGGTATTTGTGGTTTTGTGCGGTCAATTAAACCCACATGCTCTTTTGTTATGTTGCTTGGAGAGGGCTGGGTACTAGAGTAGTTACGACTGATTTAACCAACTACTATTCTATCAATAAAACAGATTGTATTGGCTTGATTGCAATGCAATGATCTTCTCAATGTACAGATAAAGTTACCAAGCCTGTGTCAGATGGATATATCTTACCTTTTTTCCTGCTGAATGAGATGGATTTCCTCTCATCAGACCACCTCCTCCTGCTCTGCCCTCCTAATGACCAGTGGTGTTCAGCCTGTAGTTTGTTGAGATTAAGGGACTGTTTGAATCCATGAATCAACAGGAAGCTTACCAGTCCATGCCAGAGGCAGTGATCAGGGCCTCGTACCCAGCGGTCAGCGTGCTCTGTGAACTACCCACTGCCGGGTGCTCCTCCAGTGCAAGAACACTCATAAGTAGAGGGCAAAGGCCTTGGAGGTTGGAATATGACATTCTGTTTGTGAAGTGTTTCCACTTCGAATTGTAGGACAACACTGATGGGTTGTTTGACCTGTCAGGCTAAACCACTGGGATAATGGTAAGTCCAGTCCAAGCCCTGTGGATTTACTCATAAGTGGGCTGGGTCTTTCACCACACAGAAAGCCTTCCAGAATCTCATACTGTGACAGTTTGGATAGTCTGGCATTTCTAGTGCTTTTTTGCTCACTGTAAATACAAGAAAAAATTATTATAAAATTTTGTTATCAGCTACGATGGAATCCCTTGCTTACCATAAGCCCTTGAGTACAACAGTGTTGTGGAAATCATCTTATTATGGTAGGCTTTTTCTTATCTGGAAAATTGAATAAAAATAAATTCCATAGACAATTCTTCACAAAGTCAAATATACTCTGTAAGCATGATGTCATCATACTGAATTGAATGCCAGATATCATTAGCATAGAGAGGAGATATCTGATTTAATTTGACATTACTTGATTTAAGGCCAAAAGAAAACCTAACTTTATGTTAATTTCAGAAACACAGATAAATTGAACCTGATGTTTTACACTTGATTTGCTAATGTAAGATAGAATGATGCAGAAGTTACTTATTTGGATTCTTTAAAGGCATCCTCCAGAATACAATTTAATGGGGAAAAAAACATTAGAAGGTTATTCCTTAGTGCATGCATTCTATTTGCTTCATATTTAATATGCATCAAATATTATCTCCCCATGAACCAAATCAGATTTACCCCTGAAGTTTCTAGAGTTGAAAATAGAGCCCTCTACGTTATTATTATTTATCATACATGGACGGCAGGTGTGCTCGCAATTTTCAAAATAGTCTCCTTTACCAGTGAAGGGCAGCTCACATGTAAGTGGACAGAAAATAGGCAAATTACAAAGCAAATATTCACCGCTTCCACGGGGAAGATGTGAAGGCGCACTAGAGAAATGAAATAAATGACGGTTGTCTACAGAGTGTCCGACAGCTGTTGAGGTAGCATTTAACAGGAAATTATATGACAGCCCAAACTCCGCAGCAGTCAGGAGCACCAGCCCACACCAGGTATTCACAAGAAGCGGCAGGAGGGATTTCCACAATGGCATCGCAGCTGCTGATCTGTGTGGTGGTAGCTAATGAGAATAAAAATAACCAGTTAATGAAGATTTTGCACTTGAAATTATAGATACTGGATCTGAAGATACTCAGCAATTTCTTCAAGTCTGCAATTAGCATGTCAAATCTGATAGATGTCAGGATGAGATGTTGACCAGCCCAGAAAGTTTCTGGTAAAATGCTGTGAGCTTCCATTGACTGAAAAGTAAGGGAGGAACATTTTAAAAACACACTTTGAGGGTCACCAATAGTATTTCCCTGCTGGTGAACCTACAGCTGAATACCTTGTGTTCCTTTTTCCAGGATCCAGAAAACAACAATTACAAACATAGAAAGTAGAGCAGGCATGCATCAATGTCTTCCTAACACCCACCCCACCAGTGGCCAATCTACTAATAAACTAAAACTCCCTGATCAATGAATATAGATCAAAACTATATTATATTTTCCCAAGAGAGAGGAAATTCCTGCCAGTAAATCTATAAAGAAATTTGGAGAGAGAAAAACTCAGAAATAGGAAACATTAGGACTTTAACTTTGTTTCAAATGTCAAATATCAAATGTTTCAAATGTAAAGTGGCCACAAGAAGAGAAAACAGAAACTTGAATAGGTATTTGTATATCCCTGTTCATAGCAGCATTATTCATAATAGCCAATAGGTGAAAAGCAACCCAAATGTCCATCGACAGATGAATGGATGAAGGAAACATGATATATCCATACAGTTGAATGTTCTTCAGCCTCAGATAGGAAGGAAATTCTGAAACATTTCATGACCTGAACAAAACTTGAAGATCTTCTGTTAAGTAAAATACACCAAACACAAAATGACAAATATTGAAAGAGTCCACTTAATTGAGGTACTTAGAGTCATCACAGATGCAGAAAGTAGACAGGTGGCTGCCAGACGCTGGATGGAGAGGAAAGCCAGGAGTCAGCATTAAGAGGGCAGAGTTTCGGTTTGAAGATAAACATTTCTGGAGATGGCTGGTGATGTTGGCTGTGCCAGTTGAATGTACCTAATGATGCATTAAGTTAAAATGGTAAATTTTATGTCCTGCACACTTAACCAGAGTAAAAATAAATTAAAAATGCAAGGACCATGTGACACATAGCTTGGCTCAATCTGAACACTTGTAGCAAGGAGTAGAGCAGAGGGGATTATTTGTTTGTTTATGAGCAGCTGTCCTGTGTTCCTTGTCTGAACCATCTCTTCATGTTCTTAACTGACAGATGTCTGTGCCTGGCTGGTTTTCTATCATTCCACAGGACGCTGCACCTTCCACCATGAGGCCTGTGGATAGTGCCTTTTTGTGATTCACTCATCTCTGCTTTTTGTGTTTCTTTTGGTTTTTTGTTTCCTTTGTATTTTGTGTGTGTGTGTGTGTTCTGACCTTGCTCTACTACTAGACTTTAATGTCATGCAGAGGAACATCCTCTAATCATTGAAGATTTTTTTAACAAACGGTATTAACAACTTTAACAAGGACCCAACAACTATAAAACAAGCAAAGCAAGACTCAACAGATATAGTAGGAAATACTGATAAATCAACAAGAAGAGTAGAAGATTTTTACATACCTCCCTCAAAAATTCAGAGTGCAAAGTAAAGCTTTTTATAAAAAAAAGCTTAAATATGAATATGAAATTCCAAATATAACTCCATAAAACTCCACACATCCAAGGAAATTCCACATATAACCCATAAAACTCCACACATCCAAGGAATATATGGGTGAATTCCATATATAAAAGGTAAGAGTCAGGAGACCTTCCTAGATGATAGCTCAAAGTACAATTTTTTGTTATGACTCAAAATTAAAAATTGGGTTACACAATGATTATAAATTAAAACTTTGCATAGCTAAAAAAATATCAACACAAACAAGTTACCATGAAATAGTGACAAAAAATGTTTTGCAACTTATCCACAAAAAACTACTAACCATCGAGAAGAAAAGCACCTAGCAAGCTGATAGAAAACATGGACATAGGTTATACATAAAATGGGAATGACTGTTAGTCACAGGAAAATACGCTCAAATTTCACTCATGTAGAGACAATTCCAGTTTAAAATCAGACTGAGGTACCAACTCTTACAGACGTCAAATGTTCTAAAGTATAATAAGTGATTATCTGTTGCCAACGTATCATGAAACAGATGCTTTCATACCTTGCTAATGGGAACTCAACACAGCACAATTCTTATGCACGTCTGGTAATATTGCACACTCATTCTCTCTCTCTCTCTCACACACACACACACACACACACACACACACCTCTGATCCAGCAGTCAGTTCCACTTGCAGAATGCTATCCCATAGATATACCAACACAAAGAAGAAATGATATTTGAGGAAAATCAGTTACTGTATAATTTTTAGAAGAGCAAAAGGCCAAACAAACCTAATGTCCAATAATGAAGAACTGATTACATAAACCATGCTTCATCCATACCATAGAGTGTGTACATCTATAACGAGAATAAAGAAAAGCTGCAATACTGATATGAAATTATCCCCAGGATATATTTGCAAGAGACAAACAACATCAAGTACGAAACACTGATTGAAACAACTTTTATAAAAAATAGAAACATAAATATATGAATATGCTTATTTTCTCAAAAAGAAACAGTGGAAGGATACATCAAAATCTAATAAAAATGGGATGTCTGCGTGGCTTAGTTAGTTAGGCAACCGACTTCAGCTCAGGTCATGATTTCATGGTTCATGAGTTCAAGTTCCTCCTTGGACTCTGTGCCGACAGCTCAGAGCCTGGAGCCTGCGTAGGATTCTCTGTCCCCCTCTCTCTCTGCCTTTCCCCATCTTGCTCTCTGTCTCTGTCTCTCAAAACAAAATAAAGACATAAAAATTTTTTTTAATCTAATAAAAATCGTTACCCTGACAAATGGAGAGAAGATTGAAAGGAGAATTAGAAAAGAGAATTATTTTTGAGTTTTTAAATTTTAATGCCATTTAGTTAATATACAGCGCTAATATATTAGTTTCAGATGTACAACGTGGTGATTCCAGGACGCACTCATCTTTTTTTTTTTATTTTTTTATGTATTTTATTTATTTTTGGGAAACAGAGAGAGACAGCATGAGCAGGGGAGGGTCAAAGAGAGGGGGAGACACAGAATCCGAAGCAAGCTCCAGGTTCTGAGCTAGCTGTGAGCACAGAGCCCGACACGGGGTCCGAACCCACCTACCGTGGATCATGACCTGAGCCGAAGCCGGCAGCTCAACCGACTAAGCCACCCAGGCGCCCCCTCACTCCTCTTTCATAATGACCACAATTGCAGTGCCAACTCAGAGCACATCACAAATGTGATCTTGTTCATAGCAATGTGATTCTTGTTCTTGTGATATTACATTTATGTGTTAAAATTTCAAATTTTATAGTGGAAAAATAGGACAGCAAATCTTCCAACGATGTCTCTCTGGAAATCCTTGGACCATAAACAACTATATTCCTAGATCATTGTCACTTTCAGTATTTTTTAAAGTTTATTTATTTATTTGAGACAGGAGGGGAGAGCGAGAGAGAGAGAGAGAGAGAGAGAATGAGCAGGGGATGAACAGAGAGAGAGTTGGGGGAAAAGGAATCCCATGTGGGCTCCACACTGTCAGTGCAGAGCCGGATGCAGGGCTTGATGTCACAATCTTGACATCATGACCTGAGCAGAAACTAAGAGTCAGATATTTAAGCAACTGAGCCACCCAGGGGCCTATCTTTCAGTGTTTTTTTTTTTTTTTTTAACTTTTTAAATTGAAGTCAAAAGTTTTTTTCTTTTTTTTTTTTTTTTTTTTTACTTTTTAAAATTATAGTTAATGGACAATGTTACATTAGCTTCAGGTGCCCAGCACAGTATCCAACAAGTCTACCCACTACACGCTGCTCACCCCAAGTGTAGCTGCCATCTGATGGCTCTTTCAGTACCACTCACACCTCTGGCTGCCACACGTGCCCACAGCAGGAAGGAGAAGGGCGGGGGCTTGTAGAGGGGATTCGTGCAGAAAATGATCATCTTTCATCAAGCCTGGCATCGGACCATCCCTGTCACCCCAACAACTGAAGTAAGAGAAGACTTTTGGGAAGTCCCACAGAGACTGCAGACACTGATCACAAGAGCCCTTAGAGGAGATGGATGCAGTTATCCGGGTTTGCTGACATGTAGGGTAGAGCCAGCCCAGAGGTGGGAGAGGGGACCCCATGGGTCCAGCAAAGGCTGCTGATGCCCTCATTGGCCTTGAGTGCTATAAACCAGAGATGGGTCCATGGCTGGCGCCCAGTGGTGAGAATCAGCTCCCACCAAAGGGACATGGTGGATCACTGCTAGCCCCATACTCTGAACTTGCCTGTGTCAGCATCTGGGACAGTCATTCCGAATCAGTGATTTGGTGCTGCTGCCGGGAGCCGACCCTGGGAAAGAAACACCATGGCCACCAGTAGGATGGGTTGGAAGCACGTGGGGCAGTGGGGATGGGGCCCACCGAGGAGCAGGGTTCCTCGGGACCTCTGGTTGAACCTGTCCACTAGGTGAGCATGCTCCAAGCGGAGAGCCAGTTACCAGGGCCCATCCAGATTGAGGCTGCCCTCCTGCTGGCCCTGTTCTCTGAGCGCGGCGCTCAGGAGATTCTCGTTTGGGTGCCTCATTCTGTGTAAAAGCAATCTGACTTCAGTTCAAGCTGTGATCTCATGGTTCATGAGTTTGAGCCCCACGCTGGGCTTTGCACTGACAGTGCGGAGTGGGCATGGGATTCTCTCTCTCTCTCTCTGCCCCTCCACTGCTCATTCTCTCTCTCTCAAATAAAAATTTAAAAAATTGCATTGGCTTTGCTTTCTTTACTTCCCTCCTGAGAACAACATGTCAGTTATTTATCAACCAACCAAAGAGCACAATGAACTATGCGTCTATGTGCGGACACATTCAGAGAAAAATGAACTCTGCCCTTTCAATGATCTGTAGCATGAAGTATATTGATAGCTTTGTTTTGTGACTGTCGTTTCACATGTATGGTATTTCTTCCCACAAACATATGCACTTCCAATGACGCTTTGAGTTTTATATTCAACTTTTAGAATTCTTTTATGTTTATTTATTTTCGAGAGACAGAGAGACAGTGAGGGTAGGGGAGGGTCAGAGAAAGAGGGAGACACAGAATCTGAAGCAGGCTCCAGGCTCCAGGCTCTCAGCTAGCTGTCAACACAGAGCCCGATGTGGGGCTTGAACTCACGAACCGGGAGATCTTGACCTGAGCCGAAGCTGGATGCTCAACTGACTGAGCCACCCAGGCACCCCCAGAAAAGACTTTTAAAATGAGCTGACAAGAGCATGTTTGTATTTATTGCAGAACTTTCCATTTTAGTGGTGTTCTTCCCACTCTTCGATTCCATTTCAGGCACTATTTTCATCTTACTGATTTAAGAAGTTCATTTATTTGATGATAACATTGATTTGTTTTAGGAGGGAAATCCCTTGATCTAATAATGTGTGAAATGTTGCCTTTGCCCCAGTCATTAAGGATGTTTGCATACGACCCTAAAAAACAAAATGCTGGCCTCCCACATGTATAAAAGGAACGTTCTATATAATGTGTGCTGTTTGTACTATGCCCCGCCCCCATCCTGCTCTCATTATTTCCTCATGAACTCTGCCTCGAACCACTCAGCGCAGTCAAGGCCAGAGCCCCGCCTAGGGTTTGGAGGGAGTCCACTTTTGGCGTAGACTGAAGAGCTCTCCTAAGACACACGGTCTTTGTCTGGGTCTCAAAGAGTCGAGCTTCAGTACGGAAAGCTCATTACAACCACTGTAAGCAAACGGCCTCCTTCTAAGATTCCCAGGCTGGGTAATCATCCCTGTAAACATGTCAACATTTGAGTCTTCCTTATGCCTTTTTTCCCCAAGGGATGCCATTCGGTATGGATTAAAATCTGTCCTCTTGGAGATTATTGACATTCAGTCATAACAATTTCAGCAGAAGTGATACATGCTGTATTCGAAAATCTAAATTCCAAGTATCTCAGTGATATGAAGGATTCAGACCTTTCCATGAATTTTTAAGCTGGGCTTACAGATAGTTTGTGGGCACGGAAAAGTCAGTTAAGCTTAGTCGTGATGGCTAAAATCACAAAAATATGATTATGACTGGTGAGATAGATAATAAATACCTAATAACCAACTGTGTATTTAAAAACAGGGTACTTATTCTCAATATTATAAGCATGTGCATATACACATGCACATGTGTATATTACATATGAATATATCTAAGAATCCTATAATAATCCTATCAATAAAATGTCAAAATATGAATTTCACTTTTATGTTACCTTCATCAACTTAGCTTTCGGAAACAAATAATAAAATCTTCCACACATGTGAGAAATGTAGAGAAAAGATTTCAGCACAGCAGACATGATGTCAGAAAGAAAACATTATTGGGTTGGACATGATTGGCAGGACCGGGTCTATTGAAGTTTTGGAGAGTGGACATTCTAGCAATGACAAATGCTTACAAGCAGGTCATTCGTGTCTTTGTTCCAAAGTCATAGACACAGGTGTCTGGGTCAGAAGCTACAGAGAGGGTCTCTTGTCTCATCTAATTCTGCCTATATTATTGTGCTGACCCAGGTTTTTGCTGTCATTTATTAGCATATGTTATACTGAAATAGATCCTAAATTCTCTGTATAAAATGGCAATGCATTTTCTTATCATGTATAACGATATTGGTGGGCCTCATTCCAGTCATTTCAAAAAGTGTCCAATCTCAAATATTATACTTGTCCGAATGTCTTTAAATTTTTTTAACATTTATTTATTTTTGAGACACGGAGAGCGACAGCATGAGTGGGAAAGGGGCAGAAAGAGAGAGACACACACAGAATCGGAAGCAGGCTCCAGGCTCTGAGCTGTCAGCACAGAGCCCAACTCAGGACTCAAACTCATGAACCGTGAGATCATGACCTGAGCTGAAGTAGGACACTCAAGCCATCCAGGCGCCCCCAAACTAAAATCTCTAAGCCTGATATTAAAATTCTGATTGTTCATGAAATAGGTTGAATACTATAAAGATGACTGAGACTTTCTATGATTTTTTAAGTTCATCCACTCTTTCCAAGTACCAATTTTTATCATATAATTTGTCACCAAATGAACCCCCACCTTTCTCCAGGGCCAAAACATCAACCATAATCTGTACACACGTTTTGAGGCAAGTCACAATACCCGTTTTCCCTCTATGAACTGTCCAATTTCACAAACTTCCCCCTGCATAAAAGTCATCACATCGGAAGTGGGGTGGTGAGTCCTGGGGGCAGGGAGAGGCTGGGGCACACAGGAAAATGGATGTAAATGACGTGGCCGTATCTGTATACAGGTCCACATACCCCCTGTAAACATCCACACACACATACAAATCCACGTGGACCTATGCACGGACACTCACATTCACATAGGCATACATCACAGGTGTAAGTGTGGGCGTGGATGGAGACAGAGATCTAGAGATTTACAGGTGTCAGCATCGGTGCAGACCATGCCGCACCTCTCCCATTCCTTCCGTGTGCTTTCCAGAGCAAGGAGAACAAGTCAACTCTCCAAGACTGATTTTTGCAGCCTGGCCTCCCAGCCCAGGCTCCTCCTCCTCAAAACGTTCCTGGAAACTAGTTTTGGCCCATTTGAATGACAGTCATCAGGCTCAACGGATTGCAGACCTCAGACCCTAATCTCGACTCTGTCCAATAGTCCGCAGAGGATGCTAGTGTTTTCTCAGCCTTCAAGGTTGCCGAGACGAGGTTTCTGGTCACTTGCCACATGGTACAGTTTGGTGAGGCAGACACCTGCACAGAGTCATGCTAGTGCAGGGGTATGGAGATGCCCCTATCAGGAACTCGGAGCTAACGGTATGTGTCTGAAGACAAGGCTCTGTTATGTCACCCTGCTCTTGTGTCCTGGCTCTGGCCACACCAGGGACAGCACAGGTGCTTCCCTAGATCATATAACTTGAAGGCCTCAGGGCCCCCAAGAGCAGGGTCTCTCTCCAGATTCTGACCTGACCCTCTTGGCTCTCTGTGCACTGACATAGACTGCCGTGGATAAAGGGGGCCCCTCACACCTGCTACTGCTCCTGACACCCCAGGTTTTCCCTTGGCTGGTAGGTGCTGTATGGCTATTTTTCCTTAACATTTCTCTACCTTCCCAGCCACTCAGACCATCTACTGGAAAGTAGAATTCCCTTGGAATATCTCCAAGAATTGTTTCAAATATGTCCCTGACAAAAGCTTAATTTTACTTGATTGTATCCTGAAAAAAAAATTAATGGGAGCAGGGGAAGGAATACAGAAGCAGCTCAGGACACAGGAGAAGCTATTCCTGCCAGAGTCCCATTGGATGGATAACATTTCACATTTGCACTAAATGTCCTTATAACTCTCACTTATGTTTCTAAAAAAGAAATCACTGCAAGTTGTTACTTTTTCCAAAGTGCTCATCACCACAGCTCTTAGTGCTGCCATGCCTGCCTTTCAAGAGGCATCATGGTCTAAAAGCAAGGAGAAAGCATTTTCATCTTTTAGAAAATAATCTAAAGTCTTTTCTTAATGATAGTCCCTGGCCAAGTACCAACATATACATGTTCATAAAGTGGTTGGGGATGAATGAACGAATCAATGAATCAATGCATCAAATGATGGAGGTGTGAAAACATTCTAATCAAATTGAAGTCCCAGTCAGGAAAACTGGCATCCTACAGTACAGCCCGAAAAATGTAGCTCCAGGGTTGTGTTTCAAGCTACTATTGTGAAAATAACTCGTTTTATACAGTTAAGCAGGATGAAACACTGTCTACAGAATCTTTGCATACTGTTCTCTGTTGCTGGATTTTTTTGGTGACAATGTCATTCTCGTGTCGTGATAGGGGCACAGTTTACCCTCCAGTTACCCACTGGCCTGTGAGTGAGGTCTCGGCAAGTAGAGGCATTGTTGTATTTTAATTTTGTTTCTTCAGTTCCTACAGAGTTAGTGGCTCCAGTCTACAGTAAGTAGAAGTTGCTTTATCAAATAGACCAAAGGTATACAATGACCTAGCACCAAAATTTCTAAGTTCTTCAATGCAGAAACCCATACATACATAAATAAAGAGAAAATGGAGATAAAATAAGTAGGGCCATAAAAACTATATTCTAAATGATATTTTGTCAATATGTTTCTTAAAAATAAGGAGCACGTCAGGTGTCTGGGTGGCTCAGTTGGTTGAGCCCCTGCATTTTGATTTTGGCTCATGTTGTGATCTCAGGGTCGTGGGATCAAGCCCCACATTGGGCTCCATGCTGAGTGTGGAGCTGGCTTAGGATTCTCTCTCTCCCCCCCAATGCCCTTCCCCCACTCACACTTTTCTTTTTTCTTCTCTCTCAAAAAAACACATCAATAGGGGCACCTGGGTAGCTCAGTTGGTTAAGTGTCTGATGTTGGCCCAGGTCATGACTTGTGGTTCATGAGTTCAAGCCTGGAGTTGGGCTCTGTGATGACAGCTCAGAGCCTGGAGCCTTCTCAGATTCTGTGTCTCCCTCTCTGTCTGTCCCTCCCCAACTCATGCTCTGTCTCTCTCTTCCTCTCTTTCTCAAAACTAAATAAACAAAAAAAATTTAAATATATAAATACACAAATAAAAATAAAAACATAAAATCTTAAAAAAAAGGAACCACATCGAATTTATTTCTATATCTTTGAGCCCTTGTCCTGGATCCCATAGCACCTACCCCATTAATGTGTTTGGAATATTTATTGATATATTTAAACATTGTATTAATAAATAGTTGGAAGAGTGATTCTGTGTTCACATTTATGCCTATGCGATGAGATTTCAGTTCCTGTGTCAAGATTAATGTATCTGTTTTTTCTTTAATGTTTTATTTATTTTTTGAAAGAGAGAGCATGAGCAGGGGAGGGGCAGAGAGAGGGGGACAGAGGATCCAAAGTAGGCTCTGTGCTGACAGGATGCCAGCAGTGACCCCGAAATGGGGCTCAAATTCATGATTACGAGATCATGACTTGAGCCGAAGTGATATACTCAACTTACTGAGTCACCCAGACACCAGAGAGCAATGTATCTTAAGTTGGAGTCGAATGTCAGATGTAGAAAATGATTTTTGAATTTTCCAAGACTTTGTAAAATTGCACAACTGTCAATATTGGTTCATATGGAACCAGTAGAAGTTACAGAGTAAGCTAGAAAGGTCTACGATAGTCAGGAACACATGAAGGGCCTTGATTTTGGCCTCTGTGCAGATGGATGTAGAAACAGATCCTTAAGTACCTGCTACAAACTTGAGTGAAAAGGTATGTATTATTGTGCACAAGACAGAAAAAGAAAATGGGGCAAGGACTTCCTAGCCCCCTGCAGGGAAAGGTAGTGATTTATCTCATTGTGTCTCACCATCCTTGAGCTCATCTTTTCCCATCAGGAATGTTCCATGGAGTCTCCTGCTCCTTTTGCTTCTATCATTGATTGACTTCTCAACCTGCTTCCTCATGAACAGAAAAAAACAAAAAACAAAACAAAAGCCAGAAACACGGACTCACACACAGAGAGCAGTTCTGTGTTCTTAAAACCCAGGCAAGGGCAGCTTTCCTGGTCGGCATGCCCAGACAAACCACCACACTGGGGTTTCCAATGGGAAGTTGTGGCTCATCAAAACTATGGAAGAAACTGTGGCAGAAAAAGCACATTTAGAGGACGCTTAACAAAAAATGACGGGCCGGGGCCTAAATGGGAAGGAAAACATTTCAAGCCACCTCAAAAACTATCTTCCAAAAAGATTTGAAAAGCACCAAACTTCCTTTTAGTTTTCTCATTCCAGCTATGGGATGTGAGTAATCACTGTGTCATTTGGTGGTGACACTCAGCCATGATCTCTCATTATTTGACAATCTTGGTGTCATTTTTAATTTTTTTAAGGAGTTTTTACTTATCTTTTCCTTGGAATGAAAATCAAGGTGCTTCCTGTTAATGCTGCACAGAATCGAATGCTCCCCCACCGGGTGCCTCCAAGTCCTGACTTTGTAACGAGAGAGTGGGTCTTTGAGGTCTTTGAGCACCTTCAGCCATATCCAGGAGGGACGCCATTTAGCTAGAGACAAAGACAGCGGAATTCAAGACAGGACCACTAGGGGGTGCCTGCCGTCGAATGATGACAACCGTAAAGCAATCAGCTTTTACGAAGTGTAGGAGAGTTGCTGTGTTTGTGCAGTGGAGGGGTTGGTTGGTCTATAACCAGCTGGACCAGAGTGGAACTCCTTCCTGGCACTGTGGGTCACCAGGTCCACAGACAAGAAGTGATGAAGACATTCAGCATCTCAGTCTCGCTAACTGCCCTTCCTCAGAGACTGCCCACCCCCGTCTCTTCCCACCCGCCACCAAGAACACGAATCCAGCTGCCACACCATGACAGGTTTCCCTGGGAAGGCTACCCCATTCACGGGAATGTGCTTTTTTGTTGTTGGATGTTTAAGGAGATTTGGGAGGGTAAACTCAACCCAGAGGAGAATGAATTAGGAACGCCACGTTTTTAATTTTAATAAACCGTCTTGTGTCTGGATCTGCGAACACAAAGTTCATTTCTGAGGCTAAGAAGCCCGGCCTCCGGGTGCGTTTGTTTTACAAGGTCAGTCACCTTTTCCTCTCTCGCAGACAATCACATATGCACAAGACTCACCTCCTAGGAACGCACCCCACAGGAAAACCAATGCTTTCTTGGTCATGCCAACCTAGTTATTTTTCTTTAATGATTCCGGGCTAACTACACACAGCGAACAATGTTCACTAGAAATAGATTAACTCGGTGTTTCAGTGGATGTGAGCTGGCTTCCAATGCTGGCCCTGAAGACAAAGGCGGCCAGACAAAAGCTTCTCCCCTCTCTTTCGGGCCCTTTGATGCTGCTTTTCAGCCCTTCTGTGCGGTGACAGCCTCATCGGTCGTGATTGATCTGAGAACCTGTGCACTTGGATTCCTTGAAACTTTTTGTCTGGGTGTCACTGGCATCTATTTTGCATGCGGGTCCCGTATCTGTGACTTCATCATATCCATGTCCCTGCCTCCAGATACAGAAGCCTTTGTTCGGCCTCTCTTCATGCCGGAGGAGTTTATCCGAGGGGTTGCTTCTTGTTCTGAAACATGAAAATGTGCGAAGCATAAAAGTCCAGCTGTGAATACTTACCTCCCCGCAGTGTTAAAAAGTTCAATATACAAAACACCTGGTTTCAAGTAAAATGTGCATCAAGATATACGGCAGAGAGACAGATTTAATATACCCCATAGGGCCCTGGGGCGGTTTTTAAATTAAAGACACAACACGCTTTTTTTTTCAGATGCGGTTTTACTATTTTACAAATAATGAACCAATAAATATGACACAGTCAAAGGGGCAGTTTTAAGAAGAATGGAGAGGAATATTGTCATATAAATGAAAATCAGTGCTCGGTCATGACCTAGATGCTTTGTAAATGTATTCCTGGTCAGTAAAATTCTTTTTACAGGTGAGAAGGGTGGCCAAAAGCCTCGGTGAGTTCAATTCAGTAGGAAAGAGTAGTTCTTTAAGTCTACTGTCCTAAATGTTTATCATGAATATAACTCATTTACTAGGAGATGAAAATGTTACCAGGGCCCTTCTAATGGGAGGAACCCCGCATAAGACCCTGATTAAGTGTGATGAATTATTATTAAAGGCTTTCACTGCTCCAAAGATGAAGCTCAACTTTTTTTATATGAAGAAAAAATTATGGAAAGCCACTGCAATTGGAAAACGGAGAGGATAGGAAACATTTTTCAGTGTTTGTGACCAGTTGTTTGTTTTTTTTCAATTTTTTTTATGTTTTATTTATTTTTTTTGAGAGAGAGAGAGAGAGAGAGAGAGACAGTGAGAGCAGGGGAGGGTCAGAGAGAGAGGGGGAGACAGAATCCAAACAGGCTCCAGGCTCTGAGCTACCTGTCAGCACAGAGCCCAATGTGGGACTCGAACTCACAAACCATGAGATCATGACCTGAGCCAAAGTCGGACGCTTAACAGACTGAGCCACCCAGACGCCCCTGTGACCAGTTGTTAATGGGACAAAATATCTTCAGTGTTTTCTTCTTCTTCTTTTTATTCTTTCCTGTTTGAATTCCCATCCCAAGGAAAGGAGAGCAAAGTGGCTGTCTCCAGCAAGCATGGGCAGTGCGGCAGCCTGCAGACGTACAAGGAATCATCCCAGTGTGAAACCTCCTTCAAAGAATGTGCCAGAAGCTCCAGGGGAAAGTATTTGCTCCCTTGTTGCTTTCTCTCCCTCTCTCCACACCCACACCCCCTTCACTGGATTCTACCTCCTGCATCCTAGATGGCCTTGGACAGTCAACGCCAGTTTCACCAGATATCAGGACACCTTCCCACCAAGATCACTGGGAAGTGATACAAGACATTCCTCCATATTCCACTTTAGAAAAGGTAGAAAGGGGCGCCTGGATGGCTCAGTCAGTTAAGTGTCCAATTTCAGCTCAGGTCATGATCTCACAGTCTGTGGGTCTGAGCCCTGCATTGGGCTCTGTGCTGACAGCTCAGAGCCTAGAGTCTGCTTTGGATTCTGGGTCTCCCTCTCTCTCTCTCTGTTTCTTCCCTGCTTGCAGTCTGTCTCTCTCTCTCTCAAAAATTAGTAAACATTAAAAACATTAAAAAAAGAAAAGAAAGAAAAGGTGGAAAGGAAGGGCTTCCGTTCAGCACCTGGAACACTCACGAGCACTGCCCCATGAATGGTAAGGACGCAGAGCCTTTGACCAGTGACTAGGAAATGCCCTTACTGCAGGTTCCTTGTCTGTGACATGGGAAAGCATGGGTGCCAATCTCATCACGTTCTGAAGAGGAGGAGATGAGTTCAAAAGGAAAAGGTTTTAGAACATTTCCCATCACAAAACAAAACCCAACTCTTAGCCACCATCCCCATCATCATCATCATCAGTTGGTTTTAGCAAACTCTTTGATTCTCCAGCATATACACACCCTACCAGCAACTCTTGGTTCTACTTAATCTTCTGCTGAGCTTTTATTTAAAATAGTTGGCAGTGGGGCGCCTGGGTGGCTCAGTTGGTTAAGCCTCTGACTCTGTCTCAGGTCAGATCTCACATTCGTGGGTTCCAGCCCCAAGTCAGGCTCTGGGCTGACAGCTAGCTCAGAGCCTGGAGCCTGCTTCCGGTTCTGTGTCTCCTTCTCTCTCTGCCCCTCCCCCTCTCATGCTATGTCTCTCTGTATCAAAAGAAATAATAAAATAAAATAAAATATTTGGCAGAAATTGTAAGATACTGACTACCGTATATAAAATACAGATGCAGTCATTCGGCAAATGTTTGTTCATCAGTTGCAAAGGTGCTCAACCTCCAGGGTTCTCTCTTTTTGAAATGAAGAAGATGCATGGGATTTTGAATTTTGGATGCCAAGAATGGCTCTAGTTTTAGTTTAGCATGGATAAAAATGATGTGTCATTTAACATCGCAAAGTATAAATGCATGGTCACAGCTTCCTATGTTTATGCAAGGGCGCTCTGGAATAATAAAATATTTCTCCAGTCAGTTAATTCTCCTGCTCTCTGCAATGATCATTTCGTTCTCCTCATAAAAAGAACCAACACCCCTCCTCACTTTTCCATTCACCAGTTAGGTGATCCTGCCAGAGTAAACAGAAGCCATTGGCTGGCCAAGCGTTCAGTGTATTGCAACCTACCTCAGTAACCTCTTAATAAAGTAAAGAATGTTTTTTTCTTGTTTGGCCCGAGGCCAGGCTCTCAATGTATGTTTCAATATGCTTTAGTCTCCGTGCTTCCAGAGGCTTCCACCGACTTCTCGCATATTCTCAAAACAGCTGCAATAGGCTGGTCCTCAGAGAGCATCTCTTTTCTACCGGAAACCATCCTTCTGTGGCGTCATCGCTTTCAGAGTCAAGGCCAAAGTCCTGCTCATGACCTGCAAAGCCCTAGGGCCATAGCTCCCAAGATGTGCTCCCTAGAGGATCCCCTGGGACATGGAATCAGAACTCCTGGAGTGGGGAAGGCTGCAGTTTCACAAGCCTTCCAGGTGTTTCTGACACGGTTCTCATCCTCAACTCCTAGTTCTCCATTTTCATGAAACTCCCCAGTCATGTTCCCACCTCGGGGCATTTATTGGGGTTTCCCTGTTTCACACATGATTCACCCACTTAAACTCACGCCTTGATGCCTTGCCTCCGAAATGTATTGACTCAAGGGTCACCTTCCCAACAAGAGTGTTCTCAAATGGCCCATTTTAAATTTGATCTTCCCCATCTATATGCATCTTCTCTTCCTTCGTTGTTAGATTTTATTTTATTTTAATTTTTGTCTACGGCATTTATTATCTTATCAAATGCAATGCATTTTACTTCTCATGTTTGCCTTGTTACTCTACAATATAAACGTTTTCTTCTAGTATCACATTCAGCACTGTTCACGAGCCTGGCCCCACAGCCTGGAGCAGGGGGCAGGCTGCTCTAAGACCTTGAGTTGGTGGGTCCCCTCTGAACGTCACCTGTGGGCCCTTGAGTATTTCACTACACCAGGGTGCATGCATATCTGCAGCATCTTCTGTAGCAATAAATAATCTGCAAATCTTAAGATCTTAAAACAATCCTGTTTTTCTTGGTCAGGGTCACATGGGGACTCTGGGGAAGGTGCTCTGTTAGGATCCACTGAGCTTTACTGGACTCAGCTCAGCTCATTGACACATATCTTTTTGTTATGACAACTGAGCTGAAGGAAACATTCAAGGAGCAGGATGAGATATGGGGTTCTTGCCATCTCTCAAAAAGTATCTGCTAAGCTGTGACAAATGTTCACTCACATCCCACGGGCTAAAGCTGGAAGCCTGACCAACTCCAGAATCTTTGGAAAAGTAAACATATCACTTCAATAAGACTGGATGACCAAGAGCATGAGAGGAAGAAAGTTGGAAAGAGATTATACAATCTACCACAATATATAATCCCTTCAAAGGAGAAATAATCTTTCTTGGATTTCAGAGAATTACAGCACTTTTTCTTAAGTTTATTTATTTTCAGAGAGAAAGAGAGAGATGATGATGAGTTAAGCAGGAGTGAGAGAAGAGCAGAAAGAGAGATGAAGAGTGAATCCCCAGCAGGCTCTGCACTATCGCCCAGAGCCCCATGTAGAGCTAGAACCCATGAACTGTGAGACCATGACCGGAACTGAAACAAGAGTCAGAAACCAGACCCACTGAGCCACCAAAGTGCCCCAAGAATTGCAGTATTTTTTAAAGGAAATAGACACATTTCTGGAGAGTCTCTCCACAATGCAAATATGGAATGGCTGGCGGGATTCATGGGGAGATGGCAGCTTTACTCTGGAAAGTAAGATTATGGGAGAGAAAGTCATATCCTTACTTTTCATACAACACATTTAAGTCTTGCTTAAAATTATTTATAAAACAGTATATTTTGCTTTTATAATTATTGTTTTATTGTGATAAAATACAGATAGTTTACCATTTTGCTGTGATAAAATAGTTTACCAAAATGCATAAAGTTTACAACTTTAAGCATTTTAATCTATAATTAATTCAGTGGCACTAAGTACCTTCCATTACTTTGCAGTCATCACCTCTTCTAGGTTTTTATTTTTCTCATCAATCCAAATGAAAACCTTACGTCTCTCAAGTACTCACTCCTCACCCTCTCATCCCTGCCTCTGCCAACCACCAGTCTGCATTCTGTCTCTGTGGGTTTGCCTATTCTACGTATTTTATGTAAATGGAATCTACAATATGGAGTCTTTTGTCCCTGGCTTCTCTCTCTTAGCAGAATGTTATCAAAGTCCACCCACGTTGTAGCACCTATCAGTAATTCATTCTTTTTATGGCTGAATAATATTCCATCATAATGGAGAGACCACACGTTTATCCATTCACCTGCTGATGACATTTGGGCTGTTCCCAAGGGCTGGCTACTGTGAATAGTGCTACTGAACATTTGTGTGCATGTATTTGTTTGAGTACATGATTTAAATTTGGGCAGGTCTATACTAAGAAGTGGATATAATTTTTAATGGGGAATGAGATGAGTTAAGTGGATATGGTAGGGCAATATTTTAGATGATGACAAAGTGTTTTTCAACCACATTTTTCTAGTTACCCATATTCCACCCCACCCCCCACCCCCGCCCCACACACCAATCTGTTCTTTGCTTTAGCAGGAGTACATATATAGCCTAGAATAAAGAGTTACAGAATACATTTCTTTTTTATTTGAGCCAAACATTTCAAATGCTAGAATCAGGCACTTGAGATAAAATATCTTTGACATTCAGAAGATACATGTTTCAAATATCAGCCCTGAAAACAGGATGAAATATCAGCATAGGATGCATCTGTAAACAAGAGATTGGAAAGAGCGTATATGAGAAGTCCGTCTAGTCTCACCACCAAACCCCACCCTCTCCTCACTGCCTCCCAACTCAATCCCACAAAGAATGAGACAGTCATCATCATTTGGTGAAAAAAGGAGTCAGAATCATGGGAGGAGCAAGAAGGTCAGTAATGGATGCAAAGCGAAGTAAAATAAAAGGGCATTTGGCCCTGGCCCCCCGTTGGGGTTTGAAAACCTTAGGGGAGGTGTAAATAAAAACGTGCAAACTTCAGTTAAGTTTTGGGGAAATCTCAGAAGATAAAGGATCTAAGCTCTGATTCTCCAGAAAAGACAGTGGTGTAGACAGCTTGTTTCCACACAGACCTGGAATGATGAAGGGCAATGGTTTAGTGCCTCTTTCAACAGGGTGTGACTGGGCACATCCCCTGAGGCACCCAGCCCAGGATCAGGGTCACACCACCAAGTGGCCCACACAGGGTTGGAAAGACGCATTTGCAAATGGGAACGTGGTGCCTGGAGACCAGAATGGGTCCTCAGACATGAGATATCATTGGTCAGAAATGCTGGCTCATGTTCCAGAAGAATTCCATCACAGATGCCAGGAGCCAGGCCTGGGGATTGCATGTTACTTACAGAGTGCAAACCTGTGTTTTAAGCACTTAAAATGTATTAAAAAATTAAATGTGATGATCAGTACTTTGGAAGAGATAGTTTTATTACAATACTATCTTAGTCACAGAAATTAAGGCATAATAGGGTCCATAACTTGTCCACAACAGCCCAGATGGGAGGAAGACCAGAAATGAGGCAGAACAATGCCCATCTTCCATCCTTATTCACAGAGAAGGAAAGGGCTATCTTTCCTTCTCTTCTTTCATACCAATCTCCACGTTTCTTGCACCACCGACAGTAGTGCTGGCTTCACAATAAACATTTTTGAATGTTTATTTATTTTCAAGGGAGACACAGAATCAGAAGCAGGCTCCAGGCACAGAGCCCCCAATGCAGGACTTGAACTCACAGACTGCAAGATCATGACCTGAACTGAAGTTGGTTATTTAACCAACTGCACCACCAGGATGCCCCTCACAATAAACATTTTAAAATATGCCTGAGGAATCAACACATGAAATCAAGGAATTTTTTCTCTTTTTTAAATTTACCAAGAGGTCTAAGTTGATCATTAACTTCATGATTTTTAAAACAACTGAAATAGGAGAAATTTATTAGCAACTTCTGGACTTTAACCTCTCTTTGGAATTTATTTTGACTCAAAGGTTGAGTGACGTAGCAGAACAACAGTAAGACTGAGAGCAACAGATTTTCCTGGCTTAAAATTTCCAGTTTGGCAGAATACTGAATCATGGAATGTTAGATCTAGAAGGCATCCATACTGTCCTTAAATAGATGAAAAACTTTGGAGGTATAACTGTAACATGGTTCCCGTTGCTAAATAATTACAACAAAGATTTGAATAGGACACTGGTCATAAACTTCTAAGGTCTCTGGTTTATTCTTGGAGAGTTGGTATGTTCTTGATATTAGTATAGACTTTTTGCTTTTTATGTTTTTTTCTTTAATCTTATTCATAGAAGTAAAATGTTAAATGGGCCAAGAGGAAAAAAAAAATCTTTAGACAAACTGGTATTCCAATAACTTTATTTGAAATCAATAGGCACATATCCTTCCATACCCTACCCGTCCCTGCAAGCTAAGGGATTTTATGAAACCGGGACTATATATTTCTATTATGTTAAATTAGACTATCTGTTTATAAGTCTACACAGGGCATTATTATGAAAACCTCATGTTGTTCTATCAATAACAGCTTGGTCTCTAACTAGTAATCTTAAATGTAGCTTGCATTTATTATAGCATCTATTTCCATAAGTTCTGTATTAGGTAAAGGAGATATCATATTTATAGTCTGAATAATACCCCAACTTTAAAAGTGGAACAAATTAGTCTTTGCATGTAGTAGAATGGCTTGCCTATTCTCACCCCGACAATTAGTAGTGCATCTAGAAGCTAATAAAATGGCTCAATTACCAGGCTAATATTAGAATTGTAAAAAGCACCCATAGCAGAAATTCTAATTCAATTTTATCTATAATGTAAGGGGAGAGAGCTGGGGCAGACATTTTGCGGCATGCTTTTTATATACAATGTCCATGTCAATTTTGAAGTATGTTTTTTTTAATGTTTTATTTATTTTTGAGAGAGAGAGAGACAATATCAGAAGGTCAGAGAGACAGGAAGACACAGAATCTGAAGACAGGCTCCAGGCTCTGAGCTAGCCATCAGGATAGAGCCTGAAGTGGGGCTCAAACCCATGAGCAGCGAGATCATGACCTGAGCAGAAGTCAGACGCCTAACCTACCGAGCCACCCAGGCGCCCCTGAAATATGTGTTTTTAAAGGCATATTTGGAGGGTTCTGTCAAAATGATATTGCAGAGGGTAAAAGTGAGTAGAAAAGTCCATTCTGTATTTCCAGTCTACATGGCAGATCTCTTGGGCTGGGTTGTTTTCCGAGTTTTCACTTTTACAGTCTCTACATCGTAAGAGTTTCCAACGGCATGCACAGTGTATTCCATAATAAGGAATATACAGATGCTCCCAAGTATAACGACAATCTCTAGACAGTTACCAACTGGCCAACTCCTGTCTCTGTAAGTCTTACCAGAGGTGGGACTACAGAAAAGACTCCTATCACCGATTCTAGAGAATAGCCTGTGTTGATCTGGAAAAAAATGTACAAAATTGCTATCTGGGCAGGATATATTTTAGAATCAGCACACCACACTGGTAGCCCATTCACAAACCCTGCAGGTAGCTTGATGCTTCCCAAAGCTGTGAAAAACACAAATTGGATTATGCCATAGTTTTCATTTAAACTCACTGTGAAAATAATCTGATAAATGTCAATGTGCAACTGGGCTGCCTAATTGTTCTATTTTGCCATGCGCCAACATGATAAGGTACGATTTATTCAATATAAATAACTTCATGGACAAACAAATATTTAAGAGGCCCTGACTGAAATCCATTGCTAAATAACAATACAGCTTTGATATCAGTGACAGCTGAACATGAATGTAAGGGTTGCATGAAGAGCTGAATTTGAAGAAAGGGTTGGCTTGAATTTGAGCTCACAGGAGCTCAAGGCCTTAAAATCTCCTTACCTTGCATTCTGTTAGAAAAGTAAGAAGAAAAAGCTTAGAATGCTATTGGCTAGAAGTTCTCCACAAGATGGGGAAACTTTGCAGCTTACTAATTATTTCCATGGATGCAGACTATGAGGAATTGCATGCAGAAGGTCTATTCCATAGAACCATCTAGAAGAAAGTGAAGAAAGCAAGAATGGACAGAGGACAAAGTTCACATGCAATATGGTTACAGGGGAGGCTGCAAGAAGCTTCAGTACTTAGGGAAGCCTTAAGAATTGTCCCACAAGACACGTGGGTGTTTCAGTAGGTCAAGTGTCAATCTTTGGCTCAGGTCATGATCTCATGGTTTGTGGGTTCAAGCCCCATATCAGGCTCTGTGCTGATAGCAAGGAGCCTGTTTGAAATTCTCTCTCCCTCTCTCTGCCCCTCCCCTGCTGGCTCTCTCTCTCTCTCTCTCTCTCTGTGTGTGTGTGTGTGTGTGTGTGTGTGTGTGTCTATCCCTCCCCCAGCATGTGGGAGGCAGATACGTTGGTCCTGAACGGAGTATCTGGGCAGAGCACCACAGTATACAATTCCTTTCCCTATAAACTATCTCAGGAAGGTGGTATGTGCAGGGTGTCTGGGTGGTCAGGCAGCTGAGTGCGTGACTCTTGATTTCAACTCAGCTCACGATCCCAGGGTCATGGGACAGGGCCCCGTGTGGAGTTCCATGCTAATCATGGAGACTACTTAAGATTCTGCCTCTCTCTCTGTCTCCCCCTCTCTCTTCCCACTGACCCTTTTTCCAGAATAAAAAAAGCGTAATAACAGGTGCAGTATGAGGCTCCACCCACTCGCCCATAATGCATCAAATCCACCCAGAACACAGTCGGTTGCCTGGCGGAGCACACAGGATGGTAAGAAGAATCAGGGCTCTCTCACAAAGGCGGTCACCACCTGCAGATGCTGACAATCACTCGCTCTTGTCGGAAGTCCATGAAGCCTCTGCAGCTAACGTACATCTCCTTTCTTACCTATGACTCCATATTCTGGCTCATAAATAAACCACCACTAGCGCAGCTGTGTATTTACTCACACAGATCGCGTCACCTACAGGACAGAGAGCAGGGTCAGGCTTCATATTCCTGAAGGTTGGAGTTCAGGTCAGATGACCCCCTAAACCACTCAGACATTTCACTCGTGCTCAACCCTGGTGTGACAATCTATGCGGAGTCAGCCATACAATAGAGGCACCATCTAGAAAACCTATTTTCAAGGCTGAATTCCTTAGCATTTCTCCTGGTTTAAAGGGAAAGGCTGTGCATTGCAAATGAGCTGGGGACCAGAAATCCTGGAACACAGACCATTTTAAACAGCAGCCAGGGGAGCCGCGGCTAAGGTATGTGAGGTTTTGAGGTTGAGATGTGATCCGCAGGTTTGGGGAACAAGTTTGAGAATAATACCAGTGGGGACCTCCCTTTGGATGTAGGCTGTAGTTTGAATTAACTGCCTTAGTCATTTTGCATTTTGCTTTCCCACAAAGATGTATTTGCATACTTTGGAAGGCAAACAACCTATCTAATCTCATATCAAACCCTGGAAGCCATTACCATATGTAGTAAGCGTGCTCGCATGCTTATCTGTGGCCACGAAGCGTGCTACTCTCCGAGGAACATATAAATTTCAGATGTTTGAGAGCCATCACTGAGCCTGGGCAGCAGTTGTGGCCAGCATGGCGTGACGGTGATGATAAGTGTGCCTATGAGGTGGGGGGAAGGTATCGGGTTTCTGGTGGTCGTGAACTCCTAGAAGACCAGGCGGTGTGCTTTATTCGTTTATGCCTGCCCCAGTGAATGAGGGAAGAGTAAAGATGCTGGTGTTTTGTCCTAAATAAACAGAATATTTCTTCTGAAGTCTTGTTGGTTCCTTTCTAAAATGACTCAAGTCCTTGGGAAAACATAACATCGCTAATGGTATTGAGAGCCAGCTACTCTACAAGGCTATGCACCTATGAATATGCAATAAATCTTGGTTGACTGGTTGACTAGTGTATACAACACTTCTATGGTTCTTTTAAAGATCAAGCAAAGGACTAGGTTGTCCTGCAAGGTTTCTTCCAGCCTAATAATTCTGCTTTTGTCTTTCTAGTCACAGATGAAAGATGATACCAACTGCTATAATATTGTCTGTTTCAACATGTGACCTTTAATAAATGATGCATGGCATATTAGGCTTTCTACCTTAAGTGCACATGCAGATGGCCCTTTCATTGGAACCTGCGGCCAAGAGGCCATTTTGACACCGTGGGTCAGGTGCCTCCCCTCTTGCGCTTACTAGGACTTTGAACAAAATGCGATCTCATGCCGAAGTGCTTCAGGCTAGGTCTGTGGTTGTTGCCTCTCAGAAATCACTGTTTAGGGGAAATGCATCCCATGGCTGTATTTTCTTACATTAACCTTAATGAGTGACAACAGGATCTTTTATTTAGTGAGCGAAAACTCCTTGGGATATGGTACTTCAGGGATGCGGAACCAAATACTTCTTTCATTTTCTTGTTCTTATTGTACGACTAAGGAATCTGTGTCAGCTCATAGAGTATCAGTAAATTTTAGAAAATATTTTTTAAATAAGTAATCAATGGCCCATAATCTTATTATCCAGGGGCTACCTACCTCTACTAACTTTATAGTGTGTTTCCTTATCACTATTTACATATGTAATGCGCGTGCGCTCCGTAGTCGGCGTCCTGGATGTCCACTCATGTATCCCAACCTCTATCATTTCATACACGTTTATGCCAATATTTGGGACGTGTTGGGAGGGCTTTTCCCCATCACATCTGGTCTTCTGTATGACATCCTTTGTTTCCATTTCTACACTGTCATTCATTCTTCAACTCATGTCTGAAGCACCCCCACACCGGAGAAACGGGCCAAGTCCTCTATACTCCATAGGACACATTCTGCCCTTGATTTGAATTTTCTGATGTCTCCCACCATTAATGCACTTGAGACTCAGCCCTTGGTTCTCTGAATAATAGCTAATCTTTCACCCCCTCTTTGAAGGGTTGGTCCTTAATGTTGGTGATTCTCCAGAGCTCTTTCTGGCGAACTTATTCTCTAAGTGATGTTGTTCACGTTGAGGCTGACATTTTTATCTTCCTCTTGCCTCCCTCTCTTGCCACCATAGTTGTCAAATGTCTGTGATGCAGATCTTTCCCCCAAATCCCAGTGAGATGACCATTTATAGAGTTCTTGCTAATTGTCACCGTGGTTGTATTCCTTAGGAATTTGAAGGTAAGTAAGGACATTATGACTGATAGATTCTGTGGCCAAAGGATGCAGCTTCACCAACCTGCTGGACATATGCTATTTGAAATTCAAAAGGTCCCAATTAGATTGCATTATTTCCAAATGCAAAATGTTGTCACTCTCCTGTATTCCCTGCCTGGGTTCAGGACCTCTTCATGCAAACAGGCAATAAAAATCAAGCCTTCCACAGGCACCCTTCCTCCATCCCAGCGAGCTCCCAAATTCCCTTATGTCCGTCTTTCTCTTCAACTTAACTCTCAGTATCTGATTTTCTGTCTCCAGGGTTGGTGCTATAATTTTCTAAATGTCCTCTTTACTGCTTTGCTCCCAATAATGTTTACTTCAAATTGCTGAATAATCCTCACTATAAGCATTGTCACTTACCCACTTTTAAAAACATGAACAGAGGCGCCTGGGTGGCTCAGTTGGTTAAGCCTCCGACTTCAGCTCAGGTCATGATCTTACATTTGTGGGTTCAAACTCCGTGTCAGGCTCTGTGCTGACAGCTCAGAGCCTGGAGCCTGCTTTGGATTCTGTGTGTGTGTATCTCTCTGCCCCTCCCTGCTCATGCTTTGTCTCTCTCTGTCTCAAAAATAAATAAAACATTAAGTTTTTTTTAATTTAAAAAAAGTTTTAAAAATTTAAAACACATGAACAAAAATAATGATGGCAGAATAATGGTAGTCTCCTATTGCCTAACGATTGATTCACCACTGCCTATTGAGCTAAGTATAAAATAAAATTAACTGTAAGTGAATGAGCTTTCTAACTATACCTTAGAACTAAGTGGTTTTAGTAAATATTTCTATCTTTGAGAATTCAAGTCCTGTTGGTGTATGTGAAAATGTGCTATTAAATTATTTTTAGTCAGGTTAACGACACTGAAGGGGGATACTGTTTAAAGAGGCAGGTTTGCAAAGAGGCTAAAATTTTAGATTGAACCAAAATGAAAAGTTTGAATCCAAACTCTGCCACCAGCTACCTATATATTTTTTTTTTCTATTTGAGAAGAGAGCGGGAGCGAGAGAGCGCGAGCAGGTGTGTGCCAGCTGAGGAAGGGCAGAGAGGAAAGGTGAGAGAGAATCCTAAACAAGCTCCATGCTCAGCATGTGGTTATTATTATTTTTTTTAGGTTTATTTACTTTTTGAGTGAGTGAGAGAGAGGGTGGGGGAGGGGTAGAGAGAGGGGAGGACAGAGGATCCAAAGCCAACTCCATGCTGACAGCAGAGAGCCCGATGCGGGCTCAAACTCAGGAACTGCGAGATCATGACCTGAGCTGAATCAGATGCTTAAATGACTGAGTCACCCACACATCCCAACTATTATTATTTTAAATAGAAGACAGTTTCTTTTACTGAGATCTGAAATTATTTTTAAAAAGACACCATGTTATACAAATAAATAACATAACTGTGTTTTGGAATATTTGAGATGTTGCCTAAACTTATTTTTACTCAACTCAGGAAAGAACAAGAAAGACGCGTGGTCACTTAAAAGGTAGGCTAGAGGGGCGCCTGGGTGGCTCAGTCAGTTGGGCATCTGACTTTGGCTCAGGTCATGATCTCGCAGCTCCTGGGTTCAAGCCCTGCTGACAGCTCAGAGCCTGGAGGGTGTCTTCGGATTCTGTGTCCTCACTCTATCTTTATCTCTCAAAGAAAAAGGATAAAGTAGGCTAGACTCCCTTGTATCAGATATTTTCTGGTGCTTATGATCTGGGGGTCTGGTACCTCTGGACAGGAAGAGCGGAATTCTGCTGTTAGGGTTTTCTAAATGGATACACCTGTGAGGGCTGTTAAGTTTCTTCTACTCACTGTACATCCTTCAAATACTGGGGTCTCTCAGGCGAAGATTTAGGTCCAGATTTAAGCCAGATCTCAGCATTCATAGAGGAATAAAAACTGTTTTGGACTATATAAAGAATTTGGTTTGATTTAGTCCTGAATCTGGCGTTTCAGACTTAGCAGGAGGAGGTGAGCATTCCATCAGTGTGTGCAGATGTTGACTACGTCTCTTTCTTCATTTATTTTTTTTCCCTTCCAAAGGAAAACATTGTGGATTCCAAAAAGTTCAAGTCCGTAGATGTCGCCTCCCTTTAAGGGTCTGTTCCAAAATAATAATCAGATGGGGACTTCTGGGGAAGCAAAAATGTTTCACTGAAGCCTTCCTTTCCAAGACACTGAGGCCACCAGGAAGATTCCCACAGAACCATTTACTTCTGTGAAATTAAGTGCAGAAGAACTCCAGACTGTGACATGATTCTGGTCATGAATAAAGGTAACCTCAGAAAAGGACTTGGAGCATTTGGTGGCTGAAATTTTCTAAAGTCACATGACGGCATATGATTTTCATTTATATCGCTTTACTACTTGAGAGCATTAACATTATTCAGGGAAAAGATCCTACTTAGGATCTTGATGAAAAGTCACGGGGCGCCTGGGTGGATCAGTCAGTGGAGCCTCTGACTCTTGGTTTCAGCGCAGGTCATGAACTCGTCGTTTTGTGAGTTTGAGCCCCCTTCCCCAAGGCTGACAGTGCAGAGCCCGGTTGGGATTCTCTCTCTCCCTCACTCTCTGCCTTTCCCACCCACTGGCACTGTCTCTCTCTCTCTCTCCCAAAATAAATAAACTTAAAAAAAATAAAATACAAAATAAAAATAAAATAAAAGTCCAAACACGGACACATATATCTGAGCAATAAACGAATCTAAATTGGAGAACTAAACTTGCTAAGATTGGGATCCACTTGAGACCAGGCACCAGGACTTCTGTGGCGCCTCCAATAAACCTCCAAGCACCACTTCCTCCTAAATGCTCATCTGTTAGCTGCACCACCTTACCTGGAAGCAGGGGGGGGGGGGGGGGGGGGGGGGGGGGGGGGGGGGGGGGGGGGGTTGGGGAGAAAGTCACTGAAGTCAACCAGAGGACTCTTCGTTCTCGCTACCTTCTCTAAGGCCGCTGCGCATTTACTCCCCATCTCCCAACCTCTCCTAGGCTACTTAAAAATAGCATTAGACTTTCTGACTACATCTGCGATAAAGTGAAGTCATTTGCAGCTGTCCGTGGATTTCTCAAGACCACTTCTGGATCATTTAGAAAACGATCGTTTTGTTTTCACTAGTCCAGACTTTTAAAAATCTTACTTGGAAAAGGCAGAAGTCACACAATAATAACTGGGCAGCGGAGGCTAAGCTGTGGGTAGTTGTGGAAAGAAGCGGAGGTCACAGGCTCTCCGTGGAGGGCACCCTGGGGGTGCACATATAGGGCCAGGGAGCCCGGAGCCCCCACCCTTTCCAGAGGCCGGCGGCACAGCTGGGCCCCCAGTTTCCCCTGCTTCATTTTCCAGCTGTCCATCATAGAGTCAGTGACTGGGTCTCAGCCCTCTAAATATGCTTCTTTCAATTTGGACCGCTCACGCTGAAGGCCAAGGCCGTTTTCATTGAGTCTCCCGGGGACATTGACAGGCACATTCAGAAATGAAAAGTGGACCTTCGGAGGAAAAGCCCTCCATCCACGCCCAGCATTATCGGCCTTCCACAAATTAAGTGCATGAAAGCTGGCCTGCAATGGACCGTCATTATTTCACGGGAAGGTAGCTCAAAGTCCTACTTTCCCAGAGATTTTACTGCCATTAGATTCAGAGCTAACGAATGCCATCACTCTCTTATTTCCAGTACAATTACTGCATTTTGATAAAACACACTTGGGGTTTTTTCCCAGAAAAAGGCCGGGTCAGTAATGCAGCCTCATACTAATCAAAAGCAATTCTGAACAGAACACATTCATTTTATGAATATAGAAATGTCCCCTATTATATTTGAGACAGAGTGTGGTGGTGGCATCTGGCAAGGGCGACAGGGCAAATCCTGAAAGTAATTTACTGGCCATAAAGGAAGTGCCTAATTAGAAAATAAGGTTCATTTAGATAACTTTGCTATGAAGTGAATGATGATGGCAAATAAATGGATTTTGCTTTCTGTGTTCTATAGTTTTTCCTTTCTTGAAATTAGGATCAACAAAAACAACTACTTTCCTGTGCATTTTCCAGTGGTTCTTCAAAGAATTATTAGTTAGTACAGTATTTTTATACCATTTAATTTGTAACTGTCTTTAAATGGTAAGAATTTATGCAGGCATATTTATAATAACATTTATTAGATATAAAAGAGGAAACAAAAATGTTCATGGACCTTTTCAAAGAGAAACATGAAGGGATGTCAGTACTGAATGCTTCTGGATATGTCGCTATTTGATTTTGCTCTTCTAAAAACAGATTTCAATTGCTAAGGAAGGGCCTGGAACATAGCTTCCTTCCATCAGATGGAACACTGCCTTTCTTTTTCTTTCTTTCTTTTTTGTTTTTTTCTCTATAATTTTGGGGAAGAACCAACTTGGGAATAATTAGTTCTGCATTTAGTTCTCAAAATGAGAAAAGCATTCTTAGGCTTAAATGTCATTTAAGAAATCCTTACCACTTAATATTGCATCCATTTGCTGGTCAGGGTTGTCACCTAATTTCCAATTAGTAACTCAATTTATGTTCATGCTAACCTGAAAATGAATACTGTGGTGATCATTATAATCATATCCATTTCATAGATGAGAAAACCAAGGCCTGGAAAGGCTTACTATCTTGCCTGTGGTCACCTAGCTAATGAGGAGTAGGGCTGAACTTGAACCTACTTAGTAGAACAATAGTAGAACAACAAAGTTCAGATTTTAAAATCATTATTCAGTGTAGATTTTTTCTGTTTGGTGCTGTCTCATAGGGATGTTCACAATAACATGTAACAGAGGTAAATTCCATGTCATTTCACCCTTTTTAATGATAAAATAAGAGACTGAGGGAGGTTAAGTAATAGATTATTTATTATAGAATCTGGGTGGAGGTTTTCTGAATTCAGTATCTTTTCCCCATAGCACTATATTACAGTTAGTGCTCATGGCTTTGGGAAGTCACACATAAGACTGTGACTACTGTATAATTATTTTGACTATCAGATAAGTATTACTTAATATATTTTTATATGTATTTCCGCACTACACATCTTGAGTAGAAATAGGGTTTTGGAGGAGTTCCATTCCAAAATGAGCAAAAAAATAATCTGAAATATATATTAAGAATAAGACATTGGTGTAATGGCAGACTATATAAATAAGTGAATTTGGTGTTTCTACTACAGGCAAAAAAAAGTGTGGATGAGGAGGAGAGAATTCTTAAGAGTTGGATTTTTTTGATAAGCCCTGTTCCCAATTAATTGGTATTAATTTGTAAAGAAAAACTCAAAACCCAAACCAAACAAAAAACTGAGGATTCCTCTCAACCATATCAGTTGTCGAGATGAATAATGATCTCACTGGAAAAGAATTATTTTTGATTAAAGTATTTTAACAAAATTATGTACAAACACACAAAAAACCTCAGAAGCTGTTAAATGAGAAAAAGCACTTGCCAAATAGTAAAATTCCAGTCTGTATGTGCATGCATATTTATAGATATATGCAGAAAATGATATCTGGTGACTAATAGTATTTTCTGCTGATTAAGTTTATATCAAATATTTTGGTAATTTCTATAATATTTGACTATTTTATGATGGAGAACACTTTATTTTTATTTTTTGAGACTACATTATTTTTCTAACAAGAAAAATAACTATATAATAAATATTTATACATATGTTTTATATATATCAAACACTGCAAAGTGTAGAAATAACCCTTATCATTTTGTATAAGAATTAATACAAGATGGCAGGGAGAAATTAAAATCAAGGTTAATTAAAATTCAGGATAATTTTTTTTCTTTTGCCACATTTTTCCAAATCTATATATTTAGAGCAATAAATGGTTACTTGTGAAAACATTGGTTGCTGTTGTTGGATATACAATATTCAGTAGAACAAAGAAGAAAATCACCATACTAAAGAAGTAGTAGTTAGTACATACAAAACTAATAAAATCAGAAGAAAAATAAAATAGGAGCTCCTGAATTGCTCAGTCGGTTAAGTTTCCGACTTCAGCTCAGGTCATGATCTCCAGGTTCATGAGTTTGAGCCCTGAGTCGGGCTCTGTGCTGACAGCTTAGAGCCAGAGCCTGCTTCGAATTCTGTATGCTTCTCTCTTTGCACCATTCCCAAGCTTGTTCTGTCTCTTTGTCAAAAATAAATAAACATTAAAAAATTGAGGGGTGTTGGGGTGCCTCAGTAGGCTAAGCATCTGACTTTTGGTTTTGACTCAGGTCATGATCTCACAACTCGTGAGTCTGAGCCCCATATTGGGCCCTGTGCTGGCAACACAGGCCCTGTCTGAGAATCTTTGTCTCCCTCTCTGCTCCTCCCTTGCTCGCTCGCTCTCTATCTCTCTCAAAAATAAACATTAATTTTTTTAATTTAAAAAAATTTTTAAAAGGAGAAAAATAAAATCAAGAGAACTGTACAAAGACTTACCGGGATTTCATTTTGTTTGTGTATGTACAAAGAAATTCCAGTTCTTTATACATTATAATGGAAAAGGCATTGTATGATGTATAACTTCACAATATTTAGAAATCATAAAAGTGAGACTTGAAGAAATATTATCCTAATGAGAATTAAAATATTATAAATACGGAGTATTTGACTAAGTATAACAGAAAGTTTGTGTTGATATTTTTCTATTTAGTTTATGGTACAAGTTTCTTTATGTATTGAATTTCTACATCTATAACCCAATCCTTGCTCTTTCCTTATGGCTTATGCAGGAAGTATGAGAACCCAATGGAATGAGTATTAAATTCATCACCATATCAGTCAGGGGTCTTTAAAGGCATCAGAGCCCTGAGAAATGTTGTGGGAAAAGCATAATAGGGATTAGACCCCACACAGGCGTTGGGAGACATGAAACAGTCAGGACCTGGAATGGAGGTAAGATCAGAGTAGGGGTCCCCTGAAGTCATCAGAGAAGCCAATTATGCCCCAAACTGGGACCAAAAAGGAAAATTCAAGGGTCAAGTCTGAGAGACTGAGGCTTCTGTGCAATCAAGACTCGGTCTAAAGCCAGCCCCATGATCTTGAAGTTGGGACCACTATTGTTCAACAGGGTCAGTACACGGGAGGAAGAGCCGTACTGGACCCAGAGAAGAACAAGGAGCTTCCGGAATCCATCAGGCACTTCTGTGTTCCCTGTCACTGCATCTGACTGTAGCAGCCTTTAGAAAGTCATGATAATTACTTGATTGCCACCTTCCAATTTCATGGCATTCCACTTTTGAGCAACTTTTACATGGAACCATGCATTCCCAGCCTGAATTCATGCTATATAAACTGCCTCAGTCTGAGAGTACAGTTACACTGATATCTGCTAATGAATTACACCTTCTAGTTCCAGGCCTTCTTTACTGACACTCTCACCACAGATTCCAGCATGCTTATGTGGGTCTCTTGGGACAACGGGCCATTAGCAAGCATGATGGGAGCAGAGGCTTGATGGGCATTCACTCCCTGGAACATGCGTTCTTGGAACCCAGGTGACATGTAAAAAGTTCAGGATGCCATTCCTGAAGGCCAGGAGCCCTATGGTAAGAAAGGCCTTGATTCCATAGACAAAGAGACATCCAGCCACCATGGAGTCCCAGCTGAGCTCAACTCTGAGAAAACCCACCCAACAAAAAGAATAACCACATGTGTAACCGACAGAAGACTCACCCAGACAGCCCACAGTTGCTTGTAAAAGTCCTTTTGTTGTGAAGTAATAGGCAACTGAATCGATCACCAAACTAAGATGAATTCTTTTGTCACTGATAAAAAATAAAAATAAACCTTAAACTTATCACTGTCACAACAAGAAACTTTTTAAACAATCACAGAGTTCAATTTACTTAAAAAAAAGACTTCCATTGAGCCTTAGCTGTGCCATTCAAATTATCACATCGGTGACATGTCAATAATGATCTTTCAACACAATTAAGACGGGGGTGGGTCACCATAATGTGATCGATTAACATTTACTGAGTATTTACTGTGCATACTGTGCATTTACTGCATCGAGGGCTTTCCTCAGTGAGTTCTTACAACTTCACGTTTCAAAGATGTTAATTGTCCCTTAGGAGAAATTTACCCTAAGGCACAGCTGCACTGGCTGGAGTTGTGGACCGGCCATCTTAACCCCCCCGCACTAGAACCCTTCTGACCACACCACGTGCTTCTTTAGTAAGTGTCTTCTTGGTAAAAAACCCAAGACCAAATGGCAGACCCACCTCATGGGTCTGTTGGTATGGGATCTCAACATGCAAACAGAGCTTATTTAAATAGAAATCAAGAAGTGTTATTTCTCCCTTTCTTTAGTGCTTTAGCTGTACACATCACATCGTTTCTTATCTGCTACAGCTCTTAAATAATTAGTTATCCACTCTATGAGGTAGCGGGTAGTTGTTCAGATGGTGTAAGGTCAGCCTGTAAGATCAGAAGGCTGGATTATTTTCCTCTGGAGGCATTGAGTGACATGCGAGAAAAGCAAAATAAGCAATCAAGAGAGGAAAAAAATATGTATGTATGTATGTATGTATGTATGTATCTATCTATCTATCTATTTATCTATCTTATCTATCTATCATCTCAGGAAAATATGGTGTCAATACCAAAAGAAGTCCAAAGCTCAGAAAGATCAGAATTTGAAGAAAAGGACTTATCCAATCATGTCAAATAAAGGAAAGTTTTAAATCGATTAAGAAGAGACAACGTTTAAAAGTTTAAAAATATTAAAACACTGTAAGATATGAAAAGCAGTCTAGGTTATCTGGTTATTCAGTGCTTTAGTCCATTGAGGTTGCTATAAGAAAATACCACAGACTAATTGGCTTGTAAAAAACAGAGGTGTACTTCTCACAGTTTTGGGGCTGGAAGTCCCAGATCAGAACAGCCTGGTTGGATGAGGTCCCTGTATTGGATTGCTGACTGCTGACTTCTTCTGTCCTTACAGGTGGGAAGGTGAGCTCTGTGGGGGCCTCTCTCATGAAAGCACTAATCCCACTCATGAAGGCTCCCTGCCTCCTGAAGCCCCCCTCCCTATATTATCACCTTGGGGGTTAGGATTCTACCATAAGGACTTTGGAGGGATACAAACTTTAAGTCTATAGCACTGGGATATTGGAGTTAGCAGTGTGCTAAATTCGAAAGGTGTCACAAGCTGTTGCACACAGGAATATGTGTTCAGGGAATGGTCACAATGATTGTAAGAACACACCTTAGAGGGTCTGGCTATTAGAGACAAGGCAAAATACAGTAGCCATTGGAAAAGGAAGAGAATCAGTGGAGGTTTAAGTGGAAAAGTGAGAAGGGAGCATGCATGAGAAGATGGACACAGAAAGTACTGGACAAGAATACATTAAGCATGTGAGCCCTAAACTTCAGGAAGCAAAAGGGAGGGGATTACATGAGAGATGAGAAGACACATCTCCTCTTTGGAACTCTTGCAGAAGTATGCAGAGAGGTGTGGAAATAAGTTACAGAAAAGGAAAAGGTGGTGGGAAATTGGTAAACCAAACATGAGCTGTTCTTAAATTCACAATAAAAGATGGAAGCAAGAAGGAAGATCCATCCATGGTGGCAAGTAACCGTGTGTACTTAGAGCAACTTCCATGTGAAAAGAGTAAGAACACGTGTAGACTCGATGTCCTGCATGGAGCAAAAAATAAACTAATATTTACTGAATAAAAAATTACAAATGAAAATGATTGCCAAACTTCATTTTTTTTTCTTTTTCATCCAAAGCTCCTGCAACTTTGTCTCATTGTTTATGGGAAACTTCAGAATCTGGCTCAGGGTGACTTGATTATAGGTTGCAAGTTTTTCATCCACAAAATAGACATAAGAGCCCACATTTCCTAGGGTTGTTATGGGAGTTAATTAATGTTTATAATTCCCTCTAGGATACAGAATCTAAAATTGGCTGCTCACATATGAGCTCAGAATAATCGGAAAGACCTATTGAACCCCCATTTGCCCCTGATGAATGACAGTGATGATGTAACAGATGGAGAAATTGAAATTCACTTAGATGAACGTTTACTTTATACATTTCTATTTCTTAACTGTAAAATCTGAGGCACAGACAGATAATATAACCAAATACTAAGAAGATAAGTCTCCAGAGCCAATAAAACTGGAAGGTTGACTCACTTAAGGTGAGTGAATGTTGGAATGTTCCATGATGTCAGAAACAGACATGGTGTGGGACTATAAATAAATTAATACTCCTGAATACATAAATAGGCAATGATGTTCATGAAAAATATAATACTGTCACTTAGGAAACAACTTCATCTTCCTCTTCTTCTTCTTCTCCTTCACCTCCTCCTCCTCCTCCTTATCATTATAACATACTTTGAATCTAAAAGGATTAATCGATAAAGGTAAAAAGAACATACTTGTCATGATAGAACTATTTCTCTAGGTCCTAATATATTTTGTGTTGGGAAGTCCAACAAGACCAAAGTTCTTCTTTAATCCTGCTTTTAGAGAGAAGGAATGTAAGCTTTTGCTGCTTTGAAGATCAGATTCTTATAATCTTTATTAATCATAAAACCATGATTTACATTAGTTTATTGTGATTCATTTTGTCAATCCCATAAAACTGTTGTCAACCCTTGCTGGAGTGATCCTTTGTAAACCAAGGACAATGCTTAAAATACCTTCCATATTCCAACACTGTATCAGGAGCTATGAAATTATGAAATAATATATGTATATCATAGAGGAGAGAGGAGAATGTTCATAGAGTGTGAAAGGCAATGGATTAGAAACGATCCCTACCTGTATAACTGTATAACAGTATAAAAGGGAACTCGCATTGAGGCGCTATTACTGCAAATTCTCGCTGTCTTGCATTTTTCATAATGATTTCAAGTGACCAATATTACTTCCCCAATTTTAAGATCTTTGTGAACCTTAAGTTAGAAACCTAAACAACAATTCGGCTTTTGCCACCTTCTAACCTGTGAGTTTGGATACTCTCTGTCTTGGAGCTTCAGTCTGCTCCTCTATACAGCGAGTTGGTATTTGCATCTCCAGGTTGTGAAGAGCAGGTTCCAGAGGACAACGTGGGAAACACGCATAACCACAACAAATGCTCGGTATCTGTTAGGTTGCCACAGTTTAAATGAAATGGGGACCTGTGATCAGTTACAATTCAAAGTGTTTTAGAAACCAGGTAGGTAAAGATAATTACCCAAGTCATGCGTCCAATACAAAAGTAGGTATACAATAATTGGCCCAATAAGTTTTTACCTACTCATAAAAGAAGTATTGACATCCAATAGTCTGATAGGTCAAGCTTCAAAGTCATTACTATGATATACAGAATAAGAAGAAGTTGAACAAAATGAAAATAAACATCTTTTCTTGGGTCCTCTAGAGACTTGATGTCCCAGGGCAAATGACCCTGAAATCTGATAGGTGAGGTCAATTTACCTGAACAGAAGCAGCTGGAGACAAAACCTGGAAGGAAGATACAGAGGAACTATCGTAGCACCAAAATGAGATGCTCTAAGGACTGAGTGCTACACCAGGACTAAACATTTTCGTGGGTTTTTCTGAAGAATCCTCCTGCTCTTCTAGTGACGAAATGAGAAAATTCCCCTTTTGGCTTTGACAGGTGGAGGGGAAAGGAGCCTCTGTGAAAAATGCTCAAAGAGTTTTCCAAAACTAAGGTCTAAATGCAGGGGAAGACTTTACTGGAGCCTGGGGTGGGGGTGGGGTGAGGGTGAAGAAGGTCAGTGACCTCCCTTCAGGCCCACTAACCTTCCTGTCTCATCTAAGGGATGGGTGGGAAAGGTAAACAGCTAAACACAACACTTTGAAGGTCAGATCTCAGAAACAGAAGCTCAAGAACAGATTGAGTTTCTAGAACAATTGCCTCTTCACACTTTAGCACGGCACTGGGAGTGTATTTGCAGCTAAAAGCGATGCAAGACACAGATGCTCTCTGGTGAGGAGGATGTGGGGAAGCCCAAAGGCAACGGGAGAAATCAATATAAGGACACGGGAGGGATCTGAATACTGGCAACGTACAGCTATAGCACATCCTGTGAAAAACCTCACCATATAGTCGTTTAAGAAGTCAAGGATGGCTGAAAACATAGTCCTAAATTTGCTACCAGAAGAATAGAGGGCGCTCCAAATCACAGCAATATTGTTGGAACTCCATGAGGCGCCATTTCAAAAAATCTAAGCAGGGTTGTGACACAATCACATTCACCCTATAAAATATGTCTACAGCAGCTCTTTGGGAAATTAATTGGGAGTTGTTAAGACTGTGAGGGACTGGGTGACCTGATGAGGAAAGATGAAAGCCTCAGTCGGGCCGGCAAGGACCAGGTGGGTGGACAGGCAGAGCACCAAGCCATAGTCTCAGCTAGTAAGAAGTCTATGAATGAGGTTAGGGTAGTCTGGAAATCCAAAAGCAATCTTAGGTTTTCTGGTTTGGGCTACCATATGAATGATGACTTCAGTGTGCAGAGAAGGAAACTTTAAAAGAACAACTGATTCAGAAGACAGTTTCAATTTTGGATCTAGTGAGTTCTGGTAACTTCTGATATAATTTCATGGAGATGAAGGCAACTGAACACATATTTCCAGAATTCTGAATTTTCAGCATCAGCAATATGGAAGGAACACTGGTGATAATAAAACTACTGAAGATGATAAAAATGCTCAAGAAAATTTTGTAGAATTATGTACTGACATGTAATTGTTGGACTCAGTAAGTGAAAAGGAGAATTTAGAAATACTGTCCTACATAGAAGGCAAGTAAATGTGATGACCGTGAAGCTTGGAAAACAGAAGAATTTTATGTGTGGAATGTCAAAGGAAGACTCCAAGGATATAAGGAAAAAATACAGATTATCTTAGCAAAGTTTGAACGTATTTCACTACTCACTTCCTATTTTTGCTAAAAAGATAATGAAAACTAAAAGGACTTCTTCCATCAAGTCACTAATACTCTGTCCTTCTCAAAGACTTGACAATTTCACAAGCCAGTGAATGCCAAAAATGCAATGCTGACACACTCCATCCTTGGACACTGTCCCTTTCTTGGTGACAATACAGATACTCCCATCAAAGTGCTTTGCTTCAATATTCAGAAGTTCATCCACAAAGATCCAAAAGATCGTTTTAACTGGAAACTAATGTAATGTCAATCACAAATATAAACAGATGAGAAGTGTGAGAATGAGCTCTGTGCTGGCAGCTCGGAGCCTGGAGCCTGCCTCAGATTCTTTGTTTCTCTCTCTCTCGGCCTCATCCCTGTTCATGCTCTGTCTCTCTCTCTCCTTCAAAAATAAATAAACATTAAAAAAAAGAATAAATGAATGGACAAAGGAATGAAAGAAGAACGTTCATGTACCTCATATCACTAGGGTCTGCACACCAAAACCAATGAGCCATAAGGACAATTCCAGTTTAAGGGGAACATAAGCTTGCCACCATATTATCAAATAATGTGTCTCAAGTATTTCCTACAATGAGTGAACATAGCACACATGGAATTTGAAAAGAAAGTACTTACCATCTAAATATCGAGTATTTTATTTGTTTATCTGTATAGTATGACCGAGCTAGGATGCAAATGCAACCTCAGATCATAATACTTTAGTGGAAATAAGAAACTATACAAGAACAGGACACCTCAATCTTGGCAGTCCTCTAAAAATTATTCAGTAAATGTTACAGGACTGATCCTTTCCATGTTAATTATAAATTTAAAAAACTTAAAGTATGAGTTCTTTGTGTAATTGATATAAACACACATCTCAAGAGAACACATTGGGAGATGTAAAAACTATAAAGTCTCCGTATTTTAGAGCAAAACCACTAGAAATCAAGCGCTTTTCCTTTCTTGCCTTTTCTTTTTGTTATCATTCTGGGGTATGTGAGATGGCCAGGTGAAAAGGAAAGATAACATGTTTATTTTTAAGTTATAAAAATCAGATTAGACCTCTGATTCCTCAACAAAGTCATCACATGTTGTCAGGAATCCTATTTAACCATTTGGGCTTTTTTGTTTCCTCCTGTGACAGCCGGTGTAATAACACTACCTGTAGGGGGTCCTTATGAGATGCCAGGGGATACTGCAGGTCATGTGGACAGTGCCGGTGTAGAGGACACGCTCCTGAAATCAGAGAATTAGTACCGGACTGAGGGGTAATGAGATGCATAGATCTTGAAGTAAATCTCTAATGCCACTGGGGAAATGAAAAGTGAGATTTATCCTGCTCACCTCATACATTTTATTAATATAATGATTAACTAAATAGTGTATACTGGGGGCTTAAAAATAGAAGCTGGCCCACTAATACGTAATAATACGGTCTCACAATGAAAGGAAACAGGCTCAGAGGCTTCACTTGAATTTTCCCCCTAAATAAACATTATACATCGCAGTAAGCTAGTATTCGCGATCATACATTCGGGACAATGAGGCACTACCTTAAATCACTCCGAGGTCTTCACAAAGGCTTTACAATCACAACCTTGGCTTTCTCTCTCCACCATGTCTGCCTGATGGTGGATTCATCCTCTGCCCAAAAGTCATTTCTTAATTTCAGCATAATTTGCCATCTGGAGAGGCTAGGAATCAGGAACAGCTTTATTTCCCAACCCAGCAAGCCCTGGCAACGTCACATTTACCAGTTCTTTCTCCAGATACCTCTCTCCTCCAACGTGTATCAAAAGACGTGAGATGAAGCCAGGCAGGTCTCAGATCATGGTCCTGCTTGACAATCTCTTCTCTAGATCATAAGATTCACTAATACTTTAAACAACTTTTTTTGGTTACTCTAGGAAGGGTGTTCCAAAACTTTCTGAAGCTATATAAGAAGGATTTCTTTTTTATTAGCTTTTTAATATCATTTTTCTGCTTTCCCTTCAAGTCTGTCCCCAAAGCCTCCTTGAGACCCACCAGGCTTCTGGTCACACTCCCTCCAATGACTCCGGCAGGAACAATGTCCCTAACAGTCCCCTTGTTTCCGTCCACTGTCTAGTCCCAGAGCAAATGTCCCATGTTTGGGTGGTGAGAGCAGCGACCGAGAACTTGCTTCTTGGAACCAAACTATGTTTCAATACACGTTAAACCAGCAGCTTCAAACATCAACAATCATTTAATTGCTCACTAATCTGCCAAGAGAGCCAGACTCGGAGAAGGTGTCTTGTCTCTGTTCCCTGAAGAGTCAGCAGGAGAAGCTGGAACAGCGTGACCCAAGGACCTGGAATCATCCAAGTGTTGCTCACGCCTGCCTGACAATTGATGCCGACTATCAGCTGGACCTTCAGTGAGGCTCTGTGTTAGTCAGCACAGCCAGCGATAACAAGGTCCCGCGGTTGTTTAACTTACTCAGGAGACATTTACTTCTCGCAGGTCTGCAGGCTGGGAAGCTCAAGATCAAGGTGCCAGAGGATTTGGCTTCCGGGTGAGTCCCCTTCCTGGCTTTCATTTAGTTGCCTTCTCACTGCGCCCCCTCATGGCTGAGAGGGGAAGCTCTGGCGTCTGTCCCTCTTCTTCCGAGGGTACTAATCCCATCATGGGGGTCCCCCTTAATGACCTCAGCTAAATCTAATTAACTTCCAAAGTCTCAGATCCAAATACCGCCCTGTTGATTTGGACTTCAACATAAGACTTTGGGAAGACAAATTCAGTCCACCAAGGCTTTCAGCCAGAACAGTCACGTGTAGTCTCCAAGCTGCTGCTTGGTTTTCCTCTTGGATGATGACTGGATTCTAAACTTGGGAGCCTCCGGCGAACACAGCAGAAGGGCATGACCTAGTTCTGCTCTGACTCTGCATCACTCTCACCAAGCCCTCTCATCGGGGGCTCCCTAAGTTCCACTCAGGTTCAGAGGAGTAGAAGAGTAGAATACTCACTCAAAGGGAGCAGGTCAACACCACACCGTAAGAAGGGAGTGTGGAACGGGGTCTATGGTAGGATCAGCTTCAGAAAGGACAATCTACAACAAACTCAGTGGCCAAGATCTCCTTTTACCTCTAGTGAGAAACGATGAACACCAGCACAGCCTGAGAATTTATTTTTTTTAATTTTTTAATGTTTACTCATATTTGAGAGAAAGTGAGAGAGAGAGATACACACTGAAACCAAAGCAGGCTCCCGACTCTCAGCTGTCAGCACAGAGCCTAATGCAAGGCTTGAACTCATGAACTGTGAGATCATGACCTGTGAAGTCGGATGTTTAACCGACTGAGCCACCCAGGCACTCCAGCCTGAGAATTTCTAAGAAAAAACTCCCTCCTACCAATATAAAAACACTGTCCCCTTAATGGAGAGCTTACTTTATCTTGAAAGATAAATAAACATAGAAGGAAACTATCACGGGAAGTGGCCTCTCATGTCTCAGGGGATTTCAGAGCTGCTATGGACCAGAGGCCACCAGGGGCCTCCTCTGCTTCCCCTTCCAGAGCAGGAGGCTGAAACTCCTTATTTGGTGCCCAAGACACCACTGAATATTAGGTGTGTTGTGGGGGAACTAAGTAGGTAACTTGTCTCTTTAGGTCACAGCTCTTCTGATTGAAAGGACATATGGGGGCGCCCTGGTGGCTCAGTTGGTTAAGCGTCCGATTTAGCTTGGGTCACGATCTCGCAGTTCAGAGTTCCAGCCCCGCATCGGACTCTGTGCTGACAGCGCAGAGCCTGGAACCTGCTTCGGATTCGGTGTGTGTGTGTCTCTCTCTGCCCCTCCCTTGCTCATACTCTGTCTGTCTCTCTCTCTCAAAAATAAACATTAAAAAAAAAATTTTTTTAATGAAAGGATATATGGAGGAATTGACTTAAAGGAGTATCCTCTCCACCTAGACACGATCTAGACCAGGCAGTGGGGGAGCTCCAAGTGATATCGCAAGGGCATGAACCTGAGTGCTCTTGGGGGAAGGTTCAGAGGCATTCTGCATGTGCGAAAGAAAGGGGGGGCTGTGGTCCTCAGACAGGCGGGGGCCAGTTGTATTTTTTTAAATGCCCTCCACAGGGTCTGTCACCTCACGGTTTTTCTTCAGTGTTAATAACTGCCATCCCTCCCATCATGTGGTGGGCTCTCTGTCCCGCTCCCCTTGGGCCTGGGAGGAACTTTGTGAGTAGCGCCAGAGGGACACCAGGGACTTCCAAGGCTGGGTCCCAGGAAAGTCACACTCATTCTCTTTACCTCTTTGAGATGCTCACTCGGGAACCCGGCACATGGGCTGCCAGCAAGCCAAGGAGTCACACGGCACGAAGTGCACTTCGTGCGCCAACAGGCAGACCCGGCTGACATCCCCGCTGATCCCAGCCTCGCCGCCAGGCCGAGCGATCCGCGCACACGCTGATTCCAGCCCCAGCTGTCAGAGGACTCAGCCTCGGCCGCCCAGCTGATGCCACGTGGGGAAGAGCCGAGCTGTGCGTGCGGAGCCCCGGCCACTCTGCAGAAGTGCGGGTGAACTCCTCATCGCTGTGTTCAGTCCCTGCACCTTGCGGTGTCATGTTAGGCGGCACTCGACCGGCGGAACAGAAGTGTCTGCGGGAGCAAGGCACCGCTGGCTATTTTCTTCTATTTATTTCTTTTTATTTTTTTAAAGAAGACGCTTCCGGGGCACCTGGGTGGCTCAGTCCAACTTCGGCCCAGGTCATGATCTCACGTTTGTGGGTTCGAGCCCCAAGTCAGGCTCTGTGCTGACAGCTAGCTCAGAGCCTGGAGCCTGCTTCAGATTCTGTGTCTCCCTCTCTCTCTGACCCTCCCTTGCTCACACTGTCTCTCTCTGTCTCACATATAAATAAAAACATTTAAAAAAAATAAAAAAAAAGAAGAGGCTTCCTTGCATCCACCCATTGACCTGGAATTCTTTAATTATATTCCTATTATTATCAGGTGCATTGTGATGACGCAACGTGTTCTTTCACAATCTCAAGTAGAAGGATTGCCAACTTCAAACCAAAAGCAGTTCAATTAAGAAAAATTAAAAATGGTGTGCGGGGGTTATTGGCCACACATGAGCCCATTGGTGCATTCCACCTCATCTAGAAGAGTTATATTTTCAAGAGAGACTCCAAATAAACACACACATGCATAACACGATCCTCAAGCATAGGTGGTCCATTGGCCTTATTATACAATCATATCAACAGTGTCTTTGGGAAATGATTGAGCTCCAGGTCTGATGATCCTTTGCCGTATATAATCTTTACTTCTACACAACATCTATCCTAGAAGACCTTGAGTATGGGTAGCTTTACATCATTTTTCCCTGACAGAATTAATGTCAGATATTCATATATATTTCATATATATGATATATATATATATATATATATATATATATATATATATATATATATATCATGCTCTTAGTCTGGGGGTCCAATTGTGTTTCTTTCTCCTTCTTTCTCTTCATCCATTCTTTCTGCTCCCAAGCATTTCCAAAAATTGTTGCATTTCAGAGCACAGGGGCAGCTGCCTCCTTACTGCCTTACTAATCTGCACACATCTCTTACTCGATAACACTTCACACAGCTGTCTCCCCCTGGCTTAAATGACTCTGTGATTTCTGAACAAGAAGTAGCTACACAAACAATGGCTTGAGGCCAAGGTCTTTGGCAGTATGGTCTCATCCACCAGGCCTGGCACAGGGGAACATTAAGAAAAATGGCTTTTTAATTTCTATTAAGTGTCTACATTTTTATCCTATCAAGTGACAAAGAATACAATTAAAGACTTGCTCTACAGCATGTGACACACGTAGCCTAGTCTTTTTTTTTTCTTTATCTCATTTCTCTTCCCTTGCATTTTATCATAGAGGCAAGCTTTTCTTTTTTGCTTCTCCCCCCCCCCCCCCGCCCAGTAGAATGTAACAATAATTCTGGCAACCTTTTCTCTCCTTTTTTGTTACAATCCAAAAACATCTAGTCTATCAGGAGGCTTTTAACTGTTATCAGCTTAAAAGAACTATCTGGAACCTGGAGGTAATGTCCTCTGACATGGAGAGTCTCAACCCTGTGAACCCTTTTAACACAACCCAGGGCCCTTTCTAATACATCTTGTAAGGGAAGTTATTAATTGGAAAAACAATGACATGCTAAACCATAAAAATGCTTAACATTCAAAAAGCCAATAATAATAATGAATAATAAAATAATAGCAACAACACAAAATATCCATTAGAACCCAAGAATCTAACAGCACTGGAATTATAGATGTGAAGAGTCACTTTTTTTTTTTTTTTTTTTTTGCCATTAAGCAAACAAATCAATGAATTAGAACTAAAGCTTTTCTATCAAATATGCTGACAAAATATATCAGCCAATAAATGTTTTAGGGGAAAAAACCCCCACAAACCTTATTGCTAAAAAAGGATAGAACAGGAACAAAAATGTCTATACAGCCCGGGAGCAGAAAAAGTGGTTCTTATTCAGAATCTGTTTCCTTTTTGTCAGCTCGGGCTAGCCTGGCATCCTTTGACTCTGAAAACTGCAAAATGTATTTCATGTGAAAGATACGAGATGATTCCACATTAGATCAGAGACAGAAATGGACCATCGGAGGAGGTGGACAGTTACTTCCTAACCTGCTTCGTTAAATTTTGCCAAATCTTATTATTGCAATCACACCTCAGGTTCCCTCAATTCTTTTATTTCTACCAAGTTCATTATAAACTGTACTAATAAATAGGCTGTCAATGCATTTAAAGCTTTAAGGAATAATGACAAACACCGTTGATAATCTCTTATACCACAAACCATTTTATTAACTTTTTTTTTTAAACTCAAGTAAAACGTAGAAAAGGAATTCACTGGAACTTGGTAAATGAACTTGAAAAAAGTATTATTTTTGTCGAAAATGAGTAGGCTGACTCTCAAAGTGCATTTTGAATTCAGTCCATTGCATTCTCAATAATATCTTAAATATGGGGCAATTATAGTTCTTTCCTAAATCTCCTGACTTTTCGCAGTGGGAATATTAAGCAAAATTGTAGATAGGTCTCCAAATTGGATTGCACTTTATGCTGCTCTCCAGACCAGAACGAAGATGAGCTGAGCTTGCCAATCATAGTCTCCTCTGCATAGGAGATTGTTTTATCAAAATAAGGGAAGAAAAGGAAACAATATGTCTTTTCAAGGGCTGGAAACTATGCAAATAGCTTTCAACTGGCCCTTTATGATGGAAATGCAAGGGAAGGCAGCCATGTAGGAGGGGGGCCAGCCTGCTATATTATTCCCTTTGGGGGTGATCTTTCCAACTCTACTTTGTCCATCTGCGCGTGACAGTGAAACTGTCTAACAGCCCAATTCCTTTCACAAAGTGCAAGAAAAACTGTCCAGGGCTTGGTGAATATCACTTTTCTCTGTTGCCATTCTTCTTTAAAATCACAAGCAACTTTAGTGGAAAAGACGCTCAAATCTGGTCCCGCTTGCTTTCTTTTTTCCCCATCACTTTTTACTCGTGAATAAATAAAAGAACTACTTCTCAGTCTATATTTCATGCCCCAAACCAGACTAGAAAGCAGATAGTCCTGCCCTAATCTCACCTTGATAAATTTTTTTTTTCTAAGACAGTATTGCTACATTTGCTGACTCCACAAGAAAGTTCAATTGACGATGCTCGCTAGGGTTGTGGGATAAATAAACTTCAAACCTTGTGCCTTGTCTTACAAACTAGGACAGTGAATGTCTATTTGTCACCTTTGGGCACTTTGCTTGATGGCCAGTCACAAACAGCTGTTATTTTACAAACATGTTTATTTTTCACCTACTTGTATGGGACCTGCATGGGGGGGGTGTTCCTAATTCATGGCTGCATCTCCCCTAAATTAGACCGATGCCTGACAGAGAGTAAATATTCAGTGAATATTTGTGGACTTAGTGTAACAATGAATTACTGAATGAATACATGTAGTAAATTCACAAGTCGTATTGATGAAGTTTTGGGGTGATAAGGGGTCCGTGGGGTCTAAGCTGACGGCCAAGAAAGAATTCTTGAAGACATCTTTGATGCAAAAAGGTGATTTTATTAAAGCACAGGGACTGGACCCATGGGCAGGAGGATTGGCCCTGGGGTCCTGATGGGTAACTCATTATATACCCTTAGGCTGGGGGGATAGAGTAAGGGAAGAGAGGGGGTCAAGGATAGAGTAAGTCTCTAAGGAAGCAAGGTTTTCAGGACTTTGAGGGGCTAGCTTTTGCAAAGGAAACAACATGTACTGCCATTTAATGAAACCTCAGGGGCGCCTGGATGGCTCAGTGGGTCCAGCATCTGACTTTGGCTCAGGTCGTGATCTCTAGGTTTGTGAGTTCGAGGCCCACGTTGCGCTTGCTGCTTTCAGCGGAGTCGCTTCTTCTCTCTGCCCCTCCTCTGTTCTCTCTCTCTCTAAAACAAAAATGGAAAAAATGTTTTAAAAATTAGTCATGAGACCCTTCAGATGCATATCAGGGCCATAAGCTTGGAGCACGATGGCCAGCACACATCTTGGGGCCGTTGAGATAAAGGAAGTAGACCTATAGGATCCTCAAGGTTACGATAATGTTAAACTAAGATTCTCTTTTGGCTGCACAAAGTGTCACCAGCAAGGCAGCTGAGCTCCTAGAGGAAGGTCACTCTGGGGTTTCAAGGACTTGTCAATGGGCTGTAGGCAGTAAGGGAATGTTAACTTCTCATTTGCCTTAGTTTCCCACATCACCATGGGAAGCACTTAAAGCCCTTTCCTTTGTTCTTGAGTCACCAGGAGTGTCTGAGGAACATCACACAGAGTCATTCCACCTGCCAGGGGCCGGGGGTGTGGTGGGGTGGGGTGGGTGTGTGGATGCCAGCCTCCATTTTGCCCTCAGCTTCCCCCATGCTCCCTCATCAATATTGGATGAATAAAATATAATGCAATGATTCAGGATTCAAGGAATCAAAGGTCTTAAAATAACTATTTTAAGAATATTGCTAATAAACAAAGGAATTACCATGTTTTAATGTATCACCTTTAAAGAAAAACCCAGATAATACAAATATTATTCCTAACTCACATTGACGAAATATTGCAACTTAGTGGAAATGGTAGAAAAATACACACCAAAGTACTTCAAGACTTTGGTTGTACCAACCACTGTTGCTTCAAGAGAATTCTAGAAATTTGTGCCTAAAATGTTGAAAGATAAACTTATTTGTCAGTGTTAGAACATGAAGTTCTATATTATATATACAATAAGTTCTATATTATATATTTAATGTATTGTTAGGGGGAAAGGTTATTTTGAAATGAAGAGAAAATAATCTAAAACTTCAATCTTAGTTAATTTAGGAAACAAAAAAGTAAGATTTACTCCACATGATAGGGGTGAGGCGGGGGAGGGGGGAAAATGGGTGCCCTGGCCTTAAGGAGGGCACTTATTGGGATGAGCACTGGGTGTGGCATGTAAGCGACGAATTGCGGGAATCTACCCCCAAAAACCAAGAGCACATTGTATACACTGGATGTTAGCAAGCCTGACAATAAGTTACATTAAAAGAAAAAGAAAGGAAAAAACATAGACTGCACATGAATTTAAAAAATCTAAACAGATTCATGAATGATGAACTTCATATTGAAAACATCAGTGAATCTAGTTCCCTCCTTTGCACTAAATAAACATTGAGCATCCAAGTGAAATCGGGATAGGTTCCAAGGACCTGGACCAACAAATGAATATTTACACAAATCATTTCCAAGATTATCTAGGGGGGAAAAAACGGAATAAGAGAAATCAACTTTACAGTTTTCTTTTAGCCTAAAGATGATGTTATTCAAGCTCTGACAATGGTACAGTGAGATCCAACAAGCAGCCAATGGTGATGGAAAGAGAGGGCTCTTTAATTAGCATGGAGAAGGACCTTGCGGAGAGAAGGAGATAACTTTCTCTTTCCATAGCATGAAATTGTAGACCTCAGGTCATCCGAATGACATCTTTCATTACTGCTGAGTATAGAAATATGCTGTAAAACAGAAACAGCCTCTGGAGAGCTGAGTTATGGATTATTCTACATCCGAAAAAGGCAGCCACTCACTTTAAAGCACAGCTCTAGCTTACTATCAACATGACTCCATTCCTTCTGCTGCTCAGACTAGAAAAACACTGCTACTGTGAGGGCTTATACATTTTTTGGTTATAGACCCAATTTCGCGGGGTTGATTTGTCTTTCCAATTATTTTAAGTTACAAATGGAATCTACACTCCCTGTACATAACTTGTCAGCTCAACTAAAAAGGTGTTTTACAAAATAGTAAATCACTTGTTAGGAGTGTGGTACAGGCTAAAAAATGAAGCAATGCGTTTTTTTCAAGTCTATTAGAAATAACATTAAGGAACTCACTGAATAGTCTTCAGGCAGAGCACGTTACATTCTCCTTATAGAAGCAATTCATGTATCAAGTCAGAGATATTCTGATAGATGCCATTAACGGTACCTCAACCAAGTGCTAGAATTATTCACCAGGAAGTACATGAAGGGAGAAATTCAATATCAGGAGAGATATTGCCTTCTGAGGGGAAATTCTCATGACTTGGTTTGATAATTTATGAAATTCAATTAGTAGTGTTTATCAAAAAACTTTGATAATTTGAGATAAAGAAAATATTAATTTGCAGCCATTATTTTTAAATGATTCCTAAGTATCCTCATAATTCTCACCTTGTTTCTAAAAGTATGAAGACTTCATTTAGTTAACATAAGCAGGTGACAATAGTTGAGTCTGTTTTGATAAACTTGAAGCAGTAAAGATTTTTAATATAACTACCCTGATGGCAGAGAAATAAAACGCAGTGGGGCAAAAATAATTCAGGAATGAATTCTAACAGAGGGTCTACACTAAACTTGGAAACAGAGAAAATTCAAATCTATGCGTTTTTTTGGACATCGGAAGTACTGAATATGTTGGAGATTATTGTAGGGAACTTGGAATTTAGGCTGTTGGTAAATTCAGACGTGACTATCACACACAGCCCTTTGGCAATATTTTTTTTTCTGGCGTAATAAATTTACACATGTGTGTTAGTGAGTAATGTCCTATTCAATTATGTAGTACTGTAATGTAAGTAAGTCTTACTTGGATCCACCCTTCAGTAATGAGATCATGGCAATAAAATATCATCAATATGGGCCAATAATAATTAACTATCTCAATCAAAAAAGAATGGATTAATTTTCATTGGGCATGTTTTTCATAGACCAGGGTAGGCAAGGAACAGAAAAGATTCGACCACAATTTTCCAATATTCCTTCTTAACATTGCCTTACCGATCCCAATGTGTCTTTTATTTTTCTAGCACTATATGATTGGGTAAAAGCACAAAATATGAATGGCTCTCCTTCTGTTCACATAATAACACCCTTCTGAACACTGGGTACAGCCCATGAATTAAAACTTATGAAGGTTAGTTTTACAAATGCGAAAATGCGATTTCCAGAGAGATTTAAAAAATTAACCTCCAAAAGCTGAAAAAATGATGGAGTTGGACTCAAGGGGCTCCCCTCACAGATCCTTCCTTCCTCTACTTTTCATATGGAATCCCATATAAACTATAGCAAGGGAGGATGGACTGTCAATAGTAATGGTCATACTAATAAGAAGTCTGACATTTTGTGACCGAGCAAAATGGCGGCTCTCCATTTGCTCCCTAATGTCTGTCCTGATTTGCGTGTCTCATTCCCAATAGTCACAGTCACCCTGCAAACTCTCATATCTATTTTATAGAAGACAGTAACTGAGACTCAGAAAGGCAAGGCCAAGAGGCTACATTCCCAATGTTACCTTGAATCTAAAGCTCATGTTTTTCTACCATTAAGAAATAACTAGTCAAACAATTTCATAATCATTAATTGCCAATTAAGTTGTTTCACAGCATTTTTATCTGTTTCTTTCCATTATTTTTATGATTAATTACTAAATGATCTTTAAGTGAGCGGACAAATGGTTTAAAACAATCTCTCTATTGATACCCACAACCCCATTCAGCCATTTTGAGTTTTTGAAACAAAGGTGAGGAGTTGTTTGTAATTTAGTAAGTGTCTTGGTGACTGATTAATAAAAACTACACCATAGTCTGCTTATCAAATCGCATGTGGAGTAGTCTCTATTGTTCATATTTGGGGCCAGATAACATTTTTTTTTTTTGTCATGGAAAACCCTGTGCATCACAGGGTACTGAGCAGTGTGCCTGGCCTCTCCCTACTGGATCCAGGTGCACTACCCCAAATGGCCTCCTGTTGAGAACCATTGGATTGCATACCTGTCAGTCCCGTGACACAAATGAAAACTTTAGAACCTATAATACTTAGAACTCACTTTCCTTACTTCCTAGTTAGGACTGGGTTTTCTTGGAACTGAGCCACAGTGACAATATTTCTAGTGTTATCACTAAGTTGTAGTAAGAGAAATCTGCCTCTCTTTCTTTGACTGCTGATCAAAATTAGTTCATTCTTTACAGAGTCAGAAATCATAGGCTAAGACCATATCTCATTTACCTTTTTTAAAAATGTGTTTTTACATTTATTTATTATTAAGAAACAGGAAAGATGGGGGAGAGACAGAGAGAGAGGGAGACACAGAATCTGAAGCAGGTTCCAGGCTCTGAGCTGTCAGCACAGAGCCTGATGTGGGGCCCAAACCCACGAACCATGAAATCATGACCTGAGCTGAAGATGGACACTCAATCCACTGAGCCACCCAGGTGCACCGTTACCTTATTTATTTATTTATTTTTAATCTACCTAGGCTTGATTTAGTCTACCCTGTGGTTTGAACAAAATGCATGTTTCATATTTTTTTTTAAATTCATAGTACTGAAGTTAACTGCATACCTGGATATGATCTAATTGGGAACACTTTAGAAATATGATATAAATTTTAAGCAACTGATAAAAATTAAGATGCCAATAAAGCCACGGGGTCCTTTTGAAGGCATATTACCTCCAAATGTATCTGTTTTAAGAAAACAGGTCATTCGTATTGTTAAATGGAAATCTCTTGCTTTGAAAAATAGTAATGAAATGAAAGGAGAGAAAGAAAACAAAGGGATAGGATAGCAAAGCAGATAACACCATAAACAGCCGAACAGAGGATGTGCAAAATATGGACCATCCTGCCGTGTTTTAAATTTATGGTTTTCTACTTGAATCAGTAATTTCCCACCTGTGTTCTAATGTATTCAGTAACATGTGGCCAAAATGGACCTTATCTGAATTGCTTGCATGAGGGAAACTTACCTAAATTATAAATGAAATATTCATTAAACTTCCCATTCTGAGCATCATTATTAGGTCCCAATATTTTTCTTTTTAAGATCATTTGACCATAAGCGCCTCTGGTGTCCTTTTTCTGCTTCTTCCTCATGGATGACTTAACACTTAGTTGTGTCAATATTTGCAAAACAGGTTAGAGCAGCCACCTCTGAAAGACCTTTCTCTCTTCCACGTTGGCTTTGGGAGAGTCCGTGCTATGGGCTCTGTCCACCACACTTCGTTTCTCTACTCCTCATTTCACTTCAGGACTGGAGCAGAGCTCCAAACTGCTCTTTGGACCTTTGAGAAGATTAAGTTACCTGAGAACAAGAAAAAACTACCATAGTTTTCTCTCCTAGTATTAAAAAATATTAACATGGGAGCCTGGGTGGCTCAGGTGGTAAGCCTCCCCCTCGAGTTCCGCCCAGGTCATGGTCTCACAGTTCATGAAACTGAGCTCCGGGCTCCGTGCTAAGCATGGAGCCTGCTTAAGATTCTCTCCCTCTCTCTCTGCTCCTCCCCTTCTCTCTCTCTTTCTCTCTTTTTCAAAACGAATAAATATACTTTAAAAGTATATATTAGAGTATTTAAAAAGGTGCAAAACACCAGAGGTATTTAAACCTGAAATGTGGGGCACCTGGGTGGCTCAGTCGGTTAAGCCTCCGGCTTCGGCTCAGGTCAGATCTCACGTTCGTGGGTTCGAGCCCCGCGTCAGGCTCTGTGCTGACAGCTAGCTCAGAGCCTGGAGCCTGCTTCCGGTTCTGTCTCCTTCTCTCTCTGTCTCTCCCCCTCTCATGCTCTGTCTCTCTCTGTATCAAAAATAAATAAACCATTAAAAATTTTTTTAAACCTGAAATGTTATTTGGACATTGATGGAAAATATACAGACATGGAACTTTAGTTTACAATTAATATAATTATGTAATCATACTTCACACTGAAGACCAATTTCTTGATTCTTCGTTTTGTTTTAGATTACTATTAAATGATTTTATATTTTAGAGCCTAATACTAAAGTTGAAATGGCTAAAGAAAACACACTGTATCTTATCTGGAAACAAAGGAGACTGTTTTTACTTATCAGTAACTCAAAGTTTGCGGCCTCAAGAAAATATGTATGTGCTAAGCACACATGGAGGTAGACATCCAAAATTAATTTAAATACTTGGCAAGTCCCAGCAATCACTGCCTGGCTGATAGACACTTCAGATGTCTCTCAGTCTGCTCAGTGTCATTTTTCTAGATTCTCAGATGGAGTCCAGCAAAAATGGTTTACAATGAGTGTACACACTGTGTCCACAATAGTCCTTCATTTATTAAAAATAGCAATGAACCTCTGGGAGCTGTCTGATGGTAGCAGAATCTTGCTGATATTAAGTGAAAAAAGACATTTTTGGTTTGATGGCTTGTAGAAAGAAAAAACAAAAGACATAATTGGATTTGGCATATCCATTCCACCATGCCTTCCATAGTATTTTTTGTTTCACAGTATGCATTTCTTTTCTATAGAGTTTCCTTTTTTCACATAAATAAAACTTAACTGGCATCAGTAAGCATTTTTAAATTATTGGAAAGACTGCAGTTTAGGTAGTGGTTACAAGAGTGTTTTATTGGCTTTCTAAATATTGTATTTAAAAACGATATTTGGATCAGAGTTTATCTGATTCAACCTAACTAACAAGATAGCTCTAAAACTCAACCTACAAGATAGCACCTACATTTAAATGCTGAGAACACCAACAGGACCATGCCTTACTTTGCCAGGTTAATTAGCTTTTACATGCACCTCAGAACATAGTTCTTCACCTGTCTTCTCTATGCAAATATCTGAACTGCTAGCACATGTGTCATTTATTAGGAAAGTGGTGACCTATGGTAGTCTTTCTTTACAATTTAACTCTACCCATGTTTCCTCATGTAAAATTGGTACAGGTGAATACACTGATATATCTCGTGTGGGCCATGGTCCATCCAACATTCAGCAAGGATGACATCCATCTGCCTAGCATATAATCTTCACGTGTGCATGTCAGAGGGAGCACCAAATGGGTCTTGCCATGATGACCAAGTATGGGAGAGAGTTTTTGCTTTAAGTTTGGAGTGATTCTTGTCTGCCTTTTACACTGAAGACAAATAGAGAGCAGATTTTAGATCCCTTAGCCATAACATTTTGATACAACATATTCTTTTACTCCTCTTTTACTCTTTGGATTATTTACATTTGAGATATCTCTGAGATTATGAAGCAAGTGAGTAAAAAAAAATTGTTCCCATTAGTAAATTCATATATGTGGAAATCAAGATCTTTTCCATCTTATGCAACCAAAACCAAAGAAGAAAAGATTAAAAGGCTTGCCAAAAATATTTAAAGCAGAGGCATAGCTAAAGGAAACCGTGTGGGAATTATCACAGGGGTAGAATCTGGGGAGGTACTGAAGGGAAGAAAGGGCACAATAGACAGATAATGTCAAGAATTATTTCAAAATATCAGCCATGGTTAAGGCAATGGCATTTTCTTAAATGTTGTCTCTCACATTTTGGGAGCATTTATCATGTTCCCAAAAGGTAGGTAAAAGAAAGAATGTGTCAAGATTTTAAGTTTGCAGAAAATGATATTTTGCTTCTATTTCACACCCTGTATTTCCTTAGATAAAAATTAGTCAAAACTGGAATTTTCACTTTCGGCAAGCTTGAAAAATAGCTTAGAGAACAACTCAGAATCATATTTTTAATTCCAAAATTCATTGAAATATACACTTGCATGTTTAAACATAACAAAACAAGACTAGGAAATTTGAAATACAATCAACTCAGAAGTTGAGCTTCGAATCAGGCATAATTGTTACCCTCATAAGACAGGGGGAGAGTCTGAGTACAGAGGAATATTCCAAAGCTGCACACATCTAAAAATGGTTTCTTGTTATTGTCAGAGTAACTTGAACTTCATTTCAAGACTTCGTTTCAAATCCGGTTTTAGCTATTACCAAACTGTAAGAAGCTGTAGTTAAAAATGAACTGACCAAGTACTTTTTAAAACTGAAAATACTTTAGGAATCAGTCCTCCAGTCTCGGTTTGTAAGGAAGGCTGACTGCCAGAAACCCACAAACCTTGAGATCATGACCTGAGCTGAAGTCGATGCTTAACCAACTGAGCCACCCAGGCGTTCCTCCTCAGATTTATAAAACGTAAATATTTGGGGCACCAGGGTGGCTCAGTCAGTTATGCGTTCAACTTTGGCTCAGGTCATGGTCTCTCTTTCCTTCAAAAATAAATAAACATTTATAAATAAATAAATAAAGCTTAAATATTTTAAGCACAGAATCTTTAACATCGCCTGAAGTTTGCCATAAGTTTAGGCTAAGCTATTTAGCTCTGAAGGGTCTTTTAAATTAACAGCATCAGCAACAAGCAGGGTTAAGAGTGTCTGAACTCCTGTTTATGCTGAGTAAATACTAAAATATTTGGTATATGGGCTTCTGGGGGCTCAGTCAGTTAAGTGGCTGACTTGAGGTCAGGTCATGATCTCATGGTCTGTGAGTTCGAGCCCACGCCCAGCTCTGTGCTAACAGCTCATTACCTGGAACCTGCTTCAGATTCTGTGTCTCCCTCTGTCTCTGCCCTTCCCCCGCTCAACGCTGTCTCTCTCTCCTTCAAAAATAAATAAACATTTAAAAAATTAAAAAGAAGTAAATAAAATAAAATATTTGGTAAGAAATCTATACCAAATAAATAATTTGATAAGCTTCCTAGAAAAATATATAAGTGGAACAGTACATACTTTTTTAGAATTAAAATTGCATTAATTCCTCAAAATAAAAAAATCAAGATTCTTCCTGTAGCTTTGCACATTATTTGATAATGTGATATTCTGAAAAAGGCAAAACTATGGAAACAATAAAAAAGATTAGTGGTTTCACGGAGCATCTTGGGAGCTCAGTCAGTTGAGTGTTGACTTCAGCTCAGGTCTTGATCTCACGGTCTATAAGTTCAAGCTTCACGTCGGGCTCTGGGCTGACAGCTCAGAGCCTGGAGTCTGCTTCAGATTCCGTGTCTCCCTCTCTCTCTGCCCCTCCCTTGCTAGCAATCTGTCTGTCTCTCTCTAAAATAAATAAACATTAAAACAAGATTAGTGGTTTCAGGAGAGCAGGTAACAATGGCTGGACAGATCATAGGATTTTTAGGACAGTGACAGTCCTGTGTATGTTACAATGATGGATAAATATGATAATGCATTTGTCTAAACCCATAGACTGTGCAATGCCCAGAGCGCATCCTGAGGTAAACTATCAGCTTCAGATAGGTATGAAGTGTCAGTGATAGATTTGTCTTTAGGAAAAGATTGCCCTCCTCCCACCAGTGAGAAATGTTCATAATGGAGGAAACCATGGGAAATCTCTGTACCTTCCTAATTTTTGTTATAAACCTAAAATTGGTCTTACATAGGAAAGTCTTAAAAAAGAGAGAATAAATGCCAAAGAAACTATGTAAAATGAAAAGGCAAATGATCAAGGAAGAGGAACATGACTTCCTTTAAAAAAAGAAATGAGAGGGGGGCCTGGCTGTCTCAGTCTGTCAAGAGTCTGACTTCAGCTCAGGTTATGATCTCATGTTTGTGGGTTCGAGCCCCCTGTTGGGCTCTGTGCTGACAGCTAGCTCAGGGTCTGGAGCCTGCTTCTGATTCTGTGTCTCCATCTGTCTCTGAACCCCACCCCCACTCACGCTGCGTGTCTCTCTCTCAAAATTAAAAAATAAAAAGAAAAGAAATGAGAGAAAAGACAAGGGGAAAGACAACCCAGTGGGGAAGTATGGGATCTCCCGGCAAGATGGCCACAGCAATATTACGTCATAAGGGAACTGACGCTGAAGGAAACACTATACAATTTCAACAATTAGCAATCCAAATGCACAATAAAAGTGGCATTGCTTTATTATCTTTCATTGTATGGAAACACTACTATCAAACATCAAAGAGTCACATAAACTATTAATAATGCACTTAAAAGGACTGACGTGGGCAGTATAAACAAGGGTATCTATGATCGCTAATTCTAAAGTGCTGGCTGATTATTCTCAGAGGGCCGCTCACATCAGTTCTAGAAAGAATTGCTTAGTTCCTCATCACAGATCATGTACTTAACCACATGATACAGGGTGTTTATGTGTCATTACTTGCCTCGTGTAGCAACAATCAAAAATCAAGAGGGCGCGAGAAAGCACTGGGAAGAAACAGTCCCATAAAAAGAATAACATTGCGCTGTTGCACGTGTTATCATCTCAAAAACGCACTCGCGGAGCACTGGAGGCAGAGGTCATGGGGAGAAAGGAGAGGGCGTTGAAGGGGTAAGAGGCGCAGAGCTGGTCCTGGTCATTCAGAGCCTTTTCCAGAGGCAGCTTACCTGTTGCCTCATTCTTAGGTTCAATGTTCTGGGAATGAAAAACGATCACTGAAGTCAATAATATTTAAGGGACGGTTGGTAAGTGCAGAAGACAGTCTGCTGAGAGAAAGCTGATTCGGTTGTAAAGTGGAGCTGCGGGAAACAGGAAGGTTAGAAGAACGTAATACGAGGTGTAAGAAGACAGTAAGTTTTAATCATTGCTGCTAATTTTTCTCATTACTGTGTCGGTGTAAATGTACATCAGCATTAATTAATTGCATTAATTAAATGCACTCGTGGGGTGCTTGGGCGGCTCAGTCGGTTGAGTGTCCAACTTCCACCGAGGTCGTGATCTCACGATTTGTGGGCTAGAGCCCCGCACTGCTATCTCTGCGGACAGCGGGGAGTCCCCTTCGATCCCCTCTCTTGTCTGCGCCTCCCTTGCTCACTCTCTCGCAAAAATAAAGAAAATTTAAAAATATTAGAGGAAAAAAAAGTATTCTTGCATTCTTAACCACACCAGATATTTTACATCACTGAAAAATTAATTTATAATGTGGGTTGTTGTGACTTTTAGAATTTCTAGAAGCGTTTGGAAGGGAACTTTATATTCTTGTTCTCTAAATCAAGCAAAAAATATATACCCATCCATACACATTCATACACTGCACATCAAGTATGAATGCATAAATATATATCCCTATTCTCAGATTTACACGAAATGTATATACATATACATTCTAGCCTTTTATTTTTTTAATGTTTATTTATTTTTGAGAGAGAGAGAGAGGGAGAGAGAGAGACAGCATGAACAGTGGAGGGTCAGAGAGAGAGAGAGAGGGAGACACAGAATCCGAAGCAGGCTCCAGGCTCTGAGCCGTCAGCACAGAGCCTGATGTGGGGCACAAACCCATGAACCCCGAGATCATGACCTGAGCCAAAGTCGGAGGCTTAACTGACTGAGCCACTGAGGCACCCTGCTATTCTTGTCTTTTAATAGTATCTTTTGCCTTATTATGTCAAACAACATTTGTAGGAGATTTTCCTCCACCTCACTATTTTAAAATGCAACTTAGTTCATCCCCATCCTAATTTTATTTTTTCTGTACTTTATCATTAAGAAAATAAGGTAGGGAAGGAGGAGGAGAAATAAAAAGAGGCAAAATAAACTGAGAAAACTTGAACAGCTAACTCCGTGTTCTGACTATTTAACACGCACCCCACATAGTACATGACAGCATGTAGTTTGCAGAGATAGTTTGTCAAAATTCAGTAAGATGTTGTTTAATCTTTATGAGTGGTACTTCACATTTTATAATCCAGACTTCTTTTTTAAATTTTTTAATGTTTTTATTCATTATTTTTTTTGAGAGACAGAGCAAGGGCAGGGGAGGGGCAGAGAAAGTGGGAGACACAGAATCTGAAGTGGGCTCCAGGCTCTGAGCTGTCAGCACAGCGGGGCTGGGACCCAGGAACTGTGAGATCATGATCTGAGCTGAAGTCAGTCACTTAAGTGACTGAGCTACCCAGGCATCTCATAACTGAGAATTTTAAGAAACCACAGTGCTTAAGAAGAAAGCCTAAAATGTATTTATAGCTTTGTAAATAACCTCTATGGTACTTAAGCAAAAACATCTCCCTGTACAGAGGAAAATAATAAAGCAGACAGCATTTTCTAATGGGCGACAGAAAAATGTGTTACTAGACATTGGTTTTAATGAGTTCAGTGACTCACCTACCCAGGACCTATCTACTCTTATAGATCAACCTCTTCTGATCTTAAAAGGTGTAACTTTGCTATCCTAATTCCTAGCCATTTCCTACCCGATTGCCAGGTTTTTTTTTAAATAAAAGGATTGTGAGAATCTCCGCACTGTTTTAGAAGCAGATGTAATCATGCATCTCTTCTAGCATCTAAAAGGTGGCCTATAACCTAATTGGAAACTCTTGCATAGAGGAATTTCCTTTAAATAGTAATGAGTGGAGTATCTTTTCCTCCCTTGAACAGCTGTAGAGCGTTAGCAAGAATAGTTTCACTTTATTTTCCCAAAATTTGTGCTAAGTGCTAATCAGATTACAAATTCAAATGATAAGATCAAGCTAAAGGGGAAACTTGAAAAAAAAATGCAGGAGCAGTCTAAATAGTGAACAAATAGCCTTTACCTTAAAATTATTATTTTTATAATGTGTACATAAAGAATATTCATTTTTTCCATGAATCATAGTTGCCAGGGCCTTACCTCTCAAAGGGAGATTAGACAACACAGTCTAGTTAATTCCATAGCCATTGGGGGCAAAAAGTATCAGACTGCAGGCAATGCATTAATTTGACTTTGCTTTTAAAGACAACAACACAAAATTTAAGACAGAAAGGAAGCTTTTGTTGTTTTACTGTAGTTGATTACTTTTGGAGTTTACCGACAGACTCATTTTGCTATTTTCAATTCGTTGTTAAGTGCTTCTTCCCTGAATGCCCAGGTAGGCACAGAAATACCTTTTAAAGCTTGGGATATTGCCATTTCCTGTAAATGTAGCCACATAACGGTGTGAGGTCTAAAGGTTTGTTTCTTTTACATTTTGACAGCTTACATTACACCAGTCATACTAAAACCAACAGAGAAGCAAAGGAAGGAGAGGGACTTCTGGTCACCCTCTTTCCTCCCTTGAAGCCCATTAGAAGCTGCCTGAGATCCCATGAAGGGCACCTGAGCCTTAGGCAGCATCGCCCACAAAGAACAGTCTGTCTTGCGAGATGGAGAAAGGGCACAGACTATGCCCCAATGCTCTTGCTTTCTAGCCAACTTCCTTGTGCATTTTCCACGTCCTGGTTACTGCTAGAACTTCTCCCTTTTCCTAGAAGGTAGGAGGGGGGCCAGTTGCTGTTGCTTGATGTTGTCAATGCTACTGCATCAGTACTGACCAATTCCCGTCAGACCACCCGTGCTTCTATGGAGGTTGGCAAACAGCACAGGGCACAGGAGCCAGGCATCCTCAGGAACCCCACTCTGCCTGCTCCCTTTCCCAGCAGAACTCCATACTCTGCCATCCGCAGTACTCACTATGTTTTCTCTCTCCCTTTCAATTCGTCTTCTTTGAATAGTCGCCTGGAAATTATTTGGTTTTAAATCATCTCTCAAGTGGGCAAGCTACTGCATGCCTAGTCTAAGCCTGTCTAAGTCAGTTATGGTCAGATTCCATTTCTTCTCTCATTTCCCATTGAAATGTCTGTTTTGCTACATATACTATCACCAAAATGATACTCACTCTATTTCAATATATTGTATATATTTACTCTGCTGAAATGCACAGTGTTGCTAAATATAGTGATATTATTCGTTTATCAATTGCCTAAAATATTCTAGTCTTTGTTTCTAGACCTCTGGCTTGATAGTATGGCTTTTAATGTTGATAACTCCAGAACCTAGTGTTGAATGGAAGCATAAAAAGATGCTCAGGAAGCACTTGCAGAAGGAGCAAGAAGAGACTTGCTTGCCAAGACCCTTGTGTGGCTTCTAGCAATGTTTTCTTCTTCTGTGGGTAGGATTCAGACCCTCTTTCCATTTTCTCCAGGTCCTTGAGCGCTGGGATTTTTAAGACTGAATAGATAGTCATCTAATCAAACTGCTTTCTTTTTCTTTTCCTTTTATTTTGGTCATTTTACCACTTCTTACTTTTTACTTAAAATTTTTTTAATGTTGACTTATTTTTTAGGGAGAGACAGAGTGTAAGTAGGGGAGGGGCAGAGGGAGGAGGAAACACAGAATCTGAAGCAGCCTCCAGGCTCTGAGCTGTCAGCACAGAGCCCTGTGTGGGGCTTGAACTCACGAACTGCAAGATCATGACCTGAGTGGAAGTTGGGCACTTAACCGACTGAGCCACCCAGGCTCCCATCCTTACTTTTTATTTTAATACTGATTCTGAAATAGCTGTAACAGAGACCAGAGGAAAAGCATTTCTCTACCAGCTTATTGCCTAGATTCATGTTAATACTACTATTGTCTCAGAGATGCCTGCCTGAGAGAATGAAAAAATACTTTCTCATTAGGACTCAGGTCATCAAAGTCAAGAATCGATAACCAACACATATTAATAAGAAGGTTTAGCAATTAATTCACATGCATTGATGCTTATATTTGAATATATCATGGAATTATATTGTAGTACTCCTAATTGCTAAATGACATTTGCTTTATTTTAATGCTAAAATGCCTAAGACCTTTTAGGGAGATCAGAATCGGTGGCAGGCTATGCAACTATCCTAAAATTAAAGGCTTGCTTCAGATAATCCCAACCCTGGTAAATGGTAGCTAAATTGCTTTCATTCATCATGTCTAAAGACCTAGTATGCTAAAATAGCATGTGGGGGCTGTGAATCTCAGTCTAAATCATAGTTGTGTCAGAATATTCCATCTTTCTGTTTTCTATGGTATCAATTGAATTTTGAGGTTAATAAAGTACTGTTCTTAATTTCAGAGTTTCATAAAGGGCAAAATTGTGTGTGTGTGTGTGTGTGTGTGTGTGTGTGTGTGTCTGTCTGTCTGTCTGTCTATGGTCATGGGTGTCCTGTTCAGAATGACATCGTAAGAATACTCACATTTCCTTACATGTTTTCCTTATCTATCAAAATTTCTGTCTCTTTCTGAGCCATACTGGGTACCAAAACTTTTTTTTGAGGTCCTGTCTGTCCCGATGATCTATTCATAGTCCTCCCTGGCCACAAAAAATAAGCCATACAAAGACCCCCGCTGTTCAGTCTCTTTTCTTTCCCTTTGCCTGAGGGATCGCTCCACTCCAATCTGCTAATTCCAAGTCAACCTGCTTTTCCCAGCAAACTGGTCTTCTCCGTTCTAGCACTTCAAAGGCTGTAAGTGAACCTCTAGGCTTAGCTTTTGAAACCACACAAGGAACAACAGTGGACAATTTTTGCCCATATGAAGAAAGAAAAGACAAAATGCTAAAGGAATGAAAACCTCACCGCCCCATTAATCCACAGGTAAGATGGAAATGGGACATTTACCTTTCTGGTCTAAGGTTTGTTTCAGTCACACTGGACACTAGTCTGTTTCACAAGCAGCCCAGGTTAGTGTATTTCAATTACTAGAACTTAAAGTGTAGGGATGCTTAGTTCTAGAAATAAAGGGGAAAATAGCAAAGCAGAAATATGCTCCGATTCTGCCCTGCTAATTAAAATATAGCCATCTTTATGACTGATGTCTAATATAAATGTTTAATGTATAATGCAATTTAACACAAGATCAAGTACTAATTTCCCAGGAAGAGGAAATTTGTCCCCAAATCTGAATCGATGGATTGATTGATCCCAAACTTAATCACAAGGACACCTGATAAGATATGAATGGGTTAGTGAGAAAAAAATTATTGCCAGCAAAATAACTAAAAATATAGTCTACAGAACAATGTGCAGTAGGTCAATAATATCATCTTACTAAAGTAATGGCACATATACTTATTATATAAGATGTGAATGAATAATTCCAGGGACTTAAAACTTCTTCAAGCATGTATTGGTATTGGAGTAATCAAAACTCTTTAAAATAGGAGTTGTTTAAACTATCTCCAATCCTGGTTAGGTCACTTGCTGTGATGTCATTTTGTGCATCAGTTTTCTGATTTTTTATTTTATCTTTTTAAAAAGTTTATTTATTTTGTGGTAGGGAGGATGAGTGGGGCAGAGGCAGAGAGAGAGGGGGAAAGAGAGAATCCCAAGCGGGCTGTGCACCATCAGTATGAAACCTGATGCAGGGCTCGAACTCACGAACCACGAGATCTTGACCTAACCCGGAATCAAGGGTCAGACACTTAACCCACTGAGCCACCCAGGTGCACCAGTTTTCTGATTTTTAGAAGGGTTGATAGCAAAATTACTTACAGTGTCTGAGGTTAAATTGGCTACTACATGTACCGTCCTTGGAACAGTAAGTTCTGTATGAAAGTTGGCTAGTAGTCTAACCACATTACAGATCGTGTGCAGGAAAAAAAAGGACCACTACAGAGCCTTTGTGGAAGATATCCCTACGTGGAAGCCATCTTCAGTCTGCATGAGAAGCCTGGGTAGCTTTCAAATCCCTTATCGGGAGCAAAGCGTCATTGTCCTGTGGCTAGATCTGCACACGAGAAGAGATTTCTCTAGCTGTGTGAACCCCGGCTGTTCTCACCCAACCCAAATGTTGAGCTCCCGCTGAAAAGAAACAAAACGTGGCACCATTTTGGAAGTTACTTTTTGGAGAAGGGAGTTCGATAAATACCAATTTAAAAAATGACATTCTAATATATCTAGTTGTGGAACCAGAAATCCTTTCCGGATCAAACGTCTTCCCCTTGGCCTGCGAATGGATCCATCTTTGAATTGTGTATCACATTCTACATTCTCCTTTAAGACCGGGAAGAGTCAGAGAGGCACACCCTTGACCTAAGAGGGTGAGACATGCTTCCCCAACACCTAGACCACTAACTTCCTGTCCTTTTTCTTTCCTTTTGCCTTTTTCCAAATATTTGGTGGGGGAAGTGTGCGCAATCAGAGCCCTGGTAGTTGCTCTGTGACCCTCCCTCAAATAACAGAGGTTCCTTGTTGAATTTGTGAGTGGCCCTCCCTGACCCTGCTCTCTGCCTGAGCCCCAGAGCCCCGATTTTCTGGAAAAGCAACCCTGTAATAGAACCAGGTGTGGTGCCTGGCACAGAGCGAGAAATAAACTTTGCATCTCAGACTCTTCAAGCCAACAGGTAAACCCTTCAATGAAGCAGGCCATTGCAGTTTGTGGTGGATAAACTCTCGTTAAACGATTCTTCTCTCACCTAACGAGTTTAAAAAGGAATTTGTTACTTTCTATCAAAGCTGGTCATGATCAGATGGTGCCACTAGCTTGAGAACACCTTTGGCCATAACGGGAAGAACAAAAAAAGGTCAGTGATTGTGTGGGTCACAAATAAGAAACACATCTAAGTAGTAAGTGGAATGTCAGCTCCGAAAGTCCAATAATGTTAATGGAAAACATAACAACACGTTCTCTCCACTTGGGAGAATGTCCTTTGCCGTGTTTGGAATTCTTTCAAAAATGTGGAGGCAAACATTTAAAGAGTTTAGGGGCTGTTTTTATTTTTGCCCAAGTGTTACCTTTAATTCCCCCCAAATGCAAAAAAGGTGTTCCAAAAACAACACAGAGTTTTAAAACATTCATCTGTTTCTATATTAAAAAAAGTAATATTTTGATCAAGTGAAGATATACATGAATTAATTAACTTTACCATTTACATCATCTTAAAATGTACATATTGCACTTTAGAAAAAAGTTATATGGAAATTGCATTAAATCAAGTAAAATAAATGTTTGCTGTTAAGAATAAATTTCAGGGGCACCTGGATGGCTCAGTAGGTTAAGCACCTGACCCTTGATTTCGACCCAGATCATGATCTCACAGTTGGTGGGTCCAAGCCCCATGTCAGGTTCAGAGCCTACTTGGGACTGTCTCTCTCTCTCTCTCTGCCCTTCCCCCAATTGTGCTGCTCTATTTCTCTCTCTGTCTCTCTCTCTCTCTCAACATAAATAAATAAACTTTAAAAAAGAAAGAATACATTTTACATTTCACCCATAGCATAATATAGTCACTACATGATTTGGGGTGGTTGGTACACAGCTCCCATAAGGATTTCTAGGCTACTGCAGTCTCTCTTTTGTGGAAGGAAAACAGTAAAAAATGTATGCATGGAAGGAAATTTCTGGTATCAAGTATCAAACAAGAACATACAAACATACACAGGAATATTCTCTGTGTAAAGCAGTTTTATTTTCTAAGTGTTTTTGTTTTTAGGAAATGGTTACTTATAGAACTCGGTGTTCTCCTAGGATAACTTCAGCATGTCTGCCTTATTCGCGTTTCTATGAATAACAGCAGGTGCTCGCCATCTTCTCACTGAAACTCACCTAACTACCTAAGGTCACAAACACGCTAGTCTTTCTCCTCCTTCACATGCGGGATTCCCGCTGTGCTGACAGCCCGAAGCAGCCCCTACACCTGCCCCTCGAAGCAAAGTTCAAGGTGCATCAGCAGGGTTTTTTCTACTCCAAAGCCTTGCTCTCCCCTGAAAACCCAGGCACGGATGTGTGCTTTAATATTTTTCCTAATTTTTTTAATGTGTATTTATTTTTGAGAGAGAGGCAGAGTGGGAGGAGCAGAGAGAGGGAGACAGACTCCACAGCAGGCTCCAGGCCCCAGGCTGTCAGCTGTCAAACCCCGATGTGGGGTTAGAACTCATGAACCATGAGATCATGACCTGAGCCGAAGTCAGACGTGTGCTTTTTCACTTGTTTCCCCCTCCATCTGTCCTATGATTAATTTCGTGTCACTATCATCTTGTCCGTGAGTGACAGAGTGACTCTCTTGAAGGCAGTTCCTTCTCCTTCTCCTTCTTCACCTGAATAGCCCTTCTGCCAAATATAATCTCTATTTAGCGTCTGGAATATAGTAGGTGCTCAGCAAATGTTCATTATAATAGTGAACCATCAAGGCGGGCACTCAGACATTCCCAAACTAAGTAAGGCTGAATTAGAAGAATATGTACACCTAATTATCTTCCAGGAGAAAATTTACATTTCAAGCGTGAACTATTTCATTTGTGCTCTGGAAGGCTTACAGTGAGTCATTCTCAAATGTTAAAACAGCTTTTGGCTTTTCCTTCTACTGTAAGCCATTAAGCAGGAAGTAAGATTTATTTTTGTTTCTAAAAATCTCTTCTCAGGCTGACCAAACTGGACCTTTTGCTTGAATAGCATCTTTTGGGTGTCGAGATGTACATAAACTCTATCCATATTTTTCTTGCTCAGTGAGCACTTTGCATGTATTTAATGAGTATTGTTTAAGGGTAACTGACTGTCTTTTAGTAGAGAAGACACCACATACTTGTCTCCCAGGTCGCTCGGTGTAGCTGCCGATAAATGACTTGGGAGTCTCACCACGCTGTGAACCCTGTGACATTCCCCAGTCCCTCCTTCAAGCATGTGCACCCAGGTTTCATGGACTTAATGAAATTTTTGAAGAGAAGATTGACTTGCTTTTCATCATAAGACGTTAGATTTTTTTTGTTTTGATGCTGTGTGTCTGTACAAAGATTGGTTTTCACATGCGTAGTAGGAAATTAATCCAGACATTCACCACCTTTGAGTTTCTTAGAGCCTCAGTTTGGTGCCTAAGTTGCTCATATTCTTAAATGAATTACATTCCCAACTGCTGAAAAGTAAAGGGTTCCCTGGAGACAAGGGGGAAATTGCAAGTTTCTCCATGTGCTCCCAGGGGACACTTCCTTTTACTGCAGTCAGCACAGAATAGACTGATCACAGAAAATAAGGGATTTCACGTCTCATTTGGGTAGTTTTACTTGTCTCCTTGGGGGCCTTACTGATCTGAAGGAGTCTCCTTGCTGTCATGTTAGCCAGGGCCCAAGAACCCAGAGCTGCTAAAAAATGGCTGCCACCCTTCTCAACTCAAGACCCACTTAATTTGTCCTTTGAATGGCCCGGAGGGTCCCCAATGTCCCACATGCAAGCAAAATCAGAAGATGCTCCCACAAAATGGAGATCAGCTCCAGTATCTACCACTACGGCTAAAATACGGCACTTAGAGTACGCTCAGATTGGGGCACCGGTGGCTCAGCTGGTTAAACAGCCGACTTCGGCTCAGGTCATGATCTCACAGTCTGTGAGTTTGAGCCCTGCATCAGGCTCTGTGCTGACAGCTCAGAGCCTGGAGCCTGGTTCTGATTCTGTATCTCCCTTTCTCTGTCCCTCCCCTGCTCATGCTCTCTCTCAAAAATAAATAAACATTAAGAAAACTAAAAAGGAAGAATATACTTAAATCGGCAACTACTAGCAACTTTGAGTCTCATAATTCCCTAATCTAGGACTCTCTTCTACTGGGGTCAGGAGAGCAGAAGTAATGGTACTTCCAGAGGCAGGATCCTTTCCTCCGGAGCATCACAGAGCCTGCCACGCCTCCCTGGTTGTTCTGTGTAGTTGGCATAAAACATGCAGTCGGTGTTCTCTTGAAATGTTTTCCCTGGTCACCCTCGTTCTGTATTATCCATGGTCTCCATACTTTCCATTATTTGTACGTGAGCTGAGAAATTGCAAAGGTTTCCTTCTGAACTGATCAGTGGATCTGACGCCAAAATCGGGGGGCGATGGCACTGGACCAGGACCAGTGGAACTGAGGCCTCTCTTCCCCATCTCTCCAGACCCTGCACATTCAGAGGCTGGCTGGCGGGCTCTGGGCCCATGTGCTCACCTCCTGGCCCCAGAGTGGTGAGAACCTGCTCCCTCCGAGTTCAAGCTCTGCGCGGAGTGAGGGGCCAGCAGGCCAGGTCTGAGTCAGCCAGAGCTTCCGTTTATCCGCAGACATTCTAGAAGGCGTTCGTTTTTCTTTTCTTTTCTTTCTTTCTTCCTTTTTCCTTCTTTTCTTTTTTTTAATTCACTTTCGAGATAGTGCGAACAGGGTAAGGGCAGAGAGACAGGGGCAGGACAGAAGAGCCAGCCGAAGTGGGCCAGGAACTCATGAACTGTGAGATGGTGACCTGACCTGCAGTCAGCCCTCAAGCAACTGAGCCACCCAAGTGGCCCTCTAGAAGGCGCTCTTGAAAGAGCAGTGTCTCACGGCCACCACACATTACTGGGAAATTTTGCCAGATGCCTCGTACACACGAATCTCTACAGAACACGAACACAGGGCGGAGGTGAGCCCTGCTTTACTCCACACTCTGGCCGAGCCACTGATGCTCACAAACTCGCTCCGAGTTCTAAGCATCTGCCAGCCCCCTTCTTGCGAAGGACGAATTATCTTTTAGAGGACAAGCTAATCTTTTGTTTCCAGTTTCTTTTTATTTATTTATTGTTTTAAGATTGCTTATTTATTTTTATTTTTTTAATGTTTAGTTTTTAGAGACATAGACAAAGTGTGAGCAGAGAGGGGCTGAGAGAGAGGGAAACACAGAATCTGAACTAGGCTCCAGGCTCTGAGCTGTCAGCACAGACCCTGATGTGGGGCTGGAACCTACAAACCTTGAGATCATGACTTGGGCTGAAGTCGGATGCTTAACTGACTGAGCCTCCCAGGTGCCCCAAGTTTATTTATTTTTGAGAGAGAGAGAGAATCTCAAGCAGGCTCTGAGCTGTCAGCACAGAGCCCAATGTAGGGCTCAGACTCATGAACTGTTGAGATCATGACCTGAGCTGAAATCAAGTCATGAACTTAACTTACTGAGCCACCCAGATGCCCCTCACTCTCACTCTTTTTTAAAACGCCTTCCCTTTTAAAATATTTATTTCTACCCCTGTACTATATTCATTTCAACCAAGTCATTGAAGAGAGAGATGTTGCCTTCCATGTGCCCAGTGTGGTGGCCAGCACTTTGCAGTTGGTGACTGTGCTGACTAGTAACAATGGCACCTGTCCATGTGGAACTGAGGTGGTTTCAGGCTTAGTCTCTTAACTGCATTGTCTTTTTTTTTTTAAACAAACAAACCAACAGATCTTTGTAAGTTTCAAAATAAACCTCCGGTCAGCAGGGATAATTATAATTTCCCTGGTTGATTCCCAGCCCACGTCTATGCGTGCACATTGCTTATGCGTTTTTCTCGTTGTCCACATCCGAATTTCTAGAGATTGTTTTGAGGTAATCGAAAGGAAGATTGTATGTCCTCAGATTCAATGTCTATCATTTATATTTGGTGATATTTAGAAATTTTCTGAGTTTTCACCTTCTCACAATTATTAGGTTCAAATTTCATTCTAGAAGAGCATTCAGTTCACAGTAAATGTGTTTTTTCTTTTACAGCATGGTACCTAAGCTTGTCAGAGGTCCACCTTTATCCAGGACACCCTGTCCCCAATCCTGCATGCATAAGCTGTGCAGGGGACAGAGCTTAGCTTCCGGTGGCTGCTGTGACAGTCACACAAAACTGATGGCTTAAAACCATAGAAATGTATTCTTTCAAAGTCTGGAGGCTGGATGTCCAAAATCAGCATCTCGGAGCTGAAATCATGATGTCCCACAGCCAAACCTCCTTCCTGAGACTCTAGGAGAATCTGTCCCTTGTGCCTTCCGGATTCTGGAGGCTGCTGATCATCTGTGCCTCCCTGTTCACATCACCTTCTCCTCTATCTCTCCTAGGTGATAGCTTTAAGGACCTACCTGGATCATTGAGGATCACCACCCCATCTAAACATGCTTCATTACACCTGCAAAGACCCTTTTTTCCAAGTAAGGTGGCCTTTACAGATTCAAGGGATTAGAATCTGATCTCTTTGGGGGAACATTATTTATACATCCTATTAAAGAGGTGTAAAGAAAGGGAGTAGCAACCAAAGAGGCGATTTACAAAAACCTCCTTGGGACACTGAAAGCATGAGCTGCACTACTGCCAGATGTGTTTGTAGCACAGGAGACAATGCCTGTAATTCTGGCAGCAACCCACTCTGGCATTGGCAAGAGAGGTTTCAGATCCACACATCAAACATGAGAAGCCTCGGAGCAGTGATCAGCTGGCATTAACAAGTCTCATATGGGCAGCGGCAGCCATAATTAGGCCGGGCATTGGCTATGGTGCCTCTTTTGTTGAACTGCACGGTGGCAAAGGCATAATTGATAGATATTAGTGGCACGGTTTCCAATTCCAGGCTTCAGAATCAAGAGCAGACATTATGACAGTGATTCAGAGGAAGCGAGGAAAAATAGGAAATGCAAAACAGAAAACAAGAGAACTAGCCTGTGTAACACTAAAGACATCCTTCCAACACACATATTCTAAGGACAAGGCTCCAAACCTATTTGAAAGGATTTTGAAGGAACCCAGAATTCCAGCAGGAGAGGAAGCAGAGCTGGAAAAAAATGCTATTTGATTACCACCTTAGCTTCATGGGCTAGTTCCGTTTGGGAAGCACAAATTCTAGAATTATCCCGTTCCTGTTTCTATACGGTTCATTATTAGCTCTCCCTGTCACTCCATTCTAGAGATTTCTATGTAGACCATACATGTTCATGATGACCTCAGCACAGATAATTTAGATTAATTCACTCTGCTGTCATGCTCTAAATTAAGAAATTTTCCCCATGGGCAATCCATTGGTTTGGCGCCAACAAACCCACAAGAAAAGGGATTCAGATATATTTGATTTTCTCGGAAGGCATGTTTGAGAATCCTCTGTGAGCCATCAGCCCGCCTCTCTCCTCAGCTGGGGTTCCCTCTGCAGTGCCCAGGGGCCCAGTACACCCTCCTCACTCCTGATCTTGGCCCAGGCCCTTTCTTTGTTGGGCCTGAGCACCAGGAAACACCCTGGATCTTAACAGAGTATCCCTAGTGATTGTGTAGTCATTGGTTCTATATGCTTAGAGAACTCACAGATAATGGCTCAAGGTTCTAGAATAAAAAAATCGTCTTCTCCTTCCATTGCAAGGTCTTTCATGATGTTTGATAGTCTCTACGCAATAAGAAACCCAACCCAGGAATGAGATCTTTACATATGAATTTTTAACCCCAGAGCCTTGCACATAATAGGTACTCAATAAATGTTTCTAAAAAGGAACAACTGGGGCTCCAGGGTGGCTCAGTCAGTTCAGCATCCAACTCTTGGCTTTGGCTCAGGGCATGATCTCATGGTTTCTGGGTTCGAGCCCTGCCTCGGGCTCTGTGCTGAAGATGTGGAGCCTGCGTGGAATTCTCCCTCTCCATCTCTTTCTGCCTCTTCCTCTCTCTCTCCAAAATAAATAAACAAATAAGCATTTTTAAAACGGAATAATTGAATATATGTGTACATGTGCTTTACTAATTAATAGGCGAGTCTCTGCGATTAGTACATCCTATATCCAATCTTAGTTCCTCAAAGATAGAAATACTTGAGACTTTGAGTAAAACTTTCTAAATGTTTACACCTCAGCTCTCTAAATGTTTACATCACAGCTAAATCTTAGATAATAACATAATGTTCCCCACATAAACTGTTAAATTGCCCCTTGAAATCTCTCTTTCATTATGGGGAATACTCTATCTCTCTCTCTTTCTTTCCTTCCTTCCTTTCCTTCTTTCATTTACTTTGAGAGAGAGAGAGAGAGAGAGAGAGAGAGCGAGCGAGCATGAGTCGGGAAGGGTAGAAAGAGGGAGTGAGAGAATCCCAACCAAGCAGGCTCCACACTGACAGTGCAGAACCTGATGCAAAGCTCTAAACCACAAATAATGAAATCATGATTTGAGCCAAAGCTGGATGCTTAACCGAATGGGCCACCCAGGAGCCCAGGAACACTTTCTTTCCAAATATGTGTCTTTGGCCACTGTTTCATAACGTTTCAAAATGGTCATGACACTGACACGTTCAATCACAGTCACGGTTGTCAGCTATAAAAACTCGTTTGGCTTGGATCTGAAGCCCATCAGGGCCAGTGTTAAGTCACAGTCCTCCACAATGAAGATATTATGTTTCCTTATGGAACCACGGGGATTTCAATACCATGCAACAGGAAACACACCCAGACTGTGACAGCCTCACATACATGCGCAGGGTCATGGCAGGGTGTTAAGTGGGAAGTCCAGCCATATAAGTCAATGTGGCAGCAAGCCAAGAAGGTCCAAGTAATCCAACCATGGGGCACACTTCATCCTAGTGCATTGTAAGTTGATGTATTTTTAATGCCAATATTCTTTACTTGTGTGGATATCATTTTGCCCAATTTGGAAATCTAGGAAATCTTAGAGAAAACAAAACAAAATAAAACAGAACAAAACAAAACAAAACAAGCAAATTAGCAGATGAAGTTAGGTTTATTGAGCTGTACTTATTTCCCTGATACCGAGTCATAATTTGAGACGAGACCCCATACATTTTTCATGTATTCCATAATGCAGTTAAAAATTAGGTTGCACATTTTATTTCTGTGGGTTTTCTGACAGCCAAATGACACGCAACTGAATTTTGTCGATTCCTCTGCACGAACTAGAGGCTATTGCACTTGGCTTGGCATTCAAGACTTTCCTCCAACTGTTGTGCTCTCTCTGTGCTCACCTCCCACCCCCAACTCCAAATGTGCTTGACCTTCTAGACATGCACAATCCTTGTCCCTGTACAATGCTGGTCCTATGTTTATAATGCTTTTGTCAGCCTGTGATGTCTTCCTGTATCTCGCTAACAAATTTCAGTTCACCGGGACACACATGTATTGATCCCCAGATCCATTATGGTGTGTGACTCATAGATAGTGCACATTTGTGTTTGTAAATAAATGATGAAATGGCCATGCACAAATGTTTCCTTAAGTACCACAAGGCATCGAAAGATGCAAAGGATATGATCCTTAACCTTAAGGAAATTACAAGCTAGACAGGAAAGTGATACTGTAAACAACTATTAAAAATGCATGAAATAAGTTTCATAATCATGAAGATGACATATGAGGCTAGTCTGCAATAAAAAGTGTTGCTGGCAGTTCGGGAAAGTCTTTCCAAGAGGGTGGCATTTTATTTGGGGGCACCGATATTTACACACAGCGAAACCCTGGACTGTGAGTAACTTGTTCTGCGTGTCTTCCACAAGACAAGAAACCATTTCTAATTTTCTAATAAATGTTAACTTGATAAACAAGTGAATTCTTGCAATGTAGCATGTGATGCCGAATGTCACATGATCACAACTGAGACGATTGTTCTTGAAATTTGCTTGGATATACAACTGCTTTGGATTACAAGCATGTTTCTGGAACAAAGTATGCCCATGAGCCAAGGTTTTAATGTACAGGGAAAGACAAAGCTGGCTTTGTTTTTTGCGTTTTTTTTAATGTTTTTTATTTAATTTTGAGAGATAGAGAGAGACAGCATGAGCAGGAGAGGGTCAGAGAGAGAGGGAGATATGGAATCTGAAGCAGGCTCCAGGCTCTAGGCTAGCTGTCAGCACAGAGCCCAACACAGGGCTTGAACCCATGAACCATGAGATCATGACCTAAGCCGAAGCCAGACACTCAACCAACTGAGCCACTCAGGTGCCCCAATCTGGCTTTGGAAAAGCTCTGAGCAGTGCCTTATGGTATGAAAGGGAGAGGCGGGTACTGAGAACTTTCCAGAGCTGGTTGGTTGCAGCTCCATCCTCAAAGCTCATGGCAAATCTAATTTCCTCATAAAGCTTTTCCTAAGTCCACACTCACTGCCCGCCTCCTTCCTCTACCCTCCCTCTCCCCCAGGCTTGTGGGTTTATTTGGAGGTTAGATGTATTGATCAAGTTAGACAAGCTAAAGTGCAGTCATTATCAGCCTGAAATCTCAGTGACTTTTGCCAATGAAGATCATTGCTGGTGTAGCTTCCAAAACTATCTTAGGAGACCAGGTACACATAATCCTCTCTGACTCCTCAGGCCTCCATGGGGTTTTCTGGGGGATCCTCTGCATTGTCCATCTACAAAGAAGAGGCATGCAGGGGACAGACTTTACAGGAATGCCCATGACCTCCACCCACGTTCTATGGCTGTGACTACCACATACCCCCTAGAGGTGTATGGGGACTGGAAATGGCCGTGCTCCTGTACACAAAGAAAGACTCTGGAAAAGTTTTGTGGCTACACAACATTGTGGTGCCACACTGAGTTCATAATTAATTAGGCACTTGTGACATACCTACATGTATCTGACACCAGAGCAGGTCAAGTCAAAATATCCACTTTCCTTCAAAACGTGAGTATCTGAAAATATCATGAACTATATAGTTCAATATTTCTTGGTCTCCTTCGGCTTAATATTTCTGCTTGATCATTTGGTCGTTCTTATCCATGAGGATTTTTAAAACTTTAAAAAATATCAGTATGGTTTATATTGACAAAAATTCTAATTTAAAGTTATGCAAGATGGCCATAAAATCTGGAAACAAAAGTAAATTAACCTGACAAATGGCCATTCATATTATATTACATAGTACATTCAATATGTTTCTTCCTTAGAAATGGTGTGCAAAATATTAATGAACATGGTACATTAATAAAGCATCTCTATCAATATATGAAAATGTACTTGATATGTTGCTATCAATTTGATTTAATTGATCCTCTCTGATGCTGCGTCACTGAAGTAAGACACTTCGTGTGACAGAGGTATACATATTTATACTCTGGGTGCAGAAAAAATGGGTCCAGAATCGCTATAAAAGTCACAGGTTATGTAAGGCTCACGGTTACGTTCTGAGTGGGTAGACAGCAGGTGCAGGAAGCCTATGTTCGAGTAGCCACACAAAGAGCCACCGAAGCAACACATCCATGCATTTGCCAACCCCCGAAGGTTTGTTATAATCTAAGTACATTTGCAATCTGTTAAATCAAGAGTCTGAAAATTAGAAGCCATGGGCCAAACCTGCCCACAGCCTGTTTTTGTAAATATTTCATTGTATGACAGCCACACCTATTGTTTACGTCACATTTGTGGGTTCATTTGTACCACAGCAAAGTTGAGTAGCTGCAACAGAAACGGTATGACCCAGAAAACCTAAGACAGTTGCTATTTGGCCCTTTCCATAATTCCTTTGTCAACTGCTATTAAACTATAGTCACTCTACTCTGAAATATATGCCTAAGTGCTTTGCCAAAAACTAAACTTTGGTGAATTTCTCCCATGCATAATTAAGAATATTTAGGAACTAGGGACTCTCTCTTCCATCCACTTCTAGTCTCAAAGTAGATTGACAAGCAAAACTTAAACCCTACATCAAAGTTGCAGCTTAAGGAATATCAGCAGGATATTTTCGAATGCCTTCTCTAAAATAATGTGAGCCATGACATGCTCACAATGAACTGTGTCACATATAAATCCTACAACATTCTCTTCAACAAGGGCAGAGAGAAAGTCATGGATGTACCATGAATCACTCTTAAACCCCCCCCCAACAAACATGGAACAAATTATATGTGCTAGACCCATGAGGTCAATGCTGAGTTAAAACCAATTTTTTTCAATTCTTATGAGGAACAGACTCTGATAGGGTCAGACTGACCCTGAGCAACTTACCCAGGAAATCGGATGTCACAACTGTGCTCAATGATGCAGTGGAAAAGTACATGGTACTTTAGGAACAATTGTGAGGAGCAGCCTTGACACACCTGGTGAAATCTGATGAAAGGATGGGATGTCAGGAGTGAAATCAGAGATGTAGCCTGAAGCCACTTGGAGCAGTGGAGGAAACTATGCACAGGAGCGCAGCAATGAGTAAGGATCAGGAGCCCAGAGAATAAAGAAGGAAGCAAGAACAGGCAGCAAACCCAGAGGCTCAGGGCCTTCTTTATGTTTCTGAGAAAAGTCTCCCGGTACAGTCACTTCACGAGAAATGACAGTAAACATCGGTGCTGTTCACCTGGCAGGCAGCGGACTCCAGAACGCTAAGTGTAGGTAGTGGGTTGTCTGCAACATCATTTCAGTGAGAGTAACTTACTCATGAGTCAAATACACTAAAATCTTGGATTGTGAGTAGCTTGTTCTGGGAGTGTTCCACAAGAGGAGAAAACATTTCTAATAAATTTTAACTTGATAAACAGTGTTTTGCAATGCAGGCGGTGCGTGACCCCAAATGCCACAGGATCACAACTGAACCAACAGTTCTTTCCTCTCTCTCACTACGAGACTGAGGGTGGTCGTCTCCTATGCTCATATACTTGGTCTCAGGTCATAGTGTTTGACAGAAACCAGTGATTTTTCAGAATACTGGAAGGTGCCCACAATTGGCTCTAGTATATTTTTGTCACCTAAAAGCACCTATGAATAGTCCTTTGCTTTTCCGTACATGAGTGAGCTTAGGAATGCTTTGCTTCATCCTAGGGCAGGCTGCCTGCAGATGGAGACCCTTTCCTCAGCTGCCTTATTGTCAGTGACATTCAATACAGTGGATGACAAGGGTGTATTAATACTGAACTGAAGTGGATCCAATGGCCCCATGCAGAGAAAGGTTGAAAAGAAAGGCAGTAAAAAGAAGGAGATGATTACGGTGGAAATTAAGAAGGAAATCACTGAGAAGTACAAACTAGGTTTGCACGTGCCTGAAATTACAAGATTTTATAAGAGGTCTATATCGACCATTTGCACTATGTTAAAGAATAAAGAAGAAATACGGGGGCGAGATGCAGCAAAAAGGAGTCACGAGAATATCAAAACATCTTCTGGAAGATGGAGAAAAATTGCTTCCAGTTTGACCAAACGAGAAGGAACTAGCATGAGAACTTTACCTGCAAGAAGCTCAAGGCCTTGTACACCGACCTTGTAAACAGATTCCAGTCTGTCAACAGAAGACAAAGAAGGCTGCAGGCAAGCAGGGGATGGCTGGACAATTTTAAGGGGACAAGTGGCATGCATAGTGTGAGGCCCGGAGAGGCTGTGTGTTTGCATGCTAAGGCAGCTGAGGTGTTTGCTACCAAGTTCCAGAAACGCATGGTTTCTGAGCGTTACCTGTTACAGCAAACTTTTAACTGTGATGAGATGAAGATCTTTGGGAAAAGATGCCAAAGAGGACCTACATTACAGAAGAAGAAAACGCATGCCAGGTCACAAGCCCATGAAAGGCTGTCTTACCCTCTTGTTTTGTGCTAAGACAAGCGGGGATTTCAAAGTCAAGCCTCTGCTACGTATCATTCCAAGAATCTGAGAGCTTTCAAGAAATGCACGGTGTAGAGGGCCAGTCAAATGTTCTGTGAAGGTCCAACAACAAGGCTTCAGCCACGCGTATCTTGTCCGTTGACTGGATCGAGGTCTTCAGTCCTGCAGCGAAGAAATACCTTTTAGAAAAGAATCTACCACTCAAAGCCTTACTGGTTATGGGTAATGCCTTTGCTCATCCTCCAGGCTTTGAGGACAACTTACTGGAGGAATCAGCATTCATGTAAGAAGGTCAAGTTCCTTCCTCCTAACACCACTCCAAGTCCTTCAGCTCATGGATCAGCAGGTCACTTAGAATTTTAGAAAGCTTTACACCAACGCACTATTTCAGCAAATCTTTGAAGCGACCTAAGGAGAAAACCTTACCTTCCAAGATCTTTCAAAAAATCGTTTCTAAGGTGTGAACTGCCTGAAGGTCATCGACAAAGCCTGGGATGGGTCATCAAGAGAAACCTCAGTTTTGCTTGGAGAAAACTGTGGCCTGATTGCATTCTTGGACATGACTTAGAAGGGCTCGCTCATGAAGAGCAGCTGCTAGTTGTTGATGAAATTGTGTCCTCCGGGAAGCCCATGGGACTGGGGGTGAATGAGGATCACATTCAGGAGCTGCTGGAGGGACAGGGCCAGGAGCCAACCACCAACGAACCGATGTTTCTGCATCACGAGCTACATACAGCAAGAGGTTATGGAGGAGGTCTTGTCTGCAGAGGAGAGGGAGAAAAAAGCAGAGGAATCCCTCGCTTCAAATGAGATTAGGGAGATTTGTAAAATGTGGGAAATGGTGCAAAATTTTGTAGAAAGGTACCGCCTGAATAAGACTGTAGCAGTGTGAGTGATGAATCTGTTTAACGACAATGCAATGTCACATTCCCATGAAATCTGCAAAAGGAGTCAAAAGCAAATGTCATTGGATAGTTTCCTTGTTAAGGCTGCACTAGATTAAAAGGATCTCATTGAGCCAATAGATATCAGTGATTCTGTTAGTAAGAGTGAGGGTCGTCCTACACAATAGTGCTCCTCTCACACCAGGCACAATGGTTTCCTAAGAGAAGTGCAGGTTAATATATTTTTCTTCATATTTTGTATTTTCTTTAATATTTTATATTACATTACAGTATTTTATATGAATATTTTGGAATGAATAATCTGGGTTCCCATTATTTCTTATGGGGAAATTTGCATTGATATACAAGAGCTTTGAATTAAAAGCACTTTCCCAGAATGAATTATGCTCACAAACCAAGGTCTTACTGTACTTTAAAAAGAAACCAAATCAGAGGCACCTGAGTGGCTCTGTCAGCTAAGTGTCCAACTTCAGCTCAGGTCATGACCTCATAGTTCGTGAGTTCAAACCTGCATCAGGCTCTGTACTGATAGCTCAGAGCCTGGAGCCTGCTTTGGATTCTGAGTGTCCCTCTCTCTCTGCCCCTTCCCCACTTGCACACTGTGTCTTTCTGTCTCAAAAATAAATAAAACATTAAAAAATTAAAATATGAAATAAAATATAAACCTCTAAAAATATTTTTTAAAATGTTCTATAGTCAGATTATGCTATGTGTCACAGGTGGAATGACTGAAGGTAAAGAACATACTTTGTCTGATAGACTATGGTTTGAGAGGCAAACTGATCTCCTTATACTTGTGTGTCTAGGTTACAAGAGCCCAAGGGCCTTACCTGAATCTCTGGTATGGCCCCACACCCAGCAAAGGGCACCCACCTGCTAGATGCTCAGGAAATATTTTCAGTGGTTCAGTGGACAAGCCTGTTGCATCACTTCTTAACTGGCAGTAAATCCCAGAACCAGTATTCAAACCCAGGTCAGTTTACATCCGGTCTAAAGTGAAAACAACTACCCTGTCTGTTTCTCTGTGATGGAAAATAGAATTGAATCATGCCCGCTGGCCCCATTCTTGGGGCCGTATTAGGACCAAAGGAAGGTACTATTGAATGAGAATGTAGTTTTTAAGTCGAAAATACTGGAAAAATATAATTGAAAGGTGAAATTTAATAAGTTTGTATCACTCCTTTCAAAGTGAGAAGCAGTATCCTCTAGCAATAAAGGACTGGGCAGGTGCGCCATCTTAGATTTTTTCTCTCTCTTTATCTAGGGAGTGTTCACTTTTGTGTATTGCAGGTTTATGGTTAATGATTTTTAAAATAATATCCAGTTTGAGAGAGAGAGAGAGAAGGGAGGGACAGAGAGAGAGGGAGAGAGAATCCCAAGCAGGCTGTGTGCTGTCAGTGCAGAGCCTGATGTGGGATTCGCCCCACAAACCATGAGATCATGACCTGAACCAGAACCAAGAGTTGGTCACTTAACAGACTAAGTCACCCAGGTATCCCTGGTTAATGACATTTTAATTTTAATTTTAACCCAGGAGAGGGTATATTTTATTCAACATACAGATCCCAACAAACTCTTGGAAAATTACTTTTTCCCCAACACGTTCTAGCAGACAACAACAATAAAAAAAGCATTTGCATTTCTGAAACCTTAAAATCATACTTTTTTTGTCTCTGCCGCAGGATAAAAACATCCACCAACTTCCTGGAGTCTGTCGTGATCAATAAACACCTGACATCTGAGAGTACCGCAAATATTGAAAGTGACTCTTAAGTTTTCCAAATTTCGCTAAGAGTTTTTCTGTTTGAGACTCTAGTCAGTAAACAGAGAATATGCTGATGTTTTAGAAGAAGTATCTGATCGACTGTGGAGGAAATGTCTCAACTTCTTCATCTAAGCTGCATACTTTTTTTTTTTACTTCTCCTTTCTAGTTCTAGAATTCTCAGCCAATGTACAGCATTTGGATATTAAGGAATTCAAAGCACTTCTAAGAAGCCACACACACACACACACACACACACACACACCACTATACGCCACAAATTCAACTTCTAATTTTAGAATTGTTTTCAGATCCAATTATATATATATATAATTGCACAGGCTGGCTTGCAGGCTGCAGTTCACCTGGCCATTGTCATTGTCACGTGGTAGAGGCCGCATCTCATGTGCACTACCTGATCCACACCATTATTTCAGACTGTAATGTCCACATGACTAACTGCGCATCTTGTTAAACTACAGCTATGGGTCTGCTGGGTCTGGAGTCAGACCCAAGAGTCTGCATTTCTCAGAAGTCTCCAGATGATGTTGATGCTGTTGGTCCCCAGGTCACACTTCTAGAAACAAAGGCCCACATCAGTTCTGTTTCAACCCTTAGACCTGAACTGAGTTCTCCTTGGGAGCTCTGGTTTGACTCCTCAGCTCTGAGTTCATCATCGTTGAAGGAGTTCAGTGGTGATGCCATTGTCTAAATTTGCCTTCATAGAACATTTGAAGGTGTTTTTTTTTGTTTATTTGTTTTTGTTTTTATTTCTTTTTACTATTTTCTATATGTTTGTTATGTTCCACTTTACTAATTTGTATCATAAATAATACTTGCAAATGCAATCATAAAATAACTCACTAATGAAAAGAAATCCTATTAACATAGCCCAGTTTCCTATTATATTCCTACCAGACTGTATCAATTTAGAGTTTTTGTTTTGAGATAATAAAAACCAAAAATCAAATCTGGCTATCTCAACCAAACTCATCAATTTACTGGAAAGATGTCGGGTAATCAAAGAGTTGGTGTGATTTGGGGCCAGATAGCAGGAAGCCCAGGTGAGGTCTCTGGCTGGCCGGTGGGCAGCTGCTTCTAGGGGGCATCTCTGAGCTCCATAGTATCTTTCAATCTTTGTGGCACTAGCTCAACACTTGGAGTCCTGATACCAAGCTTCTGACTATCATGACTTAAGTCAAGTGCCTATCTCCCCTCCCCAAGCAAGATCAGAGGAAATGTGTCTCCAGTGTGGGCAGAGGACCCAGGAAGCGGATTTCCTGCTGAGACAACATGAAACAGAGGACCCCTTCCCTAAAATGGAGAAGGATGGCCAGATGAATGGAGTGCATCTGGATACTCACCAGTGGTAAAAAAAGAACAAATGTTGTCATACAGGGGCAATCAAATGTTCTATTAAAGTATGTGATGTTGTCACACAATTGTCATTAAATACCTCAGAAAATATACAATGCTTAAAAAAAAGAAAGTCAATTGTAGACACCTGCATAAGTGTTCCAGAAAGCAGGTGTCCATGGTTAAAGAAAATTGCCTCATGCAAGACCTCTAATTAGTTGTTTTTATTTTGTTACAATTGCAGAACACACAAATGTTCCGTTTTCTTCCGAGACTTTCTCTCCTTCATAATTATCCTGTTGGGTGATGTGTGGATGCTGAATGCAACTGTCTCCTTTTATAGCAATTTCTACTTATATCAAATCTGTTAAGTGAGCATTGCCTTTCTCCTTTCTGGTGAAACTTAAAGAAGAGAACCAGGGAAAGGTGGTTAATTCAGAAAATCCTAGGATCTCCACACTACGGAAGTACCATTTGTACACGAAGGACAGACAGTGGCCTCGTTTTTTCTTTGGAAGGAATAAACATTGAATATACGTATTTGTTTCATCAGGGGTTTCCTCCCCAAACAGAAACACTTCAGTAGTCTTTCCCATGTCTAGTTATTTAAATTATTTTTTAATGTGGCAAAGGCCTTGGAATTAATCAGCCCCATCTGCACGCACAAAAGACATGCCACGGGGAACAAAAACGTCTGAGGACAAAGCCCGGCTTCCTTTCACAGGCAGTGGGGGAAGTCAGTGTCATCAGTAGGTTGAAGACATAAAGAGATTCGAAATTAAAAATCCTTTGAACGCTTCCAGCAAGATTCCTATAATCAGCTGAAAGATAAGTAATGATCAAAGCCCTTTAAAACAGTATTGTTCACTCCATTAGAACTGTCTAAATGTACCCTACTATTCACCAGAAATTACCCAAGATCATTGCAGAAGCTATGCTATTGTTTCAGCAAGGCACCCAGATGTTTTAAGGATGGCTTCCCCCACCAACATCAGGTTAAAAGCCAAGATACAAAAACAGCTGCAGTTATAAACCTTAATTACCAGGAACGTCCCCCTCACCCCCTGCATAGGTGCTCAATTGCTCTGACAAATGGATTTATCCTGAGGAGAGCAGACTGGAGGTGGTGTTTGGGGGA
>NC_043703.1:6391642-6442870 GCF_006229205.1 Suricata suricatta | reverse complement strand
TTTCTAATAGCATCTTGATGTCCCTAGACAGCGTTGGTTCTGGGCATCACTTTGCACCGGCCATCTCTCCGTGTCATGCAGAGTGGGTGAGCTGTTTGTGCAGGTGTCTGATACGCAGGTGATCTTTGAGTCTGCACTAATATGAGTTTTTCATTTCTCTTTTTTGATATAATCTATAACTTTTTACCAACTGAGACAGAATGACCTGTAACATTATAGAAAGATCATAAACATATCACATGTATGAAAAAGCAAAACATAGCACATGAGTCCATTTGCTCACAATGGACCTTTTTCTCTTCTTTCAGTTCTATCTGCCTCTTTGGACATCCAGTGTACTGAGATTTTCAAGGGACTTTCTTTTCTTTTTTTTAAGTTTATTTATTTTGAGGGAGAGAGAAAGAAAGAGAAAATGACTGGGGTAGGGACAGAGAGAGAGGGAGAGAGAATTCCTAGCTGGTTCCATGCTTTCAGTATAGAACCCAATGTGGGGCTTGAGCTCACCAACAGGGAGATGATGACCTAAGCAGAGATCAAGAGTAAAAAGCTTAACCAACTGAGCTACCCAGGCACCCCTTCAAGGGACTTTATTTTATAATGGATTAATTAATGAGCACTAACTCAATGGTTTAATGAATCAGCCCTTCCAAAATTGCTTATATTTAAAAGAATACTCATAAAAGTCAGATGAACAATAAAACTAACAGAATTTGAGGCACAGGGCTTCTTGACAATGGTGATATTTTATTCAAAGTGGTTTCACAGGAAACCCCCATACATTTCTCATTTTACCTCCTTGTGCCTCAATTTCCTCCTCCACTGGATAGGAAAAATAACCATGTCTACCTATTTGGCTAATTGTGAAGCTTAAACAATACCATGCACCTATGTCACCTCAAGGAATTCTGAATAAAAATGTCCTCAATAAACATTAGCTACCATCAGTGCTATTGCCATTATTCTGATTACCAAGGCTGACAGAAAGAGCCCAGAAAATATCAATCTTGAGTCTAAATCCAGTACTAACAATTATAGAATATTTCCCCCCACTTTTAAATTCATGATAATTCTGAAATTTAGATAAATATCAATTCTCATGATATGGGTAAGATGTTTTAGTACAAGCACATGTACACAAAGACACACGCAGAGAATTCCCTTTCAAACTTACTGAAACAGACAGTAACTTGTAATCCATGTAAGTTACTACAAATGGCCGCATGCTCTATGTGAACAGCAAGTCTGAAGTGATTTCACGGTGATCGCCCATTACGATCCAAAACAGCTTGTCCCTGGAGTATGTATAGAAAGGGGCTGGCGTCACTATCCCACCCAACAGCTCTTGTCATCCACTCTAGCAAACTATTTCCATCTCTTTGGATCTGTACACTTGTACATGCTGAAACAAGGACCATAAGATATCCACGTAAAGAATCGTCAATGTATGCTTTCAGGATTGAAACTACTAGACCACTTCTACACTGTTTTATCTATAAAGAGAAGCTACAGGCAATAGGACCATCTATGCCTTTTAGCAACTCTGCATCTGTTTGTCAGACTGAAAAGAACAGTACACAATTTAAGAAAAACATAATTTGGTGGAGCACCTGGGCAGCTCAGTCAGGTAAGCGTCTGACTCTTGGTCTCTTCTCAGATCATGATCTCGTGATTTGTGGGACAGAACCCCACATTGGGCTCCTTGCTGTCTGTGTGGAGCCTGCTTGTGATTCACTCTCTCCTTCTCTCTCTGTCCCTTCCTGATCACTCTCTCTCTTAAGACAAAACAACACACACACACACACACACACACACACACACACACACTTTACAAAAGTAATTTGGTGATACTGAGGGACTCTAGTTAACTTTTATTTTTTATGAATCTCACAACATGGTAAACATACTAGGTAGATTTTTTTGTGTCTCTGCCACCAGAATAGAAACAGAAAAGAAACATCTTCTAAGACTATTTCATAGTAAGCTCAAAATAAGCTTCTTATAATGACTCACAGGATCATGAACTAAGATAGACAAGTCTCACATTATGAAATTACAGTAATTAAAAAATAACTATCCCTATCACATAGTGCAACACAGCAGAGTGTCTAAAAACAAACAGATACTGCAGGCCATCCTTCGAAAATCAATCTTCCTTCTAATTCCTTGTCAAATTTGTATATTTTTTCTATTTTTACTTTATTATTAGTGGCAATTCCTACTCCTATGCTTAAACACAAAATACGATTGAGTAGAAATTACACATAAAATACATATACTTGTTCTTGCTTATAAGGTTGGCAATAACTCCGGATTTCAATAACACTGAAATAACTCTTACCATTTATAAAGCATTTCCCCCACTCAAAAAAAACCAGCTCATTATCACCAGAGTCCTGAAATGCACTCATTAATACCTTCATTTTACAACTGAGGTTAAGTGGCTTACCCAAACTCCTGCTTCTATAAACTACCAGAGACAAGAGACTGAGCCAGATCTTCAGGTCACAAATCCCACCAGACCACACTCCTCTGTGGACCATTATTTTAACCCACAAGTGACAGTACATTTGAAATGACTCTTAAAGATGAACTACAGAGATTTTAAGACATACTAGGCAGTGGTGTGCTGTTTATGTTCATTATTTTCATTAACAGTCAACACAACAATGCGAAATATGAGCTTTATTTATGGTGTCTTACAGATAAGAAATTTCTCAAAATTGCAAAGCTAATAAAGGCCGCACTTGGGGAAAAAAAACCTTGTATCTCTGCCCCCCAGACTCTATTCACTGTAGTTACGATGTTGGAGAATTACATGAACTTGTTTTAAAAACTCTTTTTCATGGGCCTTCATGGAAAATGATTTACTGAATTTTTGAAAGTGAAGGAAGCTTTTGTTCATGTTTTTGTTGACTGCTAAGCATATGGTGATGACAGGCATTATGAGGTTTATCTTCTTGCGTTCATATCATCAAGGATCCTTGTGGAGTGAGAAGTTAGATGTGGGTTAAGGACTACAAAAAGGGAATAGAATGGCCATGTAGATTTCACACACTATATAAAAATTAGCTCTTAAGACGTAGGAGGCTTTGCAGACAAAATCTGCAAGAAGAGGCCAGTGCAGCCAAGTGGCTAGAGATGATGCCACATGACTGATTAAGTCTCTGCAATGAGGGACTCATTCCCTAGGTATGTGTGGGGTAAGTTTTATGTGTGGAAGGACATGAATACAGGCCAGGCTGTGGAGAACAATTCTAAATGTGGGGATCATATTAAGTTGGATCGAGGAGAAAGAATGAGTAATGAAAGAATAAGAGTTTGAGAAATGAGACATCTCGGCCAGAAATAAGGCAAGGTCATGGATATACTTGGAGTCAAGTAATGTTAAGTAGTGAGGAATAAAACGGAGTCTTTTATGATCATTTATCCCTCTGGATTGGATCATGCCTAAGAGTGGGATTAGCTGAAAGTCAGAAAGGCTTGAAGCCAGAAAGTCAGAGCACTACAAGAAAGACATTTCATTAATCTAAATATATTAGTTAGCCAGGGTCTAGACAAGGACTTTATGGATAAGAAAGTAAAGAGAGAGGTAATTTAACAACAGAAATTGGAATGACCATAACAGATTTAAGATAAGAAGCATCAAATTTAAACCCCATTTACATTTGGAAAAAGTGTCATAGATTTTAATAATAAATAAAAACCATAGCAGTTCATTAAAAAAAATTTCCAGCCTGTCTCCCTTGTGGGGATTACAAAAAGAGTAAGATGAATGATATTTGTTACTACATCTATGCCTGGGCATAAAGACTGTCTATTTGCCGTGTCAGTGATGAACTTAGTAAAAGTGTAAGGAGTTAAAAAAGAAAAAGGGGTTTATCAAATCTGTTCACCATGCTGATGGATTAAGATATTGATTTTTAATTTGAATGTGGATTCTGCATTCTACAAGCTATTTCTGGAGTGTATTGCCTGCTGGGACAAATAGTACTTAGTGTTAGTTTTTAAAGCACTCCAGAATTGCATTAAAGTCATGAATTCTGTAGGCCCCCCTCCCCCATTTATTTTTTTCACCATTCAGATTAGCACTTGGGGGCTTCAAGGGCTTTTATTTATTTATTTATTTATTGAGAAAAAGAAGAGAGAGTGAGAGAGAAAGCAGGGGAGGAGCAGAGGACAGAGAAGAGAATCTCAAGTAGGCCCAGGGCTCCATGTAGGGCTCGATCCCACAACCTGAGATCCTACACCGGCATGGTGGAGCTTTCTGGCACACTGTGGAATCCCCTTAGCTTTCAACTTACACTTTCCTCTGAGAAATCCCACAAAACTGCAGAGGAAATAATTCAGTCAGTGTCATCTAAATTAAAGATAGTATAAACAAGCACCAAAATAAATGGATAATAATAACAGTTTTATGTACTCTTGACACAAATATGAAAGCCCTAGGGAATACCCCCTCGTCACCCCCCACACACACATCAACTACACAGAATGACAGTCATATGCATCTACTTTTTCTGCAAAAAGAGGGCATGAGAAGTCTGTGACAGTCAATGTCCAAAAAGAATAAGGAGAAATGTCGACATTATAAATTTTTCTTAAAAACAAACAAAACAATGGTTTTCCCAAAATATCCAACTTTGCAAGCAACATTGAAAACCTGCCAAGAAAATAAAAATCTCTTAATTTACCAAATTACTAGTATATATATCAACTCTTATCATCTTAAATTACTATTACTACCACTATTGATACTTATTTTTAATTGTGTATATAGGAAAAAGTACCTGAGTGCTGTATGGGTTGACATTGGCACCTTACTCCTTAATTCTGCCTTACACACTAACAACAATGACAACAAGAGAACGCTGTGTTGGATCAAACCTACAATTCAGAGACCCTAGACATAAATTTTACTATTCATTTTGAATATTGCATTATTAAATCTTTAGAAATCTCCTGCATGGCAAATAGTATTATTTTCAGTTTAACGCGATAAAACAAAATAAAAAAAATGTCCGAAATGCTTAGCCCAGGCCACACTGCAGGGTTGCTGAAGACCTCAGGGAGGACACAGGTTTCCTGAGCTCCTGTGTCCATATTCACACACGGGGACTCCCACTACACAGAGGCTGGCCTCCCTCCCTCACTGCAGAGTCTGGGACATGGGACCAGACCCAGAGCCTTAGCCTCTGCTGGGCTCTCCACCACGTCTCCGTGAAGTAACAGTCAAGTTTGCTTTTTACGACGTGATAAACTCAGTGGGTCGGCTGTTGTCCAGAACTGTCAGGAATGGAGTGAAGTAGTCTGAGGATTTGAAGGCACACGTGTCAGGAGGCCAATAGGGCCACAGAGTCAAGGCTTATTCTCCAATATAACTTTTACTAGAGATGGCTCAGCTCTTTAATCCCATGTCTCTGATCTCCCATGTCTGTCTCGTGATTGGCTATAATCTTGGGAGGAAAGAAGAAAATGAGTGACTGGCTGTCTTCCCAAACCTTTCCCCAACTTCAATAGTGGAACTAAGACCAAATCCAGGTTTTGTGATGCCAAGTAAAGGCACATTTAGGGAACACTGCTGTCATTCTATAATTAGGAATGAAATTCAAGTGTAGACAGGAAGGTGATTTCTGGGGAAAGGTATATGCATATGACAGAAAGTGTAGCTTTTAAGGACTGCTGTAAAATAGTGGCTATTACTACTGGAAATGTTTATTAGTCAAAGTGAAGAGAATCGAACTCTGATGTAATGTACTCCTTAGCATTCTTTTTTTCAAAACCAACAGGAAGTACAAATATATACAGAGAACAAGAGATCAAGTATCAGAAAGAGAAGAAGAGAACATTTAACTGTTAATAACATTATTTCTTTCAGGAAGTAGGGTTTCAGTTAAGTTTTGAAAATTATTAGCTTTCCTTCACTTTTCTGGGTTTCCTCAATACTGTGTACTGACCATTTGTTTTTTATATAATTAGATGCATATTTTTCTTCTTTAACGTTTCATAACTTTGTGGAGACCACTTTCAGGTGCCTGTCCAATAGCTATTCACTCACAACTTCTTCCTTACTGACAGTTTCCTACCTTATGTATGAAGTTGCAGTGTGCCCAGTTTAAAGTATGTATCTTCCCAGAGTCTCTTGCAGATAAGGTTTGCCAAGATGTGTGAACAGCCATATATTAATATAAGTAATGGGTTACATATGTCTTTTAGGCTTTTGCACTTTGCCCTTTGCTCTCCTTAACTCTCTGCTTGTGAGGAATACACCCAAGATGGCCAGACATGTACCAGCCATGTTGCTAAAAGAGACCGAGAAGCCGGAAGCTAAGCAAGAAATTAAAAGAAATCTGCTTCCTTGATAACTTCATCAAGCCTTTGCACAAGCCTGTATTACCTACGTTTTTGAGGGGGAAAAACTGTAAGCCTCTACTTTGTAAAGTACTCTGGACTGATTTGCTTTCCAGGTACCAAAAGTAGTCATAACTGATGCAAAGCAAGAGAAGAAAAACTTTCATTTGCATTCAACTCTGATCTGTACAAGATGATGAGAGGAGACCTCTACTCAAGGGGTTAAAAAAGATGAAAGGATCCCAGATTTCCAGACTGGAGGATTTCTCCCAGCATCCTCGCCATACTTCAAAACTTTGGGTACCAAAAATCCTTGATGAACATGCATCAGTGTTCTTTTTAATGTCAACCTCAGGAGTTGGGCCTTTCTTACCAACTGACTGTCAAAGGTTATGCAATCGGAAATGTTTTCCTTGTGTTCCAAGGACTGAAAATAGGAATTTTCATGTAGTAAGACATTTTATGTCATGCGACTTTAAAAGCAACATTATACATTCCCAGATAGATTTTTTAGACTTCAAAGTAGGGGCATGAATAAAATACCGTCAAGAGAAAAGAGAATTTTGACCACAGATCATGGCTCTTCCCTGGAATATCTGCAGGATTCAAGCAAATAGGATTTATGCCTTTGATTTTTCTCAAGACTTAATCTGCCTCTGTACGTAATTCTTACCCTGAGTCATTCCAAAGGTAACCTCTGTTGCAAAATCTCCATTTCTTTTTCTTAACCTTTCTGGAGTATTAAGACAAGCTTCTGGCATTGTCAGTATCTGGGCGCCCCTTGGAGACATGGCTAAAACACCCAGCACTCGAAGCTCACCCACTACAACTCAGAATCTTGCTAAATGATGGTTCAACAAACCGTAACAAAATAGAACCTCCTCTCTCTGGAAGTGATCAGACAGGTTCAAAAAGAATATTTGATGATATGCCAACCCAGCACATTGCTGCGATTATAGAAGCAATGACCACACCCAAAACAGCCAGACTTTTCTTCTTAATTACAGGCCAGCTGCCACCCAGAGTGAGCCTGATTTAGCACAAGATCAAAAATCCCAACTCCCTCTACCTGGGTCCAGTGACATTTCACAGTGGCGCAGGGCCCAGGTAAAACCATTAAAAACATGGTTCGGGCCCATGTCAAGAAGAAATTGAGACCTAGAGCCATGTTTTCCCATGTCTCTAGACATTTTCTTACATTAAACTGAGTGGTCCATTTAGAAATCTCACTGAAGTGTTGAAAACAAGCTGCCTGCTTCATAATTCATTTATACATTCATCCATTGAGCAAATACCTATTGAGAAAAATATAATTAAAATGTTAGGATTTAAATGTTATACTAAGCTGCCTCTGATGCTAACATTACATTTTTTGTTATTTTTATTGTTCCCTCAGACGACCTGTGTTCCTCCAAACACCGTCATGCACCTGTTTTGTGAAACTAAGAAGCCAGCTATGCCATCCCTTGGTTCAATCCCATGTTTCATGTTATCAGTTCTTTAGGCACCTAAACTATATTTCCTACTACTTTATATATTGTAGAACAATAAGCAAAGCCTTAAGTGCTTACACATGTGCTAACCAATCTGTTGCACCATGTCTATGTTATTGTGTGGAGATGCAATGTATCATTAATAAAATAATAGACTCTCAGAATGGATGCGCAAGGTGATCTAGATGAAAGCACTCATTTGCAACACATCAAAAAGCAGTGCTTTCAACTGCTGGATGGATAACATAATTCTCCAAAGGAAGTCAGGATGCTGCATTGATGTCTACACCTGATAGTTCCTGTTCTGCCTTCAAGAGCCACAGAAAAGTTTAAATGTTCTTTCATGTAATGTCCTCAACTATTTTGAAAATAGCTCCTTCTACACCTGTCAATTTTTCCCCACCCCGGTCTCAACCAATTTATCTCCTTGTAGGGATGAGTCTCCTCAGTTCTTTCAAGTGATCTTAGGAGATGAGCTCCTAGCCGATCATCATCCTTCTTCTCTGGATGTGTTTAAATTACTTTGTTTATGTCGCTCCCAAAGAAAAAAAGCAGCTTGTAGGTGGGATGTGTCAAGTTCATGGAAGAGAGGGAATAGTCTTCCTCACTGGCTCCCTATTCCTCCTCATGTCGGCTTCACTCACATTGGCGTTTTTGTCCTCCATCACTCTCTGCTGTCTGCTATTGAGCCCTCAGTCAATTAAGACTTAGATCTCTCTTACAAAGGCTGGTATTGATCTATATCTAACCATTTATATAACCAGAGTTTATCTTCCGGACTTGGTTGGAGCATTATATATAGGATATTTCATTTCTTTAGCAGGGTTCTATTCTCTATCTTTTCAAGATCTTCTCAACTTCTGAAATGTTTTAATGTGAGTCTAATAATTTCATGAGTACCCCCCCAAAAAAAAACAAAAACAAAACACTCAAAAATACTTAAGACGATACCTGACTAGGGAAAATATTTGCAGGCTATCATTTAATTCCCTCCCCTGATTTTTCCAGACTCAATTTTTCAGACTAGAAATTGATGTACTGAATTGTACTTCCATGACCCGTGATACCACTCCCTTCTACCCTCTCTTTAGGTACTGCAGAAAAGGAAAACAATCTAAATCACTTAACAAAAATTAATGTTTATCTTATTTTTGAGAGAGAGAGAGAGAGAGAGAGAGAGAGAGAGAGAGAGAGAGAGAGAGCTTGACTGGGGGAGGGGCATAGAGGAAGGAAAGACACAGAATCCAAAGCAGCTTCAGACTCTGAGCTGTCAGAGCCCAACATGGGGCTCGAGCCCACAAGCTATGAGATCATGAGCTGAGCTGAAAGTGGACATTAAACTGACTGACTCACTCAGGCACCCCTAAGTCACATCTTCTTGTAGTGAATCAGAGACCACATTATCTACTAGGAAAGCTTCAGAATTGGTGTGAGGGTCAACGGTGGTAGTATTTGCAGAACCTATTGAAAATGTTAAACTTTAAGCAATTATGAGTTAACTGTCTTTCCAGGAAAGTGATATGCTTCCTGTAAGATGTTTCTGAACGTTTTTAATTTAGGACATACACTATTAATTAGCACTATATTTAAAGTGTTTATCATATCTCAGAAATAAACACATGCTTATATGCTCAGTTAGTCTACAATAAAGGAGGCATGAATATGCAATGGGGAAAAGACAGTCTCTTCAACAAATGCTGTTGGGAAAACTGGACATCCACATGCAAAAGAATGAAGTTGGACCACTTTCTTACACCATACACAAAAATAAATGCAAAATGGATTAAAGATCTAAATGTGAAAGGTGAAAGACCTGAAACCATAAAACTCTTAGAAGAAAACATAGGCAATAATATCTTTGACATTGGCCATAGCAACAGTTTTTTCTAGATATGTCTCTTTTGGCAAGGGGAACAAGATTAAAATTAAACTATTGGAACTACACTAAATAAAAGCATTGTACAGCAATGGAAATCATCAACAAAGGGCAAGGCAACCTGGTGAATTTATTCATTAGAAAAAAGGACAAGATCTTTTCAAGTGACATATATAATAAGGGGTTAATATCCAAAGTATATAAAGCACTTAAATAATTCAACACCAAAAATACTCAAAAAAATCTGATTAAAAATGGGCAGATGACAAGAATAGACATTTTCTCCCAGAGAAGACAGACAAATAGCCAACAGATATATGAAAAGATGCTGGGGGTGCCTGGGTGGCTCAGTCAGTTGAGCATCCGGCTTTGGCTCAGGTCATGATCTTGCAGTTCATGGGTTCGAGCCCTGCATCAGTCTCTGTGCTGACAGCTAGCTTAGAGCCTGGAGCTTGTCTTCAGCATCTGCGTCTCTCTCTCTGGCCCTCCCCTGCTCATACTCTCTCTCTATCTCGAAGATAAATAAAACATTAAAAAAAGAAAAAAAGAAAAGATGTTCGACATTACTAATCATCAAGGAAATGCAAATTGAAACCACAATGCAATTATCACTTTACACCTGTCATAATGGCTAAAGTCAAGAAAAGAACTAAAAAAAATATGGGCAAGGATGTGGAGAAAAGAGCATCTTCACACACGGTGAAGATGTAAATTCATGCAGCCACTGTGAAAAAAGTATGGATTTTCCTCAAAATATTAAAAATAGAATTACCATATGATCCATTAATTTTACTACTCTATATCTAGTGAAAGAAAATGAAAACACTATTTTGAAAAGATAAATGCACCCCTATATTTCCTTCATCATTACTTACAATAGCCAAGATATAGATGTAACCCAAGTGTCCATCTATAGGTGAAGGAATAAAGATGTGCTGCACACACACACACACACACACACACACACACACGCATGCATATTACTCAGCCATAAAATAAGAATGAAATTGGGGTCCCTGTGTGGCTCAGTCAGTTAGTTGACTTCGGCTCAGGTCATTCAACTTCAGCTCAGCTCATGAACTCATGGATTGTGAGTTTGAGCCCTGCTTCCAGCTCTGTGCTGACAGCTCAGAGCCTGGAGCCTGCCGCAGATCCTGTGTCTCCTTCTTTCTGTTGCTCTCCCGATTGCTCTCCTGCTCTCCCTCCCTCTCTCTCTCTCTCTCTCTCTCTCTCTCTCTCTATCTCTCAAAAATAAAGATTAAAAAAATTTTTAAAGAAAGAACAAAATCTTTCCAATTGCAACAATATGGAAGGATCCGAAAGGTATAACGCTTAGTGAAACGTCAGACAGAGAAAGACACATACTATATGATTTCACAGATGTGGAAGTTAAGAAACACAACAAATGAACAAGGAAATGAGAGATTTAAAATAAAAGGCAAAAATTTGGGGCACCTGGGTGGCTCAGTCGGTTAAACCTCCGGCTTCGGCTCGGGTCAGATCTCACATTCGTGAGTTCAAGAATCGCGTCAGGCTCTGTGCTGACAGCTAGCTCAGAGCCTGGAGCCTGCTTTCGGTTGCGTCTCCTTTTCTCTCTGCCTCTCCCCCTCTCATGCTCTGTCTCTCTCTGTATCAAAAATAAATAAAAAACATTAAATTTTTTTTAAATAAATGGCAAATATAGAAAACAAACTAGTGATTGCCAGAGAGGAGGTTGAGTGAAGGGAGGGGTGAAAGAGGTAAAGAAGATTAAAAGTACTCTTATCATAATGAGCACTGAGGAAGGTGAGGAATTGTTGAATTACTTTATTTTACAACTGAAACTAATATAACACTGTATGTTAATTATACTTTAATTTTAAAAGTGTTTATTACATCTCAAATTACTGACATTTTATTTCCTTTATGCAACAGTTGTACTCTGACTTATCATGGAATTGGTTTTTATGCTTTTCTCCTTTCATGTTATACCTCAACACCCAACCTATAAGATGCTTGAAAACTATGTTTGTTTCATTCTCATTTTGAATATAAATATCAAGCAATACAGAGAAGGTGCTTCGTGATTATTCATTGTGTTAAAGTCAAATCAGTGTTTCCTTATCTTATGGTCTTTCATATACCACAACCACCAGAAATCTATGTGTATGAAAAAGTCAAAGAGATGGTTTTCTATTTGTAAATTACTTTAGAAATGATTCATTTCTCATCTGAAATCCTTCTTTGCAATGGGCGTAGGAAAAAAGGAGAAGTAGTCACGCTAAAGGATGAGTGTCCCAGGGACAAAATAACATGTAAGGCGGTAAATAAAGGAACACAGTTACAAAGGGATAGCAATGTTACGTGTTGTCTGGGTTTTGAGAAGCAGAAGCAAATCCACCTGTGTCCTGAATACTAGATTCTCTCTTTGAACTTAATTTGAATCATGATACTGCATGGTGCACCCTGGCCATGTTTTCACTGGTATTAAGTCAGATCAACCAACGCATCCCTGTTGGAACCACTTCTGTCATCTGGGAAACTAGGAAGCATAAATGATGATTATGAAATTCCATTTGGCTCTTTCAATATTGCATGAAAATGTGGGTGAAGCTTATATCCAGATTGATTTAACGTAGAAATGTGATATGTTCACTTATTTACCGCCTTACATGTTATTTTGTCTTCTGGCATCTGTCAGGTTAATCATTTTCGCATATCGCTTGTACATTAATGTGCATCAATTATAAATACGTGAACTTCAATATTTGTGTTTACATGTGTAATTCACTTGTACCAAAGTAGTAATGTGGGAAAAATTCTAATCTGTATGCTCCCTTGAGAATTTCAGAAAATCAGGACAAGACATCAAGATATTTACTTATTAATAGGCCGGAGGTAGCATGAATTAAACAATGAAAAACAGGAAAGGGATATTAGAAGGTGTGCAACCTGTGAAGAATCAACATAAATGAACAGGAAGAATGGAAAGTAGTAGGGTTATATATGATCTGAAACTCTTCTTATGTATTTACATTGTCTGAAGTAACACGGGAACAAAGAACGCATACCCCTGGCACTTTTGTCAGCAGCATGAAAAAGATGCATAAATAATAGATAACAACAGAGCCCGAGCACGGCCTTGGTAAATGAGTAAGGCAGAGACAACAGAAAGGCTTGAATGGTCTAATGTACCTATCATGGCCGTCTCTTTAGAGACAGGTTTGTTTTCTTAGTTTTCTCTTTCTTTCACTGAAAGGTGTTTGGCATTAGTAGTAAGAGCAGTGTCCCTTATGTATTATTTTTTCTTCAAAAGGATCGGTAGGTCCAATTCCAAAGTATTATGAGTGGGTGTTAGGTACGTGTTGATTATTATGACTCTGTAACTTACTGAAACGCATTAAAATGAAAGTGTTAAAGTTACTAAAGCTTGGTGGAACTCAGGTTTTTAATATTTTCTTAAAATGGATACATGGAAATAAAGAGTATAACATGTACACAATGTAAAGTTATCCTATATTTTAATATCTAAGTTAAGTCTGGAATTGCTTAACCAAAAGTTATTAAAGTGCAAGATTAGACATTTAGCAAGACATTGTTAAAAATCAAAAGATCTTTTGGTTTTGTGTTAACTTTGACAATTTTTAAAATAATTGTACTTCCACAGCCTATTTCTTTAGAAATCCTCTGAATAACTATACAAAACAGTAATAAAAATTTATTTTTCCCAAGATTCTATTTCCCCAACAATTCATTACTAAAAAGTCTGTTAGAGATTAAATATTGAGGAATAAGACAAAGAAAATAACAGTAGGAAATTGGTAACAAATGTTTAGTTTATGGTATGGTTAAAGAATATTTGAAATTTCTTTGAGCAAACATACAGTTGATTTATATTCTAAGACTATTCATCTAAGTTATACTTATGTTAAAATATTCATTCTGTAGTTTTTCAAGACTGACAAATCAGTGTACCAATTTCAAGGTATACGACTGAAATAAAATATGAGATTGATTACTTTAAACACTGGTTTGAAAAAAGAAACATCAGAATGTCTATTTTCAAAACAAAATTTTTTTGTGACATCATATTGCAAAATTTTACATTGATTTAGAAACCTACGAGTGTAAAGGAAAACTCTTCTGTATTTTAGCACTAGGCCATATCTATAAAACTGTAACTAAAAAAGATGAGAAGAAAGAATAATCATTCTATCCAATATTGTAAAATCTGTACACACAGTCTATAAAATATATTTTTGGAAATATTAATAAATAAATAGTTTAATTCACCAATGATCATATCCATATGCAAATTTATATATTAATTATTTTTAAGATCATCCAAAAGTACCATAAAAGTGAAAAAGTCTTACTTAACTATAAATTAGTATCTCTAGGGCATTGTTGATGGCATGAGAAAACCACAAAATAATCAAAAACATTAAATCGATACGTTATAATTTAGGCTTGAATATTTCGTGTTGCCACTGAATATCTTATAATAGTGGGAAGTTACAACTTATACCTATTGCGGCAAGTACATCATAACAAAGATGGGTTTATTTTCACAACGATAAATTTTATTTTCCTCCAAAGTACTTGGTCTATCTAAGCTCAAAGCATAATGGTATCAAATCTATTTCTGACCTTACATCTACACAAATAATTACATTAATAGAAATTTATGTGGAAAATTATTAAATGAGATTAGTCTTAAAAGTCAGTCATAGGATAAACTTCACACATGCTATTTTTAAAATAGTTTTAGATCATCCGCCGCCCTGCTTAAAACTATTATTACCTGGAAGAAACCTATAAGTAGTAATTCACTTATGTTTTTTAAGTAAAGTTAATTTTATAATATAATTTTAATATTCAGATTGCTTTGGACACTGGAGATGAAGAAAATGATATACTAGTATTGACTTACCATAAAAGTCTCTGGCTATATCTAGATACTGGTCACTTCTTCCTTCTTTTCTTTCCTTTTTTTTTTTTTTTTTGGTGTGTGTGTGTGTGTGTGTGTGTGTGTGTGTGTGTGTGTGAGAGAGAGAGAGAGAGGGAGAGAGAGAGAGAGAGAGAGAGTGCGCTCCCAGAATGCGTCCTACTTTGGGCAAGGCTTTGTGCTACATGGAGTCCCATCTCCCTTTTAAACAAACAAACAAAAACCGTGTGCAGTATCCTCCTTCCTATGCCCTTTGAAGTCTAAATGAAATAAAAAAATCTCAGGGGCAGTTGAATGTATTTTACCATCAAGTATTTTGAAACTTGAGTGGATGACATAAAAATGAAAGTTGAAGGTTGGCATCTGAGGTTAATAGTCCGGTAAGTGATGTACTAAGAAGGCAGAATCCGGTAGCCCCATTCTCTGAATCCTCCCATATATTCCCATTTCACAGAATCAGTTTCTCATTCTTTCCTGTTCAATGTCTTAACCTGTAAATAACCTTTATCTCTTTGGGTCCCTGAATGGAAGAACAATTAATGAATTTTTATTATTAGCACAAACAGAAAAAGAAATTTATTAGGATAAAAATAAGAAAGGTATAAACGTGTCCATTTGCCAGCCCATTTTAACAGCAATGACAAATGAGGAAATTACTTCAGACTGAGAAGACAATTCTCATCCCCCATCCTACCTACCCAATCTTCACTGTATCAAAACATAGACGTTAGCTAGAGCTACACTTGGAATAGAACGCAAGTAGACATGGGAAAATAAAAGATGGCATGGTAAAAAAAAACTTGCCAGACTTATTTATATCAGTAATAGTTGTGAGAATTTTCAAAGGAATGGATTCTGAAGGTGCTCAATCATAAAAAACAAAAAAACTTTTTCAAATCAGAGTCTTACTCAAAGTCTCTGGCTAGACTGGTTTAATTTGAGTAGTTGGACTTATTTCTAGTTGTTTAATAGGTATGTTGGCTAAAAGTTAGTCCCAATGGAAACCCATGGGGACTACGATGGCAGAAATCCATTGTATTTAAGGTAAGAAGGATATAGGTACTTTGGAATATGAAATGCTAGAATGTCTGTGAAGATTGTGACCTACTTACCCATTCACTATGATTCTCCCAGACATTCTTTTTATCAAGATTTTGGATAACTTTTATCAAAAGAGATTACAGGTGAGTGATGCCAAAGTAACACAGGTATCTCCAAAAACACTGGGATTGTCAGTATTCATGTGGTCAGAAACCAAAGACACGGGATTTATTTACAAGGGGCAAAGGACTATTGTGGCCCTAATGAACATCAGGGCCACTGAAGTTTTCAGAGTTATAGGACTCATGGATTATTGTAGCTATAAACTGAGCATGGATTTCCAAGGATCATAATTAATGTCTGCTCATTAAGGTATTATTATATTTCCAATATTAAAAAGTAGTCTAGCTCTAATGTATAGAAGCCTGATTGAAACCACCAAAGTAGAGTTTTTTTATCCTTGCTCAATTCCCAAATTTGAGTCAAATTACAGATTCAAAGTCCTTTAAATAAAGGGAAGGTAGTAAAGATATTGAGGAAAGAACAAAATTTCTATCAATTTTTTCTAGCATTCAGCAAAGGTGTCTTATCCATATACAAGATTAACTGTGCACTTGTGACATGAAAATACATTAGATACCAGCTTTATTTTCATTTTGAGAAACCCACAGTTCTCTGCCAATCTACAATGAAAGAGGAATTGCACTGAGTTCAATGGACAATGATTCAGCATCACAATATACCATCAATATTTCCCCAGTTCATGATTAAAAATTCCTCCTCTGCAAAATATTTTATTGGTCTAAGTTCTAAACAATTACATTGTTTCTCTTCAATTTAATAATGTATGCTTAAATATCAAATTCACACACTTGTTATTTAGTAAATACTATATTCTTCATTGATGCTAATTAGAGAACCTTCAGTCTTAGAAGTGTACTTGAAAGACATTTGACTAACCTAGTGACTCATTTCAAGAAAAAGTTTATAGTGATTGGGTATCATTAGATTTGATTTCAGCACAGTCCCTATCTCCATGTGTCTGAACAGCTGATTTGAAATAAAAAATTATAACACAATAATTATAAAAAGGAAGGAACAGAATTTGAATAACATTAATTCAGTCATTCTATTATGACCATTTAAATTTTTTTTCTATTAAATTGTTTTAACCGAAGGGATATTTGGAAACCAGAAGGAATAAAAATATTGACAGTACTGAAGATTCTGTAATTTATTGTGTGATTTAATTTTTGTGACACTGTACCAAATCGCCATCTGTTTAAGATATTCCTTACTGTATACAATGTGAAACTAAAATTAATAAAAAAGGGTTTGATAAACTATCAAAAAAGTGACAAGGAAATCTACTGAATGGGAGAAAATATTTGCAAAGGATATATCCAGTAAGCAGTAAATATACAAATTATATAAAAAAGGTCTGTAATTCAACACCAAAAACAAATAAAGAACAGACAATCCAATAAAAATAGGCAGAGGAACTAAATACAGTTTATTTTTCCCAAAGAAGACAGAAAAATTGTCAACCAGCACATGAAAAGATGCCTAAAATTACTAAACATCAGGGAAATGCAAATCAAAACCACAATGAGATAACACCTTAAATGTGTCAGGATGGCCAGAATCAAAAAGACAAGAAATAACAAGTGTTGGAGAGTATGTGAAGAAAGAGAAGCCCTCATGCACTGTTGGTGGGTATGAAAATTGGTTCAGCCACTTTGGAAAAGAGCATGGAGTTTGCTCAAGAAAATTAAAAAAACAGAATTATTATATGATCCAGTAATTCTACTACTGAATATTTATGAAAAGAAAACAAAACCACTAACTCAAAAAGATACGCATCCCTATGTTTATGGAGCAGTATTTACAATAGCCAAAATATGGAGGCAATCCAAGTATCCATCCACAGATGAATAGATTAATCGGATATAGTGTATATACAATGAAATACTACTCAGCAATACAAAAGAATGAGATCTTGCCATTTGCAGTAACATAGATCAACCTAGCGCATATAATGATGAGTGAAATAAGTCAGAGAGAGACAAACGCCATGTGATTATGAAACTTAAGAACAAAACAAAGATCAGGGCGCCTGGCTGGCTCAGTTGGTTGAGTGTCCGACTTTGGCTCAGATCATGATCTAATGGTTTGTGGGTTCGAGCCCCACTTAAGGGGGTGTGCTGACAGCTCAGAGTCTGGAGCCTGATTCAGATTCTGTCTCATTCTCTCTCTGCCCTTCCCCAACTTGTGTTCTGTCTCTCTCTGTCTCTCAAAAATAAATGAACATAAAAAAAATTAAAAATAAACAAAACAAAACAAACAAATGGCAAATAAAAAGCCAGAGGGGAGGTGGATGGGGGAAATGGGTGAAACAGGTAAAGGGGATTCGGAGTATGCTTACTGTGATGAGCACTGACAGTGTAGAAACTTGTTGAATATTATATGATCCACCTGTAATGAATATAGCACTGTTACTTACACCTCAATTATACATACATGTGTGTATGCATTAGTTCCTGATTATCCCCCTAAAAAAGGGTCCACTGTTCAATTCTGAGGAAAACCTGACAAGTTTACTAGTTTCTATTAATAACACATAAGTGAATGAGATCAACTTTGACAAAATAATTAGCAATCTCTGTTGGATGCTGACTGAGAGCATCCACGGAGTTCGGATAACCTTGTACCAGGCCTGCGAGGTATTTCCACAGAACCGGTACAGAGGCTTCGAAGGGTCATTCCACCATTCTACCAAGCCAGCTGCTTCAGCGGAGTGGTGCCCCGGAAGGACCACCACATTCCATCAGCAAGGGTCCATTGTCACACGTGTACTGCGCAGTAAGTTCTTTGGTTAGAAGCAGTGTTCAGTGGGCTGTTGTGAGTGTGCAGGAATCCAGTAAGTTTATGGGTTGTCGTTTGGGCAGAAATATATTTGGAGGGAAGGCAAATCCATATCGAGAGTGTCAATTCCAGTAAGATGAAAATGCTCCCTCTGCCATGACAGAGGAAGTCCAATGTAACTCACCTGCCACCACGTAGCTGACTGATTACCCCAGGGAACTATGCCGTACTGAGCACTCAGTGTCCACGTCTGCCATGGACAGATTGGGCATGTGGCACCAGAAAGAGTCAGGTCAGCCTTGATAAGTGGATGTCCATGTTCCTAGCCCATGTGCAATCTCACTCCCTGCCACCATGGCCACTCTGTTCATGAACATACTGGACTATGACAAAATGGATGCTTAAAGAGGTTGACTGGTCATTAAAAAATGGGTTATCCTATCCACTTAATTATTTAAATTCTCCTCTGCTGAAGTCACTTTTGGTGCCTTCATTAATTTAGCCAACATTATTCAAGTCAAAAATTTGAAAAGTTTTTTGTTTTTATCTTAAAAACTAAGGGGGTGCCTCGGTGGCTCAGTCAGTTAAGTGGCTGACTTCAGCTCAGGTCATGATCTCAGTTTGTGGGTTCAAGCCCCACGTGGTGCTCTGTGCTGACAGCTCAGAGCCTGGAGCCTGCTTCAGAGTCTGTGTCTCCTTCTCTCTCTGCCTCTCCCCTGCTCACACTCTGTCTGTCTCTGAAAAATAAATAAACATTAAAATTTTTGTTAAAAAACTAAGATGTAAGCCATTAAGATAAATTAAATGGTAATATCTTCTATTTATCCAAAAACTTAAAACTTCATTTAGAGCTTTTTCTTCCCAAAGATCACACAGATAAAGTTTGAGATGGGTTGTGTTGGAATTGAGGAATCCTGCTACTCAGAGGATTATTCTTTAAAAAAAAAAAAAAAAAAACTTGGGGAGGAAGTTTAAATTTCAACCTCAATGTCAAGAAACTGAAGCTGAAAGTCCATCACTGATCTTTCCCACTGTGTCTAGTTACTATCATTTCATCAAATAAGGGGCTCTGAGCCGATTTTCTAAGCCTAAGTATCTTTTTCAAGAGATCTGTAAAATAATCATGTGCACTTATTGAATACTTTCTTTGTATTGGTCATTGTGTCGGTGCTTTCATGTACTATCTTCCTTATTCCACACAATAATTCTATGATGTAGGTATGGACACTTCTAGGAAGAAAATGAGACTGAAAAAGTTGAATAGCTTGCCCAAAATCATGCAGGAAATAGTAGAACAAGAAGTCTCTCATTTGTGTCTGTCTGTAAAGTCCTGGTTCTTATTATGTTATATTGCCTCCCACTATTGTAATTCCACTCTATTAAAAATGTGAATCCCATGACCACTTTTCACAGAGATGTGTGTGTGTGTGTGTGTGTGTGTGTGTGTGTGTGTGTGTGTGAGCACACAGGGATATGTACTCTATAAATGGCAAATATGCATATTTGTGTTCATATTCATGTTTGCAGTGTGATAGTCCATAAAATGACTCTAGCACAAAGTGCACATGAAAGTAAATGGCATTTCCCACCCATAGTCAGGTACTAGCCTAGTCATTTTCAGTCATATTAGATACTTTCCCACTCATTACAACCATGAACGAAAGGATTTATTGCCCCCCTTTTCCAGATCAATAAATTGAGCTGAGGGAATTAAGGTAATTTGCCCTAGCTGACATAGCTAATAATTGGAAGATCTGAAATCCAAGCCAAGGTCTATTAATTCCAAAGCTTGTGCACTACCCATGATAACACACTGCCTGTCTGGGTATTCATTATCTTCCTAACCAAACACCAAAAGTTTCTTTTAACTGGCGTAAAGTTACTATTCTGTGTCTTAAATTGCCAGACACAATGAGATTTTTAAAGCCAAATTAAACAGAATCGTCTTGTACAGTTTCTTGAGCTCCCTACAGCAAAGTCACAGTGAAATGTCAAGGTTGCAGCCAGGCAATCTCAACTGAAATGCACTTGGCTTCTCGGACACAGTTAGGAAAACCCGTAATAATGTTATGTCCGTCAGCTCATTTCTAAAGTTTTTACTCAATCTGCCCATTACTTAGTTCCACAAAGAAATAGTCTTTGTTCACAGGGGAAAAGAAAACAAAACATGTTATACTACATTTTGCAATATATTTTTTGAGTGGATGATACTAGTATACTATAACCATGGCTTATGTTTTAACTTTAAATCTTGAGATTAATAGATATTTCTAAATATAATGATTTTTCATTTTAGCAGACTAAGAGGTTTTTTTTCCAAAATCTGTATCCGTTTTCAATTAAGTAACATAGCAAAAATATATCTTTGTATCTACTATGTGCTTGACAACTTCAATTTTACTTGCTCAGAATAAGGCTCTTATCAAATACACTTAGGACATTAAGAATGTTGGAATAATATTGTTGTTATATACTATTATCTGATTCACCTCTGCTATAAAGGTCTTCTAGGGGCGCCTGGGTGGCTCAGTCGGTTAAGCCTCTGGCTTCGGCTCAGGTCAGATCTCACATTCGTGGGTTCGAGCCCCGCGTCAGGCTCTGTGCTGACAGCTAGCTCAGAGCCTGGAGCCTGCTTCCGGTTCTGTGTCTCCTTCTCTCTCTGCCCCTCCCCCTCTCGTGCTCTGTCTCTCTCTGTATTAAAAATAAACAAAACATTTAAAAAATATAAAAAAATAAAGGTCTTCTAAGTTATTTTATATATAAATGCTTCAATAGAATTTCTAGAACCATAGGAAGTATCTTGGCAAATTTAGTATATTCTCAATGAATAAAAATATGATCAAGCCACTTTTCCTCTGGAAAAGAATGACAGATATTTTGGTACCCTTCTTACGTACCTTTTTCTCCTTGAGTCTTTCTTTGGCCGATTGTCTTTGGGGTCTGATGGTACTTGGGGTGTGATGAGGTGGGAGGTGGTACAATAGTTCATTTAATCAGGAATACTTGTTGCCACATGCCTTGTTCAGTTCTGAGGTGACAATGGTGAGCAAAAAGCAAACCCAACAATATAGTGCCAGGAATTCTACATGAGTAGAGATCCTTTGTTTTCTGAACATTTTTGTTCTTAATCTTATATAATAATGATGCAAGCAGTTAAGTAGCCATCCTTTGAGAAGCACTTGTATAAAGAATTGTGAGGGGCGCCTGGGTGGCTCAGTCAGTTAGGCATCGGCTTCGGCTCAGGGCATGATCTCATGGTTCATGGGTTTGAGCCCTGCATCGAGCTCTGTGCTGACAGCTCAGAGCCTGGAGCCTGCTTCAGATCTCTGTGTCTCCCTCTCTCTGACCCTCCCCTGTTCGCATTGTCTCTCTCTGTCTCTCAAAAATAAATAAAAAACATTTTAAAAAATTGTGCAAAAAAGAAAAAAAAGAATTAAGGTAGACTTGCAGTAACCTCTGCAGGGATAATGTCTTTAAGAAGTCACGTCTGGACGATATGGGGGACACTGGGAGTCCACGGGAACTGCGTTATGCAGATCATAGTAGTATGGGTTGGTGTGGAACATTAATGCCTTTTCATGTGGTCAAGATGCCACCTCTCAAATTTTGGGGGAGAATTGCTCTGAGGTTTGGGACAGAATCAACAAGGAATTAATTCTGGAAAGAGCTATCCTGTCAGTGAGTGAGGGGAATAAGTGACAAAGAGATCAATCACTTCATTAACTCCTTAAAGATGATGCAGGAACTCAGGGCTGGTTCCTCCATGCCTTTGGTTTCTGGAAGCAAGATAAATTCTAGTCTTCAGAAACAGAATCTCAAGCTGATGAACACATCTTTCCTTGGGCAGCACTGGATAAGACATGGACATACCCATTTGGGAATTTTAGTTAGGAGAGGTAGGAAAAGTGGGAAACTCACCATTACACTGGAGAGCAAGACTCTACCATAACTATTTCAGGCACACGTAGAATAGAAAGCCGACACAATCAGATGTAGCATTCAACGTTTTACTTGCCCAGTACCCAATCTTAACAGTTCCGTATGTGTGAGGATACGTCCTTTTACTGATAGATGAAAATGAATTTCTTATGAGGCAGGATGTAGAAGTATTTCACCTTATTAAGCAAAGAGTCTCCATCACATAGATCTTAAATTGGTGTTCTTGATAATGATACACACACATCAGTAATATTTTTCTATGTGAGAATATTCTAATTTGGTGATGGAGTTAAATAAAAGTAAAATGTTCTATGAAAGTCTTCCTGTTGGGTCAGAGAATTGAAATTTAGATTACATAAAGTGACATCTCACCTTGTATTTATGGAATACAACTGTATTTATGAAAAACCAAGGGTCCAAAGAGATTGCTTTGAATCCTTAATTACATTTCACCTTATTTTATGAATGAAATTACATGCAGTAAAGTACATATACATTTCACAAATATCTAGGATCTTTCATACAGATTTTTATAAAAATGCAAGTGCCTTTATTTATAATTGTATTTCTTCTGAATTCTTTTTTTCCCCTCTTAACAAAAAGGAAAATTAATTGAATAGTGATTTAAGCCATAATGTAACAGGAAAAAAGTCAACAGGATATTAAAAATTCCTAAGCCTCTCTATGACTTTAAATATTCATTTGATTTCCATAAAATATCCAAAATTTTGTAGCCAAATGATATACAAAAAAGTAAAGATTGACATTATTCACTAGGCCTGGGAAGCTCAATATACAAAAAAGTGTGCAATTCACAAAACACAATCCACAAATCACATTTTTTACTTTATGTAACAATCCCCCCCTTACACTGCATTTACTCCCTTATCTTACAATTGCTTTTCTAGACCCCATTCAGGCCAGTCTTTATCAACATCCAGCTCCCTTAACGCACTCTTCCCTCCTCCCCAACCAAAGATGCCCCTCCCACCACTTGGCTACTAAGTTCCTTAAGGGAAACTCTGGGTAATTAGAAGATATTTTTTTAAATTACTTTACCAGAAGTTTATCAGTTGACAGTTTCATAAACAAGAAAAAGAGCCAATATTCAAGGGAAAGCTTATCATCATTTCCTTACCATTTTGTTTATTTGGCTTCAGCAATTTGGAACTATAACTCACTGTGTGTAGAGGCTGGAGTCTATACGGCAAGCACATTCAGTGACTGCGTTTGCAGATCTTAACATCGTGTTTAAGTGGATTCTGCATATGAGAACCAACACGGTCCCCATTAAAACAAATGAAGGGCACGACTCCTTCCACAGATTCTTTCTGTCTGGTCAGGAAAATGTCTGGAGATAAAGCTACTGGAGATAATTGTTTCTACGATAAGCATATGGACGGCAGCTTAAGAGTGCTCTGAGAAAGAACAGATCTGTATCTCCGTTAAGCAGAGATTTGACATTGATATTTTTATCAGCCATTTCCTTTAGTATTTTTCTCAAAATACACTCAGTTGCTAACATTCTAGCCAGAAAACCTTCGAATGAATAGAGATAATCCTTAGGCACTTGAAGCCCACTTCAGCGACAGAACTGTAGGCAGCCTAAGGTTTGGGGATTTTGTACACTATCAGTTCCTTTTTCAGTGGGAAAAAGTAATTAAAGTACAGAAACTTGGGCCATGATGTATAATTAATTCTATTATGAAATTACTACATTCTACCATCCCTCACAGTTCAGTGACTAAAGTCAGCATCTCAGTTCATCAACTCTAGGAACGCTTACCTAAGGGAACCAAAAGGGAACGCTTACCTAAGACTTTATTTAAAATATAAAGAGCAGATCAAGGCCACACAGGGTGAACTTCTGTCCTGAAAGCTGTGGGAAGGGAATCTGGAAAGATGAGGATAATATAATGTCTCGATGGAGAAGAAGAAAATCCAAAGTGAACTGAAACTGATGGGGCTCAACTATGCATTAGCGGCATTCATAGTTATTTTCCCAGATAGGATTGTCTGTTATCAGAATTTCTTATCCACAGATATTTTATACATTGCCATTTTTGTGTAATTAAACACACACAGACACACACACACACCCAGGGCAGTAGAGTAGGGCAGATAAATTTCAATCACATTTCAGGGCTAACATGTTTGATTAACTGCAGTCAGAATGACGAATGCTCTCTGTTCACAGTTGCAAGTTTCTCTTGGCCACTGAATGTGAAGCTCCCACTGCAGAGCCCATAATATGTTCAACCACACATGTGAGACTGCCGTAGGGGTTGGGACGTGATGATGGCGCCATTGCTACCACACTGCATAGACTCAAAACTAGGAGCCCCTACCGAGCCCAATTCTCAAAGTCCTGAGGGCACACGTCTCCCTTAATCACAGTGGCAGAGCAAAAATCCGTATTAAGCTTTATGAACTGATAGCAGCTTTACATAAATAAGATATACATTACCACAAGTAGTCTAAGACCAGCGTATATAGATATGCAAGTAGATAATAGATTATAGATATACATGTAGATATAGATATATAGAGATAGGTATGGATATATACGGTCATAGATGTGGGTATAAATACAGATACAAATGGATAAAACAAATATTCTTACATATACAGCATGTATGCATAATAAAGGAACTTCCATTAAATCACTGTAGAAGTTGTAAGCACTCAGAAACACAGGAAAAATGGTAAGAGTAAAGATCCATATACTCCTGACCCAGGTAAGTCAGTTGTCTGGATTTTGCGCACCTCCTTCATCCACCTTTCTGTCCTCTCAACCCTTGTCTTTCAGTAATTGCGACACATTTCATGGAGAACAATATTAATTCCTGTTTACTATTTTCAGGAATAGCAAAATGTAAAAAGAGTAATAGAAACAAACTAGAAAGTAATTAATAAGAGAAGAACGAGGTAATTCAGGTCCATCCATAGATCAGAATTCTATATAGCCTTTAATTAAATGTGACAGATATGTGCATGTAGCCATATTACTAAAGAAATACAAATATAAAATATATATAATAAAATATAAAAATATAAAATATAAAATATAAATATTTTATATATTATATATAGTGGGTATGCTATATATATATTAGGTATATAATATATGTGCATATAAGTATATAATAAGTATAATATATGTATATATATTCTCTCTATATAACTATATTTGTATTTATCCATCTGTATCTACCTACCATCTATCTATCTATAGTTACATATACCTATAATATGGCTATTATATATGAAAGCATACCTACTATATATGTATGTATGTATTATATATATATACACACAAACAATGGATACAATACTGTGATTCTTTTTCTATTAAAGAAAACATTTAAAAAGCTGTAAATATTGGTTGTCTTGGTAGAAGGAATTGGAGGGTTGGAGAATGGGGCTTTTTATTCTGTGACTTTTATAATTCTATACTGTTTGAATTCTTGTCATGAGCAAGTATTGTTCCTTTTTAAAGAGAAGTAAAACCATTCTGCTCAAGATTGCTTTTGCTAAAATCCCCACTTTCCCACATATTAGTTATATCACTTTGAAGAGTTGCATACTTTCTGTCTTGAGGCTTCAGGTTCTGTACGAATGGGTGATTCATTACCTGCCTTACACAATTATATAATGATTGGCACAGGTAAGGGTCAATAAATAAATGTTAGTTTTATGAGTATTTTTAAAATGCTACCTTCATCACTCATATTTTGTGTAACTCCATTCACCTATATAAATGTTTTCTATACATTTTATATAATATATATTATATTTATTTTAAATTTTAACTGTTTAATTTCTATTTGAGAGAGCCCGTGCATGCGTGCTCACACGAATGGGGGAGGGGCAGAGAGAGAGGGAGACATAATCTGAAGCAGGCTGCAGGCTCCGAGCTGTCAGCACAGAGCCCGACATGGGGTTTGAACCCATGAACTATGAGACCATGACCTGAGCCGAAGTCGAATGCTTAACTGATTGAGCCACCCAAGTGCCCCTATATTATATTTATTTAAAAGCCCGATGAATATTTTATTTCAATAATGTTTCTAAAATTAGCCATGTGATGAAAACACCCTGCACTGGATGTGGAAAGTTTTAAAGGCAAACTTCATATTGTATTCTAAGAAAAATCATACTTACCATTTCACACAGGGTCATGTTTTGAAAATTTTACAATGCTGGAATACACTTTTTCACTAAAAAAAATGACCATTCATATCTGACGTCAAACCTGCCTAGGTATCTTATATTATGTATTCATTCAACAAATAGATTTTGATCAACTGTTATAATATGGATAAAAAAATAAGTTGGGACTAAGATATAAATTCATTAAGAAGAAAAAAACCTACCCTAGTCCCTGCCTTCAAGGGGTTTGGGGTAAAAAAGGCTAATTCAGGATGTGAATCAATATAACCCCTGAAATGCTATCTGAATGGAAAAATGACATCAGCACCAAAACAGTCCCTTTATTTCACAGCAGGAAGTATATTCCTAATTAAACATAATATTCGTGGCTCGTGATTGAAACAGATCTAAATATTATTAGTGTAAATCCAATTATATAACCAAGAGAGCTAACCTCCTAGAATTCTAGCGAACTGTAAAGCCATAAAATAGCTTGAACATTATTGTTATGAAAATATAAACATTATTGTTATTAGAATATTGATGCACACCTTGCCCAGGGGAGGACAGCTATGCTTAATAGCTCATGAGCAACGAAATCCCCATAGGGTAAAGAGAAAGAATAGTAACTGTACCATCAAACGTTTTCTCTGGCTCAATGGTATTACAATGAGTTGTAATATGAGTTCCACCTTGAGGCACGACAAAGGACACACGTTGAGTTTGTAGCTGCCGCACCAATGGCCCTGTAAGCCCCCCACTCTTGGCTCTGACAGAGTCTAAGAAGTCGCCTGTCCCCCGCAAACTGACCTGGTAGCATGAGAGGCATGTGGATAATGGCACTAGTTTTAGAGACTTCAGCTGTTATAAAATTGGGGGAGAAAGATGATGCTTGTTTGCACAGCATGTCTTCCTGCAGTGGCTACAAATACAGTGTAGTGATTTGGGGTTAAAAAGGAGGATTGAAGCAGTGGGAAGAGGGGAATGATGCAAGAAGATAGGTTGCCTCTAATATCTATCTTCACACTCTTTAACAGACACTCCTCCATTCCAATCACCACCGCCTTCCCGCACGGGCTTCCTTAAGTGTGCAAACAGTGAAAATGCACGCCAGCTTGCTTCTCCTCCTGGGAATTTCACTTTAAGTTTTGAGAACTCAAGACCCCTGTTGGTACTGACAGCAGCTAAATGCATTTTGCAGAACAATTCCACGAAACTGCCCCCTATCTGGACTTGCTTATACAATGATTTATGAGAAGGTATTATGATATAGGGGAGAGATGAAGGGATTATTCCAGAAATCATTATGCTTTTGTTTTAATAGGTTTACCTTCATGACCTTCACTTTAATTGTTCTCTCCTTTGTCCTTTCCCAGCACAGAGTTTAGGAAGAATAATCGCCACATCCCATCACACCAGAAATGTACAAGCTAAGTGAGAGATATGGAGGGACACACCCTCTATTAAGGTCCCAAGAAATCGACTCAGTCTCTTAACAAGCCTTGTGTGCAACCATTTCTCCTTCCACTGCGGTGGTTGTATATTAACACGTGCACATGCATATGTGCACACACGTTCCCTGGTACACCTTTAAGTCATTCAGCCGTCCTGTTCAACAGATTAAAACTGTGTTGAACAAAAGCCCTTCTGGTGCATTCATTCACAAAAACGAAATAATTAGCTGTTCTTTCAGTTTCCTGGGTAAAGATGGCACATATAATAAAGTAATAGGTTGTCAATACCCTAAAGGGTTAGCGGTGGAACTCAACAGGGGAGTACATTTTAAAGTGACAAGAGCTTCCTTTTCCCTAATACCTATGGTATTTGGGGATCCCTTACGGCATGAAAGCATGTGTTTAAAATGCAAAGTAAGTACATTTATATTTTATTTTCAAGTCCTAAAATGCTTCTAACCATAATTTTTCAGTTAAGACCAAAATCACTGTCAATAGTAAGTTTATTAAGTAGAATAACATAGAAGAATAGCTCTAAAAATAATTCCTAGGGTCAATTTTGACCCGCAAAATGTAGGGGCACCTGGGTGACTCAGTCGGTTGAGCGTCTGACTTTGGCTCAGGTCATGATCTTACAGTTCGTGGGTTTGATCCCTGCATTGGGCTCTGGGCAGACTGTTAGCTCAGAGCACGGAGCCTGCTTCGGATTCTGTGTCTCTTTCTCTCTCTGCCCCTCCCCTGTTCACTCTCTGTCTCTCAAAAATAAATAAAAATGTATATTAGGTAAGTAAATTCTTTTTGGGCTTCAAATAACTCAATTGATGAGTGTCTATTGAGGAACTATGATCTTTCAGTTATAGTTTTCAGTACTTTTGAAAGAAAAAAAAGGACAAGAGTGAGACAGATTAACCACAAATTCTACATTGTACCAAACTAACGTGGAACACATTAAATTATGATACCATTTCTTCCTATCTACAAGTCTGTATATTATTTAGAAGCTTAAAATCAGTGCTGAGTGATTCTTATCATTGTTTGGACCACCATTGGCTTGAAGACGTTATGACACCTTTGTCCAGAAAGTCACAGATAGTTGGGACACAAATTCCACACAAGGTCTTGCACCCATTGTCAGGGAGTTTATCTTCCAGGCTGGCAGGTTAGGAACCACCATCTTAATTATGAGAGACATGATATCATTAGAGTTCTATTCCAATGCATCCAAATTGAGATAATACATATTAAGATACAGTTATCTTTCCATTTTTTATATTAACTGTCACCAAAGCGGAGCACATGAGCCAATAGTCCCAACTGGTACCAGTGGTTTATAGCCTGCAATTCAATTGCAGACTTTTACATTCAAGTATAATTTCTTTTAAAATTTCTGGGAAGGACAGGCCGCTCCGGGGATTGGGTCCTCACGGTGGCAGGAGGCACTAAGGACTGTAAAGGGGAGAAACTGATGAGCATTATACACTCTCTGGAGGACACAGAGAACTCTAATGGCACTTTGTCAGGAAGCCAACTGCTTCCTATTTAAAAGGTACTATGTTCTTAGGAGCATATAAATTATCCCTCTCACCATTCAGTTACTTAAGGAGACAACCTAAGAGGCCACCAGACCGCTTCCACACGGCAGGGACTAGCTTTTAGAGGAAATGACTGTGCAAGCCGAAGGTAGTTCATTAAGACAATGAATGCAAATGCGAGCCCGAAGGTGGGTTGCTCAAGAGCCCAGTGTGAACTCCTAGGCTCATAAGATCTGTTCTCCAGGGAGAGAAAGCTCCCCAGCACAGCAGTAGCAAGAGCTCAGAGGAACATTTGAGGAGCAGAATGTCGTGATGTATAGAGAGTGTGTGGTATGCTAGAAAGAAAATATGTGACTAATGGTGTGTATATCTACTGAAGCTCTAATAGAAACTACAATGTTAAACATCCAAGAGACAATTGCTTTTGCTGATATAGGACTTTATTGACCTTAGGTAGGACTTATATAAGACCTTAATAAGGTCTTCAATAGTGTTTGGGAGTATAAAGGATCCGAAAATAAAAATGTGAACAACTAATGTATTCTAAGATCTATCTTTATGTGAACCCAGGACAGTGCCTAGCACATAGAAGACATTCAATAAATATTTAATAAACCTGGGGTGTCTGGGTGGCTCAGTTGGTTAAGAGTCTGACTTCGCCTCAGTCATGATCTCATGGCTCATGAGTTTGAGCCCCATTTCGGGCTCTGTGCTAACAGTTCAGCCTGCTTTGGATTCTATGTCTCCCCCCACCCACCCCCTCCCACTCACTCTCTCTCCATTCTCTCAAAAATAAATAAAAACATTAAAAATAATAAATAATAAATATTTAAGAAACTAAGGAATGAAACACATGTTCAGTTTCATCTTCTTAGACAACTGTTAGCAATCTTCTAACAAGAATAGATGGTTGATAATAACTAATTGCACACTTGAATATGACTGTAAATATTTATAGTTGGCTGTTCATTTAATCCAGTGAGCCTTTTTAATACTCCATGAGACATATGTCACACAACATAAAATTCATCCTTTTATAGTGTATCTGGAATGTTATTTTAGTATAGTCACTGTGTTGTGTAACCATCACTACTAACCAAATCTAGAACATTTTCATCACCATCCCCTCTACCCCCCAGAAATACCCAGTACCATTAGCAGTTAGGCCAAATGCCTCTCTTCCTCCAGCGTCTGGGAACTGTTAGTCTTCTCTTCCCATGGACTGGCTTATTGCAGACATTCCACATGAAGGAAATAGGACACTGTGACCTTTTGTGTTTGATTTCTTTCACTTACCATAATTGTTTCAAAGTTCATATTGTAATAGGTAACAGTGCTTCATTCCTTATTACTGAGTAACATCCCATTGCAAGGGGAGACTACATTTGTCTATCCATTCATCAACTGGTAGCCATCTTATTTTTTTCTACCTTTTGACTATCATGAGTACCTCACTATGAATATTAATGTACACACTTGTGTTTGAACCTGTTTTCACTTCTCTCAGACACGTATGTAGGACTGGAACTGCTGGGTCACATACGTGTAGCCTTTTGAGGAAGTCACAAACTGTTTTCCAAAGTTACTGCGCCATGTTACATTCCGCTAGCAATGTATGAGGGTTCTAATTTCTCCCTATCTCCACCAAACCCTGCTATGTTTGTTCCCTGACAGCTATCCTAGTAGGTCCAACGTGGTTTGTCATTGTGGTTTTAATCTGCATTCCCTAATGGCTAATGATGTTGAGCATCTTTTCATGTGCTTGTGGCCATTTGTATGTCTTCTCTGGAGAACTGCCTATTCAAATACTTTGCCCAGTTTCTAATTGGATTATCTCTTTATTGCTGAGTTCTGAGAATTCTTTATATTATATATTCTGGATACCAGATCCTTACAAAATATTTATTTACAGATTGTGTCTCCATTTTGGTACCTTTCACTTAGTATTCTTTGATGCACAAAGTTTTACAATAATAATAGTAATAATAATAGTAATAGTAATATATATATACATATATATATATATATATATATGATGATAAAAACTAATTTATCTAGTTTCCTTTTGTGGTTTGTGCTTTTGGTGTCATATATGCCCTGATAAGAAAGATACACAGATTTTCACTATGTTTTCTTCTGAGAGTTTTACATTTCCTCTCTCCCATTCAAGTCTTTGATCCATATGGTATGAACTGAGAAAGGGATCCTGAATGATTATTTTATATGTGTATATCCAGTTTCCTCGGCGGTGTTTTAATTTTAATGTTTAATCATTATTGTTATCCTGTTATGGGATGCATGAGCTCAGAAAAGCCCTCTGCATGTCTGCTAGGCATACTTGCCTTTTGCTTTTTTCCTCTAATAGACTCTGTCCCTCTTTCCCAGTCTGTCACCCAGGAAGCTCTGTTGAGCTCTTATGGTCAGGGTCCTACTGGGACAGCCTATACAAAAGAAATGATAGGTTGATAAAACTTATATTTCCCATCACTAAAATGACACATAGCATTTGTTAAGACACTGGCTTTAGAGGAATAACATGACATTATATAGTGTCTGCTGTGATCAGTGTGCCCTGAACATCTTCCAGCTTTCAGGCCATCAGAAGAAGGGTATCCGTCCGGCCCAGGCTTCAGCTTAGTAATTCTGCTGCTTGGTCCCTACAGCCAACCAGGCCAATAACGAGACCCAAAGAAACTTGTAGGGTATTAATGGAACTTGTAAAAACTTGAAGAACCAGACCTCTTAAAAATGGCTCATATTATATATTTTTTAAAAAAGTAAGAGTGCCATAGTAACGCAACAGATGTGTCCTGCAGAACTATATGGTCTTACATTTTGCCTTACACTTGAGGTGTACACAGAAATCCAGTGTGCATTAGGAATACTATATGGAAAAAAACAGATACAATCTGGCTGTTAACACGTCTTTTCACTTTTATTATTTGAAAAAAAAATAGATCAGATACCACATCTGCTTACATTTTCATCCAGGAAAAGCAAGAGAATTCTAAGCTAGTGAAGTAGTCTTTGAGCTTATCTAAGTCCCCATAAAGAAACTAATGCCCAGGGAAGCCATGTGACTTGTCCAAGGGCGCGTGGCTTGTGAGTGACATTGACATGTCAACAGTGAGTTGGGAAGATGGAGAATCTGTTTTGTTCTCACTTCCCGATGAAATGCTTTCCAATATAAAACTGTGATATTTACAGTCCCTGTAGGGTTTCAGATGTTTTTTTCTCCTTATCACAAGTCTCTTGTCTAAGAAGAAAGGCAAGAAAAGCAGCTACAATTTCTTTGGAAACACACTGTTAAACTGAGTCTCATTTTTGCAAGATTGCAGATTTCTTTTGAATCAAAAATTATAGTTTCTAAAAATGGCTATGAGTCTAAATTGTGCATATGATTTTTGTATCATGTAATATTTCAAAAAATTAAAGGGAATGGAATCAAATATCTATACCCAAACTCCTTAGCTTTTACAAAAGCAGTTGGTCACATTTATTCATTCAAAAAAATCTATGAGAAGCTTAATATCTGAGCATATTTATATTTTTTATAATATTTTATAATGAGGGAAAGAGGCATTTAGTTTAGTAAAGCCAAGCCAAAACCAGTGAGGGTAATGTCGATTGTCATGGGTATAAGATATATGACATATAGGTTTTTTGAATCATTATCCAATGGTTAATTAAAAAAACTATAAAAAATAACATTTTAAAGACAATGCATAATAAAACAGACATCCTTTTAAACTCATGACTTTGTTCTCTGTTTCTAATGAAAACACCCTATCAGTATATATTTTTAAACAGTTTACATAATTTTGCTTAAGGAGGAACAGAGTTTAGAACTTAGAGCTTAGAGTGATATCAAATCACATCTCTAGATGTGCAGAGTATCTTTCTAAAATTAATGGTATATAGAATGGTCACATTTTACATGAAGTCTGCATATCCAGAATTCTTTTTTAAAAAGTTTATTTATTTTGAGAGAGAGAGTGTGTGTGCCCATGCATGTGAACAGGGAGGGGCAGAGAGAGATGGAGAGAGAGAATCCCAAGCAGGCTCCATGCTGTCAGGGCAGATCCTGACGCAGGGCTTGATCTCACAAACTGTGACATCATGACCTGAGCTGAAATCAAGAGTCAGGTGCTTAACGAACTGAGTCATCCAGGCAACCCCGGAATTATTCTAAATTTATAAGCTAAGACTAATTCTGACAAATGGCCAACACAAACATTTAACTGCTGAAATAACATCATAGAGCATCAAGAATACACCCATTTTGAAGTTCACAAGCTATGAAATTACACAAATCTTGACACATTTTTAATTTGAATTGCATTTTTATAGATTGAAAATAGACTGACACATCTATTAATTTAAATACTATGAGGGGCACCTGGGTGAATCAGTTAGTTGAGTCTGACTCTTGATCTCAGCTCAGGTCATGATCTCACGGTTTGTGGGACCAAGCCCCATGTGGGGCTCTTGCTTAGGAGTCTCTCTTTCTGTCTCTCTCTTTCTCTCTTCCCCTTTTCTGTTTATACACATGCTCTCTCTCTCTTTCAGAACAAATAAGTAAAAATACATACATAATACATACATATGAACTGTGAACTCGCCGTAAATCGACATGAGCACTTTTAGCTATGATCTGTGGGAGAAAGGATGCCCTCATTAAAATAAAGTGACAGCCTGAGAGCAGGAGGACACAGGTCACCACCACCTGGGAGGTGGCTCCTTAGAAACATGTGAGTGCAGTGGCTTCTTTTCCAGGCGATGACTTCACTCTTCTCAGGTTGAAAACTCTACTTGTTTTGGAAAACAGAGATACTGGTTTCTTGGTGGACACATAGCAACAAAGCTCACAGGAGAATGGTGTTTACACAAGAATGCAAATATATTTGGTAACAATGAAAAGTCAGTCTGCCAAGAAGGCCAAATGTCTGCATCAAAATGTCAGTTCAGCTGCTCCACATTTAAATATCTCTCTGAGCCACTAGATCCAAGGGCTAGCAAAACATCATTTATTATTAGGCAGTCCATAATTAATTCACATGTTGAACAGATGTCAAAATGTCTGCCCTACCTACTTCATGGTACCTCCATAAAGGTAAAATAAGATTAATTGTATTTAAATGTTGAAATATGTGTCATCTTTCAAAAGTTATTAAACTAAAAAGAAAAAGTAAAGGGCTCTACATTGTGAGTAAAAAATTGAAGAAATTTTACAAAGGAAAAGAGACTTATCTGTCCCTCTAAAGAGGATGTCTTCTTTGAGTTATTTCCCTCTTTTCCATGATATTCAAGTGTTTTTAATCTTGAGGTTTTTTCAGTTCAAGATATTAAGATGAAATAGTATCATTTTCATTATCATGTATCATTACAGACACTAGATTAAACTTTCTTTTTTTTCCAGTTCTATGATACTTTTGGGTTTTTAGAAAATCCACATATACTATCTGAATATCCCTTGATGGACAGTTCAGAAAAAATATTTTAACCAACTTTATAGGATTGATTACTGAAGCAAGAACTGCAAATGAATATATTTCAATCTATTGGTTAGAATAGTAAGTACCTATTTAAGGTAATATTGAAAGGGGCTCATGGGAGGAAGCCCATTTTTCTGCCAGTGGAAGGCAAGGGGGAATTCTGAGTCAGACCTGGGCACAGAGTTGGCACGATGATTAAGAGCAAATGCATGGAAGCCCAACAGATCTGGATTCGAATCCTGGTCTGACTTTGTAGTACCCACGTGACTTGCAGAAGTCACTTCACATTTTCTTTATATTATAGGTGTTATCTTTCACAGATTTTATTTTTTTAACATTTGTGTTTTGAATTGGAGCATTACATACTTATCACAAAGTACATAAAAGCAGAAACGTGAGAGGTTCACAGACTGAGAAGTGGAGAGAGTCTAGCACCCCAGTCTTCCTTATGCTCCTCCTGGTCATTACTCCACAACCATGCCCATCCCTATACACGCTGCTGCCAGTATATAGCACTATATTTGAGTGCTTGCTAATGTTTCTAGCTCCATTCATTAGAATGGATCTTCTCAGTAATATTTGGTATCCTAATGTCAAACACTTTTCCCTCAAAATCCCATCAGTTTCCAATATTGTCTACCTTCCTCTTTCCTTCTGACCAAGACCTCTCTTTATGGATTACGGTCTTCTCTCCACACTTAAAATTTGAAAATCCCAAAGGCTGTCTTCTCACCACTATCCTTGCCCTTATGATGTAGTGAGCTCTAGTGCCTTCCTTTCCTCCTTGCCTTCTCTCCCTATTCTCTAAAATGGCTTCTTTCCTCTATGTCCTCAATCTCCATGAGGGAACACCTGTCAACTCCTTCACTCTCTTGTGAAACCTTAGAGTCAACCTGGATGACTTTCCCACTCCCAATACTTCCTCCTGTCATCAGTTACTACATGCTTTGGAGTCCGTTTAACAGGCACATTGTCATCTCTTGTACTCATTCCCTTTTAATAAATTTCCTGCTATGGTGACTGGGTGGCTCAGTTTATTAAGTATCTGACTCTTGGTTTCAGCTCAGGTCATGATCTCACAGTTTGTGAGCTCAAGCCCCACATTGGGCTCTGGGCTGGGATTCTCTCTTTTCTCCTTCCCCACTTATATTCTCTCTCTCTCAATATAAATACACATTAATTTTCCTTTTTAATTCACTGCTGCTGCCAAAATCAGTTCACATTCTTTGCCTTCCTACCTTCCCCCATGATCCATTCTCCACAGGATGTCAAAATGAGCTGACTAAAATGTATATTCAAACACATAGTTCATCTCAAAACCTTCCAATGTGTCTCCATCATCAACTACCACAAAAAGATTTTAAAAATTATATTAAATAAGCATAGATGTATCGAAATATAGTCTTTCTTCCAGATCACTTAATTTTGCTCACTGAATTAGATGTCCCACATCCTTCCTTCTTTGTGTATTTGTTCATTTTGCTGTGGTCTTTTTGTCCTGGAAAATGCCTAACCTCTTCTCTGCAAGGGTTCTACCTCCATTTATCCTTTGAAATTCAATTCATCCACTTTATAATATCTTATTTACCTACCTATGTATAACTACTTATTCACCTCTTAGTGTCCCTGTTTCTGTCCTAATTTTTTCTTCCATTTATTTTATGCCCTGATATCCTTAAGAGTGACAAATACATTGGATATAACTCTATCTACAGGGCTAATGTAATTTGGCATATAATACATAGAAATATATTTTATGTGAAAAAACCACATCTTCCTTAATTTAGTTAATGATAATTGAATTCTTACTTTGTGCATGCCACCCCATTTGAAGTTGAAGAGATCTATAATTAATTCTTTCCCTCCAAAGGTTACAGTCTATAATGTGGCTTGGAAGTACCATTTTCTGTTAGAATGTATGCTCCCTGAAGGCAAGCACTGGTCTCTCTCACCTTCCAGTACATCTCATTTTCTTGAGTACATGTAACATGCTTGTCTAGAGACAGTGAATTTACCCAGGAAGGTTGAAGGGAATGAGAAAATGGAGTGTTAGAGGAAATGACATTTAAATTGAGCTTTGAAAAAATATAAGGTCTTGCTTTCTTGACTAGTAACTGCTTTCTTTTCCAGCAAGAACCCTCCATTTCCTTGGGAAATCACTCTTCTATCAGGGGATGGGTTTGGGAGACTGCCAAGAAGGACACTCACCCTGCACTGGACAAGTAGGGGCATTAGGGGGTCTCCTTCCCAGAATCTGACCCCTAAATGGAAAGACACAAGGAACAAAACAACCTTACGTGGTTCATCCCTGGGGAGGAGCCTAAACGTGATGGTAGCTGAGACAGATGTCTGGGTTAGTTCTTCTCATGTCCTTTCTGGTGTAGAATCTGTAGCTGTTTCTTTGATTCTCTGAGCTACCCCTCATCCTTAACAAGTTAACTTCTTTTGCTTATATTAGGCAACTACTTTTATTTGTAGCTGAAGAACACAAACTGGTGTAATAATGTACCAAGAGCTTCACTTTACTTTGTCATATTTACATAAATAGTGTATTTTGTGGATGACATCACAGCTGACAGAGCATGTGGGCAACATGGCGGAAATACACACAGTTTCCCAGCAACCAACTTATGCATAACAGAATTCCAGGTAGTCTTTGCACAATTTTGTTGTGGAATGCTGGACAATTCACTGAGCCTTTCCAAAATTTAGTTCCATAAAAGCTAACATTCTTCACTTGTATTATATTTTACGACTCGCTATCCATCATTAGTATGAGTCTAATTATGTTCTTTCTTTCAGGAATGGTTGTGATGGCTTGGATAGTGTTCTCGGGATGTGCTAGTGTGAAATACAGTCCTGTTAAGCCATTCTTTGCATGGGCCGACTTAGGTTGTGCAGAGAAAGTGGGTGTGGTGATGCGAAATCCCTTTACTGACCTATGCCCTTCACTGATGAATAGTGAAAGAAGTTACCTATGAAACATTCTTTGTTTTTTTTCTTCAGTGCTTCTGTTCTTTCTGGTATGCTTTTAAATAAAATATAGGAAATCTTCAAAGGAATAAAAGCAGGTAGATTAGGTGGATGAATAAAGAATGTGTTAGTCTATAATAGTAGTGTATCTAAGATTTCAGAAGTGAAAAAAAAAAAACACTACACAGGATCAGGGGAACTAGTTTCCACATAAACACTTTTTGGTCTTCATTTTTTCCATCTGGAAAATAAAAACTAATAACCATATGATTTTAATCAAAAGCCTGTCTAAGTCAGGGTAGGAAATCTCCATGTGTTCTTTCAGCTGATTCCTGTGACTGGATAAAATGGCTGGGATCCAAGGCTGGGCTGAACGGGCCACTTTCCATCTGCTTCTCCTCCACGCTACATAAAATAGAAATGCTGCTTATGAATATGTTTCTAAATTCAAACTGATTAGGAGGCCATCAAAGATTAGTCTTTGTAGTCAAATTGTGTGTTTGCACATTCATTCTCTAGTTCCTTAGAGAAGCTGATGGCTTCAATACTGAAAATCATCCAGTTAATTTTCCATCATCAAGTACAGAAGATTAATCTTTCATAATCACTGGGAAGGTCATCCTGTAAAGACTTTAAAGGAGGCGATCCATTGGACACTATCTGATGGTCAGAATACAGTTTTACATGTAATTCAGAGCCTTTCCACTGTAGCCAAAGCCCACATCTTCTCATTATAATATCCCGAAGTAAAAAGTTATATCATTTGTTAAATAACATGAGAAAGACCTTGACTTATTTCATCTTTGGAATTAAATAATTCTGGAGTTAATTAATAACCCTGGAATTAAAATAAGTAAGAATAGATCAGATTACTTAAAGTGGACATCTTATAGCTACCCTAGTTCACAAAATAAAACTTCATCTTGGCTGACATTAAGTATATATGAAAATTATATTGGATTTTAAACAGAAGATTTAATTCCTGTCTTGGTCACTCATTAGTTAAGAAATCTTAAATAAATGATTTAACCTCTCAGAGTTCACAGCTTTCATTTATAAAAATTGGGTAGTGATAATTAAACCATGGGTTTGTTACACGACTTAAATAAGACAATATACATAATAATACAATGGGTTGTTCTCTAAATATCTATTGTTATTATGGACAGAATATGGAAATTAATATTTGAAAGTGAGGAACATCTCTCAACAACTGACCAGAATTATCCATGGTATTTTGAGATTTTCATGTAATTGATATTAAGATTAAGGCAGTTTCATTGAGCATTTTTATAAATGATGAATAGACATTATGAATACACTCATATTATACTGTAAAATGCAATCATACACCAGGAATTTATGAGTGTAAGTGCTTGAAAATAAAACCATCAGCAAACCCACTTTAGTTGAGGCATGCCGCACGCCACACAAATAAACAATATTTCTCTAAGGAAAATCTGAGATGCAGAACTTGGCAGTCATTGTTGAATCATGGCCTTTTGTCAATTATGCACTTATAGAAATCATGATTGTAAATTACACCCTACCCTATGGAGTTAACAAAATTTTAAAAAGCGAATAGGCATCAGCTTTCACGGCTAAGTCATATTTCTATTTCTAATGCTTTGAATTTTAGTGGATATTTTTGTGACTATGTAATCTTAGGAAGAGAAATTTGTCTCTATGGCAGTGTGAGATATGGCAGAGGCTGGCCCCAAACAGTGCATTAAACTATTTTATCTAAACACTATTGTAATGTTAAGATAACACTGGAAAATCAGGAAACATAGAAAGGTTGTAGAGGTTCCATGTGAGCATAATAAATATATCAAATGATTCTTGAAAGATGGGGTCACGTAAGAAAACAATATGTATCTGTATTCTATGTTGGGAGTGAAAGCATGAGGTCTCCGTGTCTATATCATCATACCACACAAGAAAGCACCATATTCGATCACTTTGAGGAAGAAAACACTGAAAATCATCATGAAAAAAAAGTTTGAAGGCTCTTCTGAGATTTTTAAGAGTCGTTGTAAGGAAATGTAAGAAGACTTGAAACCACGTGTAGAAGAATCCAGGGTTCCAGTCAAAGATGTCTCATTCTTTGGCCACTTTCCCTGTCCTGCCCCCAGAAATGGCGCTGCTCCTTGTAAAATTAGGACTTGGCAATTAAGAGAGAGCAAAAATTTTCATCCTTGACAGTCAGCAAATATTATAATTCCACCTAAAATTGTTTATACTGGATTACTGAGAATCTGTAAGGACCAGATTGCAATTTCCTATTCATTCATTAAATGCAATAGTGTACTTAGCCACAAAAATTTAATGACATAAAATTTCAGATAATGAATCTGAAAAAAAGTAAATAATGGAAAGCTTAAAAATAGGAAAGAATTGTACCACTAACATAGTAAAATATTTCATGTTTTTAAATATTGGTAAAATATTTCAAAACGCTATGCTTACCATTTCCATATAGTAACATATTTCACACTTTTGTAATCAGAATTAGTACAAAGTAGATGAATCATGATTACATGTAGCTTACGATGTAGTACTGTCACAAACCTACTTGTACGGAAAAGAATAAAGAATGAAAATTTCCTACCACAACGTCCTTTACAGAAGAGACACCAAATAAATATCAGGTCCTTATTTCCTTCTTTCTTGAGAATTAGCAGAACTTGGCAAATTAGAAAAAGTTAGCCAAATTATTTTTATAATCTTCACTGTATCTGAAAGTTTTATATCCCTAGATTTCCCTTTCCCTTTCTCCTCTCTCTTGTGTGTGTGTGTGTGTGTGTGTGTGTGTGTATCTGTTGTTTTGTGTGATTGTAATTACCTGGAAAACACTCCAAACTTTATATTTCTATTATTCATTGAAAAGACCTCTTTCTTCAGTTAGTTGCAGGAAATGTTTATTACACATGTTGTGTACCAACCATTTATCAGGGCTTGGGTAAGGTTTACGTATACAGGTAAAATAAATCTGTCATGGGAGCATAGAGCTTCATGGTAAAAAACCTGGACACAGAGTATTTCAATACAATGTGACAATTACTTAGGAGAAGGATTGTGTCAGGTGTCAATTGTTTATTTCAGGATATTTATCTATCTTTGGCTAAAAAAATTCAAACTCTTTTGTGCCACATTATATCCAATCATTTCTTCCTTCATGGAGATATCAGAGCTAGTTTTCTCAGTAAGATACTTTTGCTTGTTAAAAAAGTTAATGTTTATTTATTTTTGAGAGAGAGAGAATAATTCAGAGAGGGGTAGAGAGAGAGGAAGACACAGAATCAGAAATAGGCTCCAGGCTCTGAGCTATCAGCACAGATCAGACACGGGGCTCAAACTCATGAACTGCAAGATCATGACCTGAGCTGAAGTCGGATACTTAATCGACTAAGCCACCCATGTGCCTCACAGACTTTAGCTTTCTATAGGCTTTATATGATATAATACTTAGAACATAAATAATACACAATATAATTAATCATATTGGAAATGTAATCCATATGTATTTTTAATCCACTCACAATGTGGATTTTACAAAGTTTTGGTACTTGTTGGGGTGCCTGTGTGGCTCAGTTTGTTAAGCATTTGACTTTGGCTCAGGTCATGATCTCATGGTCTGTGTCCAATGTTTCTCGATTCTGTAGTAAGGAGAGACACTCTACAAAGATTTTTGAGGTCAAGCATTAAATAAAACGCAGGTAAAGCAACACACACAGAGTTTTGTCAAGTCGGTGGCAGATAGCTATAATGTCCCCATTTAGCCCTGAAGGGAAAGCTGTAAAAGCAAGGAGCGTGCCTTATTTTCTTGTAAAACCTGACTGTTCAGTCAAGGAAGGTCAGACAACTTTTGAGTATCTGTTTAGTCCAGTGCAGTTAAATATATAGTATGTGTATATGAGGCTCATCTTGCCATCTGTCTTCATTCTCTTGACAAAAAGTTAGCTAAGTGTCTGTAAGGTTAGGTCCAAGACAAGCATTGTAGTTAGAAAAAATCATCGCAATAATCAAAACATAATGGCTATATATTTGCTCCTTTGCTATTGTTTGTGTTTTACATATGGATCCATTAAATTAACACTTGAAAGGCAGAGTAAGAAATAATGTAATTAGGACATGGGTAGCATGTGCATGATTATTTTCAGCTCATTACTAAGACATCAGAGTCATCCCCAAAAGTCCCTAGAACCCGGAGGCTACCAAATATCAGTATTGTAGAGTTTTGTTGAGGTTATCTCTTCCTCCCACAATGTGAAAAGTTTGCCTTGGCCTTTCAATATCGAAGAATTATGTTTTTCAAAGTTTAGAGATAAACATTTGGATTCTGCTACATTAACGTGTGCAGCCAGAGAGGGCACAACACCAGTCAAAAGCCCTCTCCTTCTCTATGTAAGAAATCATCCCTCCCATAGGGCTGTGATGACACTGTTTTCATTTGTTCTGTTTTGATGTTTATTTATTTTTTAGGGGGACAGAGAGACAGAGCATGAGAAGGAGAGGGGCAGAGAGAGAGGGAGACAGAATCTGAAGCAGGTTCCAGGCTCTGAGCTGTCAGCACAGAGCCCAACGTGGGGCTCAAACTCATGAGCTGTGAGATCCCGAAGTCAGATGCTCAACTGACTGAACGACTCTGGTGCCCCAGCATTGGTTCAAATAATATGTATAAAACATTTTGGGCAGTGTCTGGTAAATAGTGTGTGTCATCAGTATTACAAGATTATTTTGGTTAGGGTGTTCTATCCTTACTTCTGAGTTATTAGAGAACATCTGTGTGGCAGGAGACATTTAGGCGTCAAAAGATCCTCCTCTAGAACAGAAGCTGGCAAACTGGTCCATGGATGCCATTTGCTCTTGCAAGGCCTGTGGATAAGAATGGTTTTACATTAAAAATTTTTTAAGTTTATTTATTTATTTTGAGAAAGAGAGAGAGAGAGGGAGGGGCAGGGGGAGAGGGAAACCCAAGTAGGCTCTATGCTGTCAGCACAGGTGCCCAACCTGGGACTCAATCCCATAAACTGTGAGATCATGACCTGAGCCGAAATCAAGAGTCAGACAGTCAACCAACTGAGCCAGCCAGGTGCACTCTACATTTTTAAATACTTGAGAAAACAAAAGTGGTAAAACTAACAAAAGAAACTATACTGACAGTTGGAACACTGTATGAAATTCTAGTTTCATGTCTATAAATAAATATGTATCCACAAATAAGTACATGATAATGAAGTACAGCATCCATAAATAAACTTTTACTAAAACAAAGCCCACCTTTTGGTTTACAATTGTCCATTTACTCTTTCGCACTACCACAGAGATCTAAGTACAAGAAAGAACCCTTATGGCCCACAAAGCTAAAATGTTTACATCTGGCCCTTTCAGAAAAGGTTTGCCCCAGAAAGATTATAAAGTTTGTGAATCACCTGAGGCAGTTCTGTAAGCTTGTAATGAAAAGTGAGGCTTGAACTAAGTGATTTGTCAGGGACCTTCTGAGCTGGTATGAAAAAGCAGAGTCACTGGAATGATAAACTAGATGATCTCTTCCCATTATTTACTAAGCTTTGTGGTCTTGAAGAAAGTACCCATTTTATGTCATTCTTTTTTATCATTGACCTTATATGAAGACAGGGTATTTTGAAAATTCAATGTCATTGTCAACATGAAGTTTTCTTAGCCCAATAACTGGCATGCAGTTGGTGCTTAATAAAAGTTGGGGGAAGGCAGCCTACCACAATACTACAGCATAGAACCATGCATATCACAACCAGAAGGTTTAATACCTTATTTCCTAGAACCAATAACTTTAGAATGCTTAGAAATTTGAGCTCTGCCATTGGGACTTCCCTGAAGAATGTTCTGTGAACGACACGGGAATTGTTGGAAGGTCAGCTCATGATTGGGGGACTCCTGCTAGCAGTGTCCATGTTTGGAGTTTTTCTCCTCATGTTTGCATATGAAAGCAAATGCAAAATAACATTGTACTATAATTTTTAAGGTTTTGTCATATTAATATTACAAAATAGTAATTTTACAGTGTCATGTTTTATAATTTTTACTGTGTAATCTAGAAGCCATCAGATTACTTCAAATATTTTGAAGCTACAACAAAGACTGTTAGTAGTTGCTTATTGTTGTTTATAGCGAGCTAGGTTCAAATTCAAGGAAATAAAATTGTCAGAAATGTTAACTATGAAAGCACATTCACTCCATCCTCTAAACATATCTTGATCTCTATAGCCAAGAAATTATTTTATAGTATTAACCATGTGCTTGTTGAATAAACATACTAGAGTAAATAACTTATGAGATTAAAGTTTTATTCTTTCATTTTTAGATCAAGGATAAGATTATGGTTTCACAATAGAATTTGGTTTTAGGAAACAGATTTGTGAGAAACCCATTTCTTTAAATAATATTTGCTGAAAAATTAATCATTTTTGTTTCTAAAAGTGTTTTATCATTACTATTATTATTATTACTTTGAGAGAGAGAGAAAGAATGAGAGTGGGGGAGGAGTGGAGAGAGCAAGGGGAAAGAGAGAGAATCCCAAGTAGGCTCCACGCTGCGAGCACAGAGCCCAATGTGGGGCTCAAACCCACACCACCATGAGATCATGACACGAGCCAAAACCAAGAGTCTGATGCTTAACCGACTGACACACACAGATCTCCGCCTAAAAGTCGTCTTTATAAATTGATCAAAACTAAAATTCCTAGGAAAAAAATGAGTTTCAAATCAATGTAATATGCTAACTGGAAAATTTTATTATCTCTTCTATATTGAAGATATTTTAATCAATTCCACTGGTTCTAAACATAGCTACACATGTAAAGGAGGAATCCAAAGATTGGTATGAAAATATGAACCACCAAACATGATAACAAGCTATTTTTTAACTAAGATTTGGCAAAAGGGAAACAAGATTGAGCTTCTGAAGCTGTAAAACTTGGACCTGTAAGAAATTTTTTTCAGCTGTGTATGGCTTTTAATCTCTCTCTACTCCAATGCATGTTGGTACTTATTTACTCACTCTTAACCATTAAATTGTAATGGACAGTATTATTCTTAATTTTAGAGTTCAATGATTTACATTTTATCTCTGAGCAAAAAGACTTGCATTGAATCCCATGTAGCTGGCAAAACTGTATCCTGGGATTTTCTAAGGAAAATGTCATCCTAGAAGTCTGTGACTTTAATTTGGAACCACCTGCTGAGTTCCCAGTGGAATGTTCGCTAATTCAGAATCCATTTCTTCTAGTTTTAAGATCAGGAAAGGAAGAAGAAACTTCATCATGAAGTCTTTCCGATTCTTACCCCATAGCAAACAGATCTAAACGGCGTCGTGGGGGTGACTGTCTGAAAGAAATGTTAGCATTTAAGGCACCATACTAAAAACAGAAGTCTAGCAGAATTTCCAAGTTTATCCTAAAGGCTCTGAGGTTAAGAAAAAATATTAAATAAATAAAGGTATGCATCATATTTTTGGAAGGAAAATGATATCCTCAGTGGATACATTTTGACAAATTTGTTAAACTAAGTGTATTTATCTAAGATCCAGAGAATCTTGCTTTCCCCTAACTTAAGCTCATTACACTAATTTCAGTTGTGTCTTATTCTCATAGGATTTCTCAAGATATATAGAACTGAGCTACCATAAAAGATCAGGATAGGATAAAAACCAATGTCTTTATAAGGCAGAGGGATGGTGCAATCATTGGCAAGGACCTAACATGTGCTTTTTATATTATGGCTTCCCTCATTCCTCATGTGTCACTCCAAAAATTTTATGAGAATATTACTTATGCTATCAAAACATATCTGCAGTCAAGATATAAATTTTCACAGGATGGCCATATATTTAGAAGTTCCCCTTATTGATCCATGAGCATGTCTCCATATGCTTAGCCTATCTACTTTTTTACCAAGGAGAATAATGCATCAACTGCTGGAAACTCCTTGTTCCCTCGTCAGTGTGCATTTGGCCTGCCTCTTTCTCCCACTGTGCATACAGATTATTCTGCTCTAATGCCTGGTCTGCTGTCAGAAGAGTTGAAATAAGACATGACACATGAGACAAGAGAAGACATACCCGGAAGGAGAGCATCCAAGACAATTCAGAAAATAAACTCAAACCAAATCCTGCTCTGGTCTTGGAATCACATGCTGTGAATGTCTGGGGAAACTATTGTCGGCTTGTTTTGTCTACGTAAATTTACTGCAAACACAAAAGTTACGGGAACCTGAGAAGCAATGTGATTTTGAGCCCCACTTCACCTATTTCAATGTTGCCTTATTCTGCGTCAAGGCTTTGAATAGCTGGCGGACTCAAAATTACTCAGTTTCAGAAATCTATTCTAGTTTTCCAAGCTATCTTCAGATTTGGGGATTACAGATAAAAACTAAATAAGAAAAAACAACGCAAACAGATGAAAAGGACAACTATCAATCATGTATTAATTGGACTGATTTCAATAAGTGCTCACCATGCACTTAGTTTCAGATTAAGGAGAGTGGTACAAACAAAAGTTAATGCATATTTTTCTGATGTCACAGGCCTCAGAATTCACTTAAGAGTCAAAACAGGGGCACCTGGGCAGCTCACTAGGTTAAACGTCCAACTCTTGATTTCGGCTCTGGTCATGATCTCACAGTTCCTGAGTTCAAGGCCTGAATCAGGCTCTGTGCTGACAGCATGGAGCCTGCTTGGGATTCTCTGTCTCCCCCTCTCTGTGTCCCACCCCTGCTCATGCTCTGTCTCCCTTTTTCAAAATAAATGAACTTTAAAAGAAAAAAAAAGAGTCAAAGTGAACACAAAGGATAACTACTGGGTATAGCACATGATTCACCCTTCAGCTGGTGTCACTTCTCTCTCCTAACTAAATAGCTGGGTCACAAAAAAACTACATCAATCAAGACCTACTTGGGTGATTGGTAAGTCACTGCTTTCCTACCCTACATGTAGTTATATTGAGCAGCACTTCATGCCCAAGTATGGTGTGCCTGATCCGTCTTCGGTACCTGGCCTCAAGGCTTATTATTTCATTTATAAAATCTCATTCGTTTTCCCTTCCAGCCAGGCATATTTATTTTCAATTTGGCAAAGCTGGCGTGAGAATTGCAACCTACTTTATGAAAAAGGAAACACTTGACCAGCCCACAGCAAATAGATTATAATAACTTACCGTCCCCATCAAGATGTTCAATACAGGTTATTAAGAACATATATCATATTTTAAAAACTCCTCACAAGGTGCTAGACAAGAAATCTGGCAACTCAAAAATAATTTAGGCATGAAGTAGGACAACATCCTTTTCTTTAGTGTTCATAACCTATTCTGGTATGCCCAAATTTGGAAGCAGCTCCAAGTGAACACTTGAATAAACATAACGTTTTCAATGTGATACATAACAGAATGGTAAAGTTATACAATTAAGGGTCTGCTATGTAAGGACTTTCGAAAGTATTAGCAATTACTAACATACACACTAGACATTTATAATCTTCCTTGCACGAGCAGCCCTCTCCTTCCCACGTTTACTCACTCAGTCACAAGTTTGATGGTGCTTTCAAAACCAAAGTCCTCTGTCACCCTTTTCCTCTATGTCCTTTCTGAATGAGGGCCTTCTCCATTGAGCATGACAGTTCTGCCGGGGTTTTCTAAAGATCCACCTAGGTCCATCCCTTCACCAATGGTCTCAGACCCAAAAACGCTTCTGTTCCAGGAAGACTTTAAGAAGGGCCAGCCTCATGTATGACTTTCGGGAGCTCACAGGCCCTGGTGAAAGTGTAGCAGATACCCAGTTCCTGCTAATTGTCACCATGTGGAAATGAAGAGTCTGTTCTATAAGGGTCTTTGCAAACTTGTTTGTTGCAAATCTCCAGGTATTCTTAAGTAAGTCTTGACATTTGATTCTTTTGTTCTTCCCCCTTAACATTTTACGGGCCAGGTCACATCTGGAAATGATGGCTACCAGTTTACTCTTGCTCAAACTGTTCAAGATGAACATTTCCTCTTTTCTCTTTGTCTGATAGAAAAGGATCCCTGATTGACACTTCTTGATCTCTGGGCTCAAACCCACCCCTGCTGGTCTGGTGTGCATGGATTCCTTGTAGGCAGCCTGATGATGTCTGATACAAAGCCATCTTCCATTTCTGGCAGTTGAGACAACCTTTTCAATGCAAGACGACTATCTCATGCATTTTTCACTTCTGGTTTCCTTCTTATTTCCATTTTCCCCATTATAATCCTCTGCCCTCTAACCCCTCCATTCAGCTAATTCTTACCCTTGATTTTAATATCAGCCAAAAGGTTGGCTAGTCCAGGATTCTCTGACCACATCTGATTCTCTCTTCCCCTCTCCCTTTTTGGAATCCCTTTGGCTTTATTTTCCTCTTGGAATCCCCTTGGCCTTATTTTCCATACCATTTTCACTTGACATTTAGTAGAATGATAGAAGTAGTAAATTCAATCAGAACTTGGACACCGTGTAGTGCAGCCCTTTCACTGGCTAGTGGTCCAGACACAAGGACTGACTTATCTAACACAAGTTGAAGATAGAGAAAAACTCAAATCCTGCTTGTAATCATTTCTTCCATTTATCATGCCTTGTCAATGATATTCAAAACTCCAGAAAGACATGAAGCATACTTAGGCTTCTCCTAGCCATTTTATGACAATACCAAATGCAAGGAGTTATAAAAATGGCTTTTAAGCTTTAAAATGCTGAAGGATTCTTATGACTTTGTCCCAAATTGAAGCACCGACCCTTGGTCAGAGAATGAATCTGTTTCCATAGAGGGTCCACGTATCCATGGTCTGTGGGAGTGCAGACTGGGGTCCAGGCCCCCACTTCCATTTGCTCTGGTGCTAATTTCATACCGCTCTCCCACCTCACGCACAGGTGAGCCAGGTGCCACCTTTCTCTTGAGAAAACCCATAAATGCTGGTTCCACAACTGGGAGAAACATCTTGACTGATGCCAAGGTCGCCGTGGGCTGCTACGATGGTTTCACTGGAGGGCCTAAGATTGGACTGATCTACTGCCTATCACTTTACATAACTGTGTCATCTGGTGAAATGTGGATTTGTTGATGCAGATCACACTCTTCACCTTGGGTTCCAATATAACTTTTGTGATAACTGCAATTACGTATGAAATTGTGACAAACCTAATTAGCATGCTTATGCACATCAAGGCGACCACAATGATGCAATATATTGAACTGGTCAATTTGGTTAACCCAGCAGTTCTTGACCCTTGCAAACAAACAAATCTGTACTGTTTTCCAGTACAAATATGGTCAGTGAATATGTGAAGCCTGTTTTTTTTAACAGGCTTTAAAGGTTCTCTCCTTGAGTATCATATAAATATCATAATACCTTTTTGGGTTATATGAACTATGGTTTTCTTTCTTCATGCTTTTTCAAGAATGATACAATATAGAAAAAATTAATATGAACTTTAGGACTAGTCAGACCTGGGTCTGACTCTCAAATCCACAATTTATCTGTCCCTACCGATCACAACATACCAAGTACGTTACAATAAATTACTTCCTTGCTATATGGATACACACACAGGCTCTCAGTGTTTCCAAAACATACTATAACTCCACTACCAGTGTGTATAATGTGGGCATAGGCTGCCTTTATCAAAAACAAAACAGGGAGAATTTTAGCTAAAGTGACTTCGATTAGATAACAAAAAGGACTTCCTGGATGTTGACACTAATCAACTGAAAGATCACTGAAGTGGTGGCTTTCATGCCCTTGAGGGAATTAGTGAGAAAGGCACAACTACCTTGAGAGGCCCCTTCTCTGGGAGTATTCTCAGAAAACCATGTGCCTTAGTATTTCTACTTCCAAAAAGGACCCAGCTTCATCTTAAAGAAGGCTTGCCAATAAAAGAGGGCAGAAAATATATTTCTTAAAAGCACAAGATGAAATGGAAAACAAAATAGAAAAGCAGAGTCTTAGGATCTTGAAGTGAGTCCCGAGACTCCGCTTCTATGGCTCATATTGCTTCTAGGTCTTCTGTTTTCACATCAGGACTGAAAATATGAATGCCATGCTCAACTTGTAAAGACATCAGAGAAAACGGAGACTTGTGTGAGGCCCTCTTCTGTGAACCTGACAAGTGCCTCGTGTGTGGGAGCTAATATGCTATTCTGTTCTTATCTTCTACAGCGCACATGTCTGAGACCCAGCCCACAGCAGAAAAAACAACCTGGATTCTGGCCACATCTCAAGAGCTAAGCCAGACTTTGGTTCCTGCTGTAGAGTTTCCTGACCTGGGAGTAAAAATTCCATACTTAAGCCATGCTGTCATTTCGATGAGTTCCATTGTAATGTCATATCTACAAACCAACATTTTCTGAAAAGGTCTTCGTTCCATTTGGTGCTTTCCTGAGGAAGTTTTATCAGTGTTCTGATGTACAGTAACCTGATAAGCCTTTACTTAGCACCCATATATCACTCCTTAACCTTTAAGGAAGGACTACAATCAGCCATGCCTTCCCATTTGGGTAACGATAAAGCATTCACCACTATTTGAAGCAGATTAACCAGGAACCTTTCTGGCAGAAACTCAGGTTTCAAGCTTTAGTAAAATCTAATGATAATGTCAGGCTCTGCAGAACTGTCTATGTATATATGCAAAGATTTGAATCTTGCAAACTTTGGTATACGTCTAAGTGTATATTGCACAGACACAAAATCAGTATCTGATACAGTTACATTAGCTTAAATTGATGTGTCTTTATAAGAAAGACTTTTTTTATACAATTTATTTTTTAACATATGCAATTATTTTCGGTCATTTACAATACAGTAGTTACAATGATACTCCAACCAGAAAAGCAAAGTAAAAAATCAAAACCCCCACTTCTATTTCATGTAATTAGACTTATACAGAAATTAGAAGGTACCAACTAGTTAATCACCTAATTTCACAGCTATCTGAAGTGGCAATTGTAATATAGCAGCTTATCTATGATACATTCAAGATACATGATATAATTTATTACTTGCCCATAAGCTAAAACACAGCCTGCTTAATACCTTTCCTTAAATTCCACCTCTATACTACAGTATACTTGAGGTCCATGCAAAAAAAGTAGC
>NC_043703.1:6325383-6391542 GCF_006229205.1 Suricata suricatta | reverse complement strand
TCTGACTTCAGCTCAGGTCACCATCTCACAGTTCGTGGGTTTGAGCCCCACGTTGGGCTCTGTGCTGCCAGCTAGCTCAGAGCCTGGAGCCTGTCTTCAGGTTCTGTACCCCCCTCTCTCTCTGCCTCTCCCCTGCTCGTGCTGTCTCTGTCTCACTCCTTAACCTTTAAGGAAGGACTACAATCAGCCATGCCTTCCATTTGGATAACGATAAAGCATTCACCACTATTTGAAGCAGATTAACCAGGAACCTTACTGGCAGAAACTCAGATTTTAAGCTTTAGTAAAATCTAATGATAATGCCATTTTCTCTCAAAAATAAAATAAAACATTAAAAAGTTTTAAATAAAAATAAAAAATAAATGTATCTTTTAGAATGACTTTTCCTCATGTTTCAGCTATTTGCATTTTAAGTATATATAAATGAATGATGTTCGGAAGTGTGAGGGTCAATTTTGTGTGTGTGTGTGGTTTGCAGCATCATTAAAATCCATGTCAAATATTCTTAGAGACACAAACATTTTAATAAAAATCATGGTATAAAATAAAAAGGTATTGAGTGAACAATGAAAACAGTTCTATGATCCAAAATTCAAACTCTATCTTATCCCACCTGATGGAATGGGCTGAAGCACATTATTGGATCATGAGGATATCCACAGATTACATGATGAAACTACCCATTGTAGTCAAATTTTGAGAGGTCTTCATTTTTAGTCACTAAATTTAGTTTTTTAAAAGTTTTATACAGTCTATTTATTTATTTTGAGAGACAGAGAGAGCATGAACCCGGGAAGGGCAGAGAGACAGGGAGAGAGAGAGAGAGTCCCAAACAGCTCTGCTTTGTCAGTGCAGAGCCTGACACGGGGCTCGAACTCATGAACCATGAAATCACAAGCTGGGCCGAAAGCAAGAGTCAAACACGTAACTGACTGAGCCACCCAGGAGGTCCCTATTCACTTAAATTTAGTAGGCAGGATTCTCCTTACAAGAAATTTGACTGGAACTTGACCTTGAAGGGTAAGGTGATCATTCTTCAGGGATACCCTGGGCAAAAAGTATGATAAAATCGAATACCAAAGTCTCAAAGAGAATGATATATTCAGACAGTGGCCAATGTTGTGTGTGACAATGGCCAGTGCACAACCAAGCGACAGTCATGTGAGGACCTGAGAAGAGACAAGGTCTTTGGGCCAGATGTTCACCTTCCTACTCGACCTTGTTCATGTGAATAGTGGAGCATTTCACTCATTTTTCATCAGAAGATCAACCTGAGAATCAAAATGAATACCACCTGGGAAGTCATTAGAAACACAAGTCCGAGCCTACCCCAGGCCCAGGGGGCCAGCAGCTCTGACTGGAGCCTAACCGGAGGAGGAGTATGTTTCAGTAGGACCTCCCAGTGCTTCCTTCCTCTACCCGATGGGCTAGGAGTTCTCCAGCCAGAGGGCTAAAACAACGCATAGTAATTAAAAACCTTGCCACAAGCTCAAAAGCAGACTGATTCCTCTTTTTATTGACTGCAAAGGCACTGGTTTGTATGATTTGTTCTCTTTTGCACCGTGCAGTGTGTTGACCAAACTAAAACTACTCGATTCCTATATTTAAATGCTATCAGCCTTCCTGGCAGTTAATAATAATAATGTACAAGGTATTATAGGTTTTTCTGGAAACAAAACCCTAAATACATATGTATATTTATAGATATAGCCCAGCATGTTATTTAACTATCAGAAATAAGACAGGGACCCTCGCTCCCGTGTGGAATCTTTACAAATGAGTGGTCACATCATTCATTCACAGGCAGAGAAGACACCAGAGGGTGTGAAGTTTCTTCTAAACTGGTCCTCTTAGGGGAGACTGAGTGGCTCAGTCAGTTAAGCATCTGACTTTGGGTCAGGTTAATGATCTCACAGTTTCTGAGTTCAAGCCCCATGTCAGGCTCTGGACTGACAACTCAGAGCCTGGAGTCTGCTTCGGATTCTGTGTCTCCCTCTTTCTCTGCACCACCCTGCTCATGCTTGCTCTCTCTCTCTCTCTCTCTCTCTCTCTCTCTCACTCTAAGAATAAACATTAAAAAGTTAAAAAAAAAAAAGAACTGTATTAAACTGGTCGTCATAGCCTGGACTGTGGCCATGGAAATGGGGGGGATCCCAGGCATTTCAGCAGAAGTGGAAAGGGAAAACATGGGCATGTATTCAAAGAAGTCTGAGAAAGCAGTTAGACCCGCACATACTTAGTGTTTCCATTAAATGGTACTACAATAGATCAAGAGTTCCCACAGACTTCCAGAGAAGGATGCAGTCCACTTCTCGACTCCTTGCAGCATCTCGAACTCTGTCTGGCTTCTCTCCGACTGCATTTGGTTTCCTTGAAGCATGTCTACTATCAAGACTTTAAGACTGATGCCACACAGCTGTGAAACTTGACCTGGTAACATCCAGGCTTGGCCGCTGTGGTGACCTCCACAGTAAAACATCACGTTTCATTGTAATATTTTCACAGGCTGTCTATCACCTTGACTGATTGGGTGTGTGCATGGCCCCCTCTCTGGCCACTGCTGATGAATCTTTTCACTTCTGTTTATTTGAGTGTTGGAGCTGACAGGCAGACATGGACACTACTCACTGGCCCAGGTAACCGGTGGTGTTTACTTCTCTGATGTGTTCTGGTCACTGTAAGTTCTTTTAAGGGCAGGGGAAGTAAGATCTTTTTTCCAAATACCATGTAATCCATTCTCTAAGTGTTTAACACAGATTAGCACAGTGGATACAGATCATAATATAAATTCCCAGCCAAACAGAAAGTTTTCTCATTGGCGTGGAAGCTTAGATTTTATAATTTACTGAGTAGTTCCCCTTAGTTTATCTCAAAGTGTGGTCTTGGAGCCAATACAAGCCTGAAAAACTAACGGACAGTGAGGACATGCATTCAGAAATTGCGATTAAGATTTTAGAATCTTTGGGGTGCCTGGGTGGCTCAGTAAGTTAAGCTTCCGACTTCAGCTCAGGTCATGATCTCACAGTTTATGAGTTCAAACGCCTCATTGGGCTCTGTGCTGACAGCTGGGAGCCTGGAGCCTGCTTTGGATTCTGTGTCTCCCCTCCTCTCTGCCCCTCCCCTGGTTGTGCTCTGTCTCCCTGTCTCTCTGTCTCTCTGTCTCTCTCTCTCTCTCTCTCTCTCTCTGTCTCTCTCTCTCTCAAAAATAAATAAGCATTAAAAAAAAAGATTTTGGAATCTTTCATAGAAATTTGTTATCGCCATACACCCATCCATTAGTAGATTCATCGTGGAGCTGGAGAGACTAGTCAGGGTTTCAGGTGATCCTGGAAAATTGTGTGGGTTGCAAGCTGCACTGTACCACATGCACTAGACCAAACACTGCTTACGTTGGCCCATAACGAAGTGGAAATGGGCACAGACAAAAACGTGCCTCTTCATATCGCATGCCTGCATATCAGATGAAGAACTTTCATTTTGAGCAGCCAAACCACTTTCCTGTGTGTTTTACCTTACCCACATCTTTAGATGAGAGCTGCTGCTCCTTAAACCAGCATTGGAAAGTGGACAAGAGGAAGTTTGAAGTTAAAGGCTTATGAAAGCCAAAACCCACCTGAAAGTCAACTGATGGTTCCACTGATTTTTACAGATTTATTCAGAGAAAAGAGAATTTGAAAAAGATGAGACCAGCCCAACAGCCAATGACTGAAATATGATGAGGTGCATTCCAGTTCTAAAATTCTGCCATTTTGATGTCCAGCATGAACCCATATTAAGGATGTATAACATTAAATGAGCAGGAGTTAGTAGGTGATGAAAGTGGAGCTATTTCTGCTTTTACGGAAAATGTTTTGGCTTTGGAATAAATGTGATTGAGGGGCATTTGAGAGGCTCAGTCAGAAAAGCATCGGGCTTCAGGTCAGGTCATGATCTCGAGGTTCCCAAGTTAGAGCTTTTCATTGGGCTCTGTGCTGACAGCTCAGAGCCTGGAGCCTGCTTTGTGTTCTGTGTGTGTGTCTCTCTCTGCCCCTCCCCTGTTTGTGCTCTGTTCCTCTCTCTCTCTCTCTCTCTCTCTCTCTCTCAAAAATAAACATTTAAATAAATGACAAATAAAGAAGTAACTAAATGTGATCAAGAACCGAGCCCTGCTCTCCCACTCACCTATCCATGACAATCTGTGACAAACCACTTTCTCTGTGTAATGCTTTCGTCATCTAGGATGTGGGGATAGTATTTTCTAGCATGCATCATCTGAGAATTAACCAGGCTCCCAATATATACACAGTGAAAAGTCATTTGGAAAGTTAACAAATATTCCTACTTCGATCTAATTAATTAATGACTTATTTATATTTATATTTATAATTTCAATAGGGGATGTTTTTAGTATAAGGCATCAAATCCTGAAACCATTTGAGAAGCTTATTTTTTTAATTAAAAAAATGTGTTTATTTTTGAGAGAGAGAGAGACACAGAGTGTGAGTGGGGATGGGTCAGAGAGAGAGGGAGACATAGAATCGGAAGCAGGCTCCAGGTTCTGAGCTGTCAGCACAGAGCCCAACACGGGGCTCAAACCCACGAACCGTGAGCTCATGACCTGAGCTGAAGCTGGATGCTTAACCGACTGAGCCCCCCAGGTGCCACAAGAAGCTTCTTATTTTAGTAACACCATCATATTCTTGTTTGTTAGCTCAGCTTAATCTTGGCAGGGGGTGAGAGGGATGGAAGACAGGAAACCAACCCCTGCAAGTTAGGCAGCTCCAGTACAATCAGCCAAACAAGAGAGATCTGGGAGTGAACCGTGTTGTAGCAAATCATAGATATGTTCATGTGTCTGTGTGTTTGTGTTTGAACGTGTGTGTACATCTGTGTACATGTGAGGCTGTGAGCCCATTACAATCACAAGCCACCTCTACACGTGCTTATGTTGTAAGACTGGGAATGAAAATTACAGAAAAAGTGCATCTTCTTAGAAAAGTCACTTGCCCATAATTCACAACCATGGCAACGATTAGGCGCTGGTTTTAACATGTCAGAAGGTAAAACGGGATCATTTGTGTGTGTGTGTGTGTGTGTGTGAGTGCTCTAAAATCAAGACAGTATACACTGTAGACTGAGCAATAAACAGCCACAGAGGAGAGGTTTCTAATTTTGGATTTTATATTACTTTCCAAGGCCTCATAAGGCTGTGGGAAAGAGATAATAAAAATAATGTGGAATGTTTAAGATTATATATTTCCCAGCTCTTACATATTTATATCATCTTAATTTTCCATCAACACTCTCAACCACACTTTTATGATAGAAATTCTGGCATAAATGAAACTTACGATTCATTTAAGGAATACAGCATCGTTAGCCCACAGAACCTTAGCATGAAATTAAGAAGGACAAACACCTGAATTGGGATCCACCAAGTAATGACTCCTAAGAACAAAATTAATGAGAAAAAGAATTTAACAACTATAAGAAGTGGCTTCATCGGGCTTATTTTTGAGTAGAAAGCTTAAGGTCATCTCAACTAGCAAAGAAAGAACAACAAATATAAAAAAATTACCCAGTGTGTGGAAACTACGCTCTCTCCTCACCATGGGTACAAATTGTATCCATTCATGAAGTTTCCCTTTTAAGTCCCATTGCTGTGATGCTCTCCACAATCAGTGCCTGTAATTTCTTAAAAGCCGAAAGCACTGTTTTTCGTGTTTCCCTCAATTCGACACTCTACTATGTGTTCACATTCCTCTCCAAATCCTTTGCATGTGTTGGCTTTACCCTCTCACTATTGATTGGATGTATTTGTAGAAAAATAGCGGGTCAGACTTTCTGTATCCATCAGAGAAACCCTGGAGTTATGATGACACATGGTACAGTACACAGGAAATGGATGTTGTGAAGAGAAAAAAAATCTGTCACACCATAACACACTCCATCTATGCTCACTCCAGAAACATTCTGTTAATTAGCACTTTTCCCAGCGATATCTTAATCGATATGCATGTGTTGGGTAGAAACAGAAATCACAAGTCTTAGCGGTATGTAATTTAGTTGCACGGGTTTAAGAAAAAAAAATTGAGTGCTGCTGAATATCCTGAACTCCTACCAAGAGCTGATCATAAATAATTTTTAATTATGACCAGTACACAGAATATATTACTTTTAGGTCACTATGGAAGAATGATAGGCATGCGGTAGGCTTTCACCTAATTCCATGCAAAGACCCAAGCTAGTTTTCTGCACAGACAGCGCAAGATCGTATCTTTCATTTATCTTTGAAAGATCGGGTCTTAGGGAATAAAGCATGCATGGAGTCTACTGAAACTATGAAAAATATTTGTAAGTAGTAGGTATTCTATTTAATTCCAATGTATTTAATCTCCACTCCACCATTACTTTCAGGTCACTCTCTCTACCTTTATGTAGCCACACATGTTAAAGAATGTTCAGATGGACAAGAGATCACTGTAGTCTCTCTGAGCAAAGTCCTACTTCCATCTGGATGTCACAACCAAACCACAAGATTGCTTTCAAAATCTGCCACTCCTATGACAAAATGGTAGCTAAAGACAGGGCAAAGAGAACATATAGGCTAGTCATGATGTGTTAAGAATGCATTCATTGAGGCATTCCATATTGTTTGTTAGCCAACACTTTAGAGAGAGAGTAAAGCATGAGGGCGTATGCCTGAAGGTTGTTACCATTCACCCAGGAGGGACTAAGTGGGTCACTGACCCAAGCACGGGGTATCGGACACAGTCTGGGTTCCACATGTGGGGCTTTCCATCACCATCTGACATATTCAGTATCAAGGGAAACATAGCTGTCCTTTATCCTTCAATGTTCTAAGTCTTCTGAAGCAATAGAAGCTCTCAGACACCCTCTCGAGCACACTGAGGGCAGTCTGCCCATGCAGACGGAGATTCAAATATTCTTTAGTGACATTTTTAGAGCCTGCTTGAATAGGAGCTCTTGATTTGACAGACAGTGCACTCAATCTGTGTAGCTATGTGATTGAGGGGGAAAAATACAAGCTAAGATATACTAAAGACTCAAACTAGGTCAAAACCTATTATTATGATTCATCTTCTTATAGTAACTCTTTAGGGCCAGTGAGCAGTAGTACAATTTGGGAAAGGTTGAAATGTCCTTGCCCTGCACCCTCCACACCCTCTCCTGGCTTTGAGAACCCCCTCGTTTACATCCCCAATGCATTTCTGACTACTACCCTATGCTCTGACTGCCACCCAGGCACACTTCTATTTAAGATAACTTCCCCCCACCAGCTGCTATCAAAATGTCTATCTCCTTAATGGAAATTATACTTGGTATTTGGAGAAAAGTAATCTGATTTTTAGGTCATCTCATGCCAACATGAAGGTGGCTTTTTTGTAAGGCTTAAAATCTGCCAAGGTGTTGGTTTCATTTTATTTATTATTTTTTTAAATTTTTAATAGTTTATTGTCTAATTGGTTTCCATATAACACCCAGTGCTTCTCCCCACAAGTGCCCTCCTCCATTACCACAACCTCCCTTTCCCCTCTCTCTCCCCCTTCGACCCTTGGTTCATTTTCAGTATTTAATAGTCTCTCATGATTTTTGTCCCTCTCTCTCCCCAACTCTCTTTCTGCCTTTCCCTCCCTATAGTCCTCTGTTAGGTTTCTAACACCTATAGACCCTAATGCATTTGTACCTGGAAGAATTTTTTCAGGGAGGCAGAAGAAAATATCTCTCCTGTTGCAGTGGAGATCTCTGAATTCCTAATGTTTAGGAGCAGGGAAGTTCAAAAGGCAAGCTCAGGCCATCCCTGTGATTAGGGTTTGCCCTGCACTCTATTAAAAACAAAAGCAGAGATCACTGAAAATTTTGATTTAGCTGTTATGGAAGACATCCCTTCTACTCAAATGTCTTTTGCATCCAAAATGAGGCCATTTTACCCATTAGTGGGGAAAAAAATCCATTTTGCCCTTTTTTTGGGTTCATTTTCATCTCCGGGAAATAATACAAATCTTGGCCGGCAGCATTTCCTGCAGCTTATTAACCAGCTGGACCTCAAGCCATCTCTTCCTCTCGGGGAAAGCATCAGTTCCCAGGAACACTCTTTGCCTTGGTCATTATTGCATAATTAAGACCATTTTGTGTTCCTTCAATGTAACCTATCAATTATTGAGGAGAAAGAGAATACTGGGAAAAAATGATGACATTGCTTTATAAGAAAAAGTTGAAAAAAAGAAAAGAAAAGGAAATGAGCAGGCCTAGGAGTTTAAGAACTGCCCTTCAAAAGAAAGCTAACATCCAAAGAAAGTTGTGAAAGATGCTATTTTGATACTTCCACTTGTAGAGAATTTGGCAAAATGAATAAACAACAAAGAATACAAATACAACAAAGGAAACACGTGCCCTCCAATAAACTGTACAGAATGAGCGCAGTCCTTTGTGTTGTAAACTGCAGAAGTTGGGTATCATCTCCAATTGAAGTTAGCAGTCAATATGGCAGAGATGTTTGGGTTTGAAGAAAAACAAAAGGTCCACTTTGCTCATTCCTTCTCTATATGATCAACGGCCTTACTTTGCATTAGAAAGGTGGGTAGAGAAAAGGGGACCCTATTTATTCACTTCTTGTGTGAGAACTTAAGTCCTCTGTAAATCAGAGAGTGTCAGAGAGCAAGAAGCTGATACCAAGGTGACTGAATCCATTTTAATATTCTTAAGGAAGGAAGAGAATTTTGAATCCAGGAAATGGTTCCAATGGTTCTATTGTTTTCACCGGCTCTGCTTTGTGGCCTTTCTGTCTCAGGGCACATCACACTATAAATGATTCCTCACCGCACAGATCTTCCCTCCTTCACCATGGACTCCACAGGGAAAGAGCTGGGAACAGGCAAGTCCCACACGGCCTGAAGCACAGTGGTGCACTCCAACAAGAACCAAAATAAAATGAGGAAAGGAAGCAACAGAAATGACGCTTTTACTTCCGAAGGAAAGTATAAGCTTCAAATGAACAATCCGGTCAAGCTGCCATTTGACAAGGACATTTCATCAGTGTATGGAGTGTACACTGTGTGCGTTTACATTTAAATTTCACACTCGTAAACATAAAAACTCTGGGATTTTGGCTTCAGGTCATTCTATAAACAGAGACTCTGAAACATTCCTCTAGTAGGATTCCCTTCTATATGTAGAGCTGGCAACATTTTGCATGGACTTTTTACACTGGGGTAAATTTTTTCAATACTGGGACAGGTAAGGTCACATCCTGGGGAACCCCCTGGCCATTTCCGCTTAGTTTTGTCTGGCAGTTGAGTATTGAATATCAGAATCAGCTGCTGATTTTATAATGTTGGAAATCTGATGTAGAAAGTCTTTTAAAAATCCATAAATAGGAATAGTATATTCAGCTGACATTGGTCAAGGAAAGCTGAGTCATGGCAACTATTTATAAGGGACAGACTTCTCAGGTCATTGTGGTCTGCTCAGTGGCCCCACAGTCTACCTGCGGTCTTCCGGAAGGTGAAATCCATCCATTTATATTTGAGCTTGGTCACTGTGTATGTATTTAAAACTTAGACATAGCATATCAAACCTTTTTGTTAATAATCGGTGCAGTAAAACCTATTAAACTACGGATTCTTTGATGGATGCGTAACTTGTATTTTCATAGCCCATCACCTTGGGCAGCAAAATCAATGCGTGTCAACTAAATAGATTGCAGTTTATTTGAAAGTATTTTTTGATAGCCCCTCAAAAATTGTTTCGTGTTAATAAATAGGCTATGAAAAGCACGAGGGAGTTATAAATATTCATATGACTTTACATATTCATCCCCTTTCCAAATTCACAGCATATGTCCCATAAAGCTTGTGTGCCCAGTGAGTCACTGAACCTATTTCCAGGTATGGGAGTCAGTTCCTCTCCTACCGTGGTTCCATCAGATCCAATCAAGTCACTCGTAGATGATAGAGCATTTTTACCTTTGTCTGTTAGTTCCTTCCACATTTGACTGTGAGTTCAGCAGGCAATTTGCTTTGTCCTCATAAACTCAAAAATCACAACCTAAATACCCAAGCCTCTCTCTCAAGATAGAATCATCTACTACAATCACATGCTCCTCATAATATCTGATTGGATATATCATCTTGACAGTACTTACTGCTTGATTGAATCATAAATGGTGATAATCACAATCTCTTCACACTTCTACATTTTAGCCAGAATAGACAATGTGAGATGTAGCCTACCGTCTGTCAACTCTCTATATTTTAAGCAAATAATACCCAGAGATCAACATAAACAGACACTGACAGAACAATCTGTACATTTGTATATAAAAAATATAAATTATAGACACCCACACCCAGTGCCCAGGACTTAAGCCTCTTTATTTTCCTTTCCGTCCATTATCAGAAGCTTACTCTGGCCTGCGTCAAAGTCACGAGGCTTCTCCTTGGAAAGTTCTTTGGTGCCTTGTACCGTCTGTGACTGGGGACTCTGCCATTCCTCCTCCTTACATTTTAAACTTTTCTAACACCGGTCCTAGCTCAGACATGAACCTTACTGCAATTTATATTGTGTTCAAGAAATAGAACACAAGTGGAAACAGGAAGGATCCCTGTGGCCCTCCCAAAGGGGGGACTTTTGCCATTCACGGCAGCCTCAACTAATGCAACCACTGTAACAGGTGAGCTGAGTCGGTCGTACGTACAAACTTTTCTGAATCAGTAACCTTCAAAAACATGAATTAACAACATTAATGTTCTAAAAACCACGTGATGTCAGTTTCTTCATTCGAATGTCGCATTACCATACTTGCATCTATAAAACTAATATTATGTGCAGAATCACATATGTGTTAAGGGTTGCCTCTTTGTCTCCCAAATTTGGGGACTTGAAACTAAGCTTTCCAATTGTATTCTCCTGAGGTGACTTGTTTGGAGGCTTTTAAACTGAATAGTAGGCGGAACTTAAATTCCCACCAGTAAACGATTTTTAGGGAAATTAAATGACGTTGTATTTCCTATCTAAAACATGCACTGGTTCTACGTGAGCACAAAGAGAGTACACCATTTTGCAGATTGATTAGATACTGCAGAAATTTTAGTAAAATTGTGAAGTTTTGTTAATATATATGAAATATCAGGAGGCGAAGTCTATTTAAGTCAGGTGTATTTCCCTGAAGATAAAACTGGCTAAGTGTCTCTTGCACCCCAAACAGCATCTAGTTTTGTTTTAGTGGCTATTGATTTCATCATCAGTGCTGGTCAGTTATATTATGGCTATGGGTGAGTTATGGTAACTCAGAAGAGACCCAGAATGGGAAGACAATGAGGTTTCTAGATAATTCAGTGAGTTGCATTGCACTTAGCAAAACATCCAATATTTTCTGGGTTTGGTGGCAATATTCTCTTTGGCATAAGTATTGACTCTGTGGTAATCCTAACCCAGTCCTGCTTCTTAACAAAGACAAGTGTCATCTGTCATTTGTTAGGGAGGAGGGACAGGGAGCTGCACTTAAAGGCAGATCTCATCAAACTGCACTAAACGCAGGTTACGCAAAATCTAAACCTCTGACAAGCAAAGGCATAAAAGGATCTTTCAACATTTTTGCCTTATTTATATAGATTGAGCGAATGGTTTAAAATCCCATTACTAGGCAGAGATGATGTTTAGCCTGCAGGTAAGGGAGCATGTGTTCTGATTGGGGAGGTCTCTCCTGCTGTGGTGGGGGGGGAAGGGGTGGGGGCCAGGCGTTCATCCTCTATCAGATAGAAAATGCTTTGAAATGTGTGTCTCCTTGTAAAAACACAACTACAAAGAGGTCACTGTCCACTCGTGCCGAGATTCTTGTCACTGTCCTTGCCCTGTCCTCCTAGCTTGCCTCCCTTCCCCGACCCACTCTGCACCCATCTCATCAACCCCCATACTGCAAGCTGAGAGACAGCTTCAAGTGTAAATTTGATCTGGTCCACACCAAATCCCTCTAATGGCTTCTCAAGGTTTTGGATACATTTCAGACTTCTTGCCTACTTGAGTCCCTGGATTCTCTTGGATCACCGCCCTCTGCTTTCTGTCAACTGGGAACATTTTTTCCCTTCTTTCAACAGTTTAAGAGCCCTGGCCTTTCCCACCACCTGCCTCCATTCTGAAATAATCCCCTACCCCAATTCCACCTACTGTGTCACCTCAAACCACGGGAATCTTGCAGTTCAGTCAGGAATTCTTCAGGAAGGCTTCCCTGATTGCCCACTTTGAGCCCGTTTTGATGCCTTACTCTCTCTCTTTCGGAATAATCATCTAAATTGGAATCAATGATTAATGTGCTTATCTCATTAATACTGTTTTCCCAAAAAATACTGTAAACTGAGCCAGAGAGCTATAAACCTATGCATTGTTTGATCATCACTATAAACTCAGAGCCTGGAACAATGTGTTCGTATGGAATGGATATTCAATAAGGATAGGGTATACCAAAGAACAAATATTTGCTTTTATGGGGAAGCACAGTTTGGTAACACCTTTGCTAATTATATTTTTCCATATAGGAACTACCTTAACAAACAAACTTTACATTGTGATACTGTAGGTTTATTTATTCCATTTAAATATATTAACTCTGGAGACTCCCAGGGGCTCAGTTGGTTAAGCATCCGACATCAGCTCAAGTCATGATCCCGTGGTTCATGGGTTTGAGCCCCACATTGGGCTCTGTGTTCACAGCTCGGAGCCTGGAGCCTGCTTTGGGTTCTGTGTCTCCCTCTCTCTCTGCCCCTGCCCTACTTGTGCCCTAGCCCTCTCTCTCAAAAATAAATAAATGTTAAAAAAATTAAAAAATAAACATATTAACTCTGAAATTTATTTAAATTCAGCAATACAGTGAATGGATTGATAAATAACAAGTGAGTCATAAAGATTAGCAGAGTATACCAAAAGAATATCCCTCCCACCAAAAAAAAGGAAATTTTCTAGAATTTTAAATTTTTTAGATTTTATTTTGAAAGAGAGAGAGAGCAAGTAGGGAGGGGCAGAGAGAAATAGCAAGAAGGAATCTCCAGCATTCTCCACACTGTCAGCTCAGGACCCCATATGGGGCTTAAACCTATAAACCATAAGATCACTATCTGAGCCAACTTTAAGAGTCAAACGCTTAACCAACTGAGCCACGCAGGTACCCCAGGAGGTTTTTTTTTCAAAACTAATTTTAAACTATGGTAATGATCATTCTAAAGCTCTACTCAGAAATCCAGATATATGTAATATTTTCTAAGCTCCCATATTACAAGTTTAATTTTAGAGAATGTCAACCCTCTATTAAATGCTATTGAAATAGCATAGTGTAATGACATAAAAGAATGTGTTTTTCTCCTTCTAAATCTTTAATGGATCCCTGAACAAATCACTAGAACCATAAAAATAACAATTAACAATATTAAATTAGATATCAAATATGTATAAGAGTCTGTAGAAAAAACATAAGAAAGAAACACTGGTATTTAGAGTCAAATATTAGCAGGATGATTTCAATTGTCCTTTAGATTTTAGGACAATTAAGTCAAACAGTCAGGAGTCTGTATGGCCTTGTGTCGGTCAAATTTAACCTGTTGGTTTCATATTAGAAATACAATTTCCAAGGATCTGACAGATCTAAAGACATACACATTGCTCTCCGTTTAATACTTGGTAAAGTTTCAAAGATATTTCTCTTTTGGCTTACTTTTAAGTATGAGGATTCTTTCCAAACCTTGAAATATCTTTTGACTTTTTATTTGAAAATGCGCATGCATGTGCATTCATGAAGGGCAAAGAAATGATAAATGTTCTCATCTGAGTTAGAACCAAATACAGTGTAGGCAGCTGCTGTGAGCTTTCTTATTACGATTTTGGCCTGACATGAGTTGGAAAATGTTGAAAGCATTAAAACGCTGCACCACATATAGTCCCTGTCACCTTCAGCTATGACTTCCCCTCTACAAAAGCCACGGAACACCACATTAGAGGATTCAGGTTTATGTATCCCCAGCCATTACTTGATTACTTTCTACCACCTCAATAGATGGTTCCAGAGACTGATAAGTTTTGAGACACTATTTGATATTCTAAAGTTGTCAACGCCCCCCTGTGGTCCCCACCCCTTGCCTTTCCATTATTTTCCCTGTACTCAGAGAAATTTTCAAAAGAATTATCATGAAGAGTCAAGTTTAAAAAAAAAAAGAGTTACTTTTCCAAAGTTGAAAGACATTTTCTATCTCAAAATGCTCGGAAGTGATCAATATGGAAATGTAAAGGAACACAATTCTTTAGACTGACATCAGAGGCATCCTGTTAAGATAACAATATCACAGATGCATTACCTCATCCAGGGTTCAAATTATTCCTTCACTAAGGAGCACCCTCCTATCAAAAATCAATGCTTACCTCTCATCGTCAGTAGGGATTTTAATGTAAGCAGAACAGTGCTTTCTGTCCCCACAGGTTTTCTTTCCAAAGGGGGAAGAAATGGTAACTATTAATCAATACAAAATTTAATGCCGGTGGAAGAAATGAGTGCTTGCTTAAAGCAGTATTTTTAGAATCCACGTTTAATCTTTAGCATGGAAAAAAACCGTACCTTCTGCCTAGAGGATCATTCAGACCCTTTGCATTTCTAGAACCGTATGGAGCTATAATCTCTTTTCCATAAATCCCAATTCCAGAAGGTCTTTAGTCCTGGAATTATGTTCCAGTCTCTTTAAAACCAGATTTGGAGAGACGGTATACAAAAAAGTTTTCAATGAATCCTTAGCTAGCTTTAAATTTTATATGCATACTTTTTCCTATCTTAGATATTTAATACACAATTGGAATTTATTTCCACACATTTGGCCATCTTATTTCTGTGCAGAATTATTATGGCTGTGAGTTTAAGAGAACTCTTGCATTAAAAAGGCTATTTATAAAATTTTCCTATAGACACTCATGAAGAGAAGGGTATTAACCAACCATATTGACCTGTAATTCTAGACACCCTTCCCCTGTGAGAGTGGCTGCTCATGCAGAGATTACTATAAAAGAAATTGTAAGCTTATTTAAGTCAAAGAATATTTGAAATTTTAAGATCAAATGATCACATATTGGTGATAAGTATACAAATTAGCATATGGAAAAAAGCCAATGATATTTAGGGAGCTTTCATTATTAAAAGAAATTGGCAGTAAATGGAGCAAATTTAATGAACTGCTGGCTGATATAATCTTAGACTATGTATTACATTAATTTAAGATGGGATATGTTTTATATATTAATGTGATGATTACTATCTAATCTCTTTAGAACTTTCCATAGTTCTGTCCAAATCCCTTTATTATAAAGAACATCTATAATTACACTGAGAAAAACTTGAACAGTGTAATTTAGAGGAATCAATTTGTCCATTTCAATACAGTCCTTTTAAAAATGATTATAAAAATTAAAACATCACAAATACCAAGAAAAACCCTCATTAAAATGTCTGTTTATACTGCACAAATGTTACAATATTTTTTATCAATGTGTTTTTTTCTTGTAAAAAATAAAGAAATATCCAATGCTTATTAAAATATTTAAGTACAAAACACATACCACAAAACACACTAGAGATATAAAAATTGTCTTAAAAAGCAGTTAAGATGCTATTGTTGACAATATACTTGGTTAAAAAATAAAGGAATTATGGGGTGCCTGGGTGGCTCAGTTGGTTAAGCGTCGGGTTTCAAATCAGGTCATGATCTCATGGTTCATCAGTTCGAGCCCCACATCGGGCTCTGTACTGACAGCTAGCTCAGAGCCTGGAGCCTGCTTCAGATTCTGTGTCTCCCTCTCTCTCTCTGACCCTCCCCTGCTAGGGCTGTCTCTCTCTATCTCTCAAAAATAAATAAAAACACTAAAATTTTTTTAAATAAGTAAAGGAATTATAACATCTAGTACTATTGAGTTTCTGTGGCAACAGCTGCAGTAAAGAAGCGGTAAGAATCTAAATTGACACAAAGCTTTGGACAGCCTTTTGTTAATGCTATCTTATTTTTTTTTAATATATGGCATATGATTCAGCAGTCTGACTTCAAAAACTAATCCTCAGTAGTGTGCAGTATATCCTGGGGGGAGAATATGGGAGATAGACTCAAGGACCAACAAACAGGAAAAAAAAAAAAAAGGCAAGATGCTCACAAAGGCATTGCTCCTCTTGGGAGGAAATATACACAAATCCAATAACCATACATAGTGAATGCCTGATGCATGGAAATATTATATGGCCATTAAAAGGAATGAGCAAGTCTGGGCAGACTGATATAAATAAAACCATGTAAGCACGGAGAGAGACCCATACCCATAAGTATAAAAAAAAAGTTTAACAAAATATGCATCACTATGTCAGAGAGTAAGGTAATATTTGAATCAACAACATGTGAATTTTTTTTTTTTTTTTTTAGTATTTCTCCACTATCAGGAAAAAGACAGCTCTGAGCAGAGACCAGGAGGACAGAGCCTCTGAAGAATCAGGGTGGCAGACAGAAAGCAAAAAATCCTGGAATAATAGAGAGATGTTTCCAATGAAGCCTGGCTTGAACTGGTCCCAAAGCATTTACAACGTTCAATTAGACAATTTAGTTAAAACTTTTCCCTAAAATGAGAGCATAAAACTTTTCTTATGTAATAAATAAAAGGCAACATCTATTACTGTGTAGAAATTTCTTGGCAAGTAACAAGGCCAAAGACAGAATAAAAATAATTGATACTAATAAAAAATACTTTTATAATAGTTTCCTTCTCCCTCAAAGTAAAATCCAATCATATTGAGATGTATTTTCCGTTCAGGTTTAGAGTTCATAAGAATTCTAATACTGTCTTAATTTGTTTCTCTTAAGAGTATTTCTTATGCCTTTTAAAAATATTTTCGTATTTTTTATTTTCTCAAGGGAACACGTCTATGGACTTTAAAAGTCAAGAATTACAATTAAATATTTAAAATCTCAGTTTGAATCCTAACTTTTCACAGGGTTTTTTAACTGCTGGCGTTTATATTTGCTTTTTATTTAAAAACGCTTTCAATTCCTAAACTGAAATATTGGGTTACAATTCACAATGACAGTTTGGAAATCACTGAAAAGAGATGCACATTTTTCTGTCTTTTTTTTTTTTTAACCTTTAAAGTGAACGAGTCTGAGCCTGCTGGGGTGTGTATTTCAATCAAGTTGCCCCTGAAATCGCTCACTCTTAACTCCATCTTTCAAAAATAAATGCCCTTTGAGAAAAAGTGGTCAAGCACTTCTCTCCCTGCCAAACTATTTCTTCCCCAGGGCACTATTTCCCAATCATCCTTTCCTGTCATCGTCACCTTCTTCTTGTCCGGGATCGTCAACATTTCAGCCAAGTCTCTGTGCTCCAACGCCACTGGGAAAATCAGGACCCCACACCAAGCCGATCGTCTCCCAAACACACAAAACGACAATGGGGCAAGAGACATCAAATACTTTGGATAGAAAACTGGGATGTTTGTCTCCATAGGTGGCCTAGATGTCTAGTCTGATTAGGAACACTCTTTTAAGCACAATACAACTTGCCTTGATATGGGATCCTGACAAAATATGAAAGAACCTGCCCTGAACCAAATGGAATGTAGCAAATGAAATATGACTTGAAGCGGGGTCCGTCATGAATGCAAAAGCGCAACTCTCTGAACAGATGCAATTTCTTTCTTTAGATATATAAAACATGAACTTCATAGAAGACCAAGGCACCTCACATACTACATTTATTTCTGCAGACACCTATGTCTCATTATCTGCCATTCATCAAGACATGATGCGGCGGAAAGAACTTGAAATGCAAAATGTTCAAGTTCAATTTTGTTTTAGGCAACTGCGAAAGTGGCTTTTTTGGATATTTCTCTACTACAATAAATGTATCCCCTACAGCCAAAGAGATTGTATGAATTTTCCCCTGGCATCACCACCATTTCTAACACTACTCAAGAGGATATTTTATCTTCTGTGTGTATAAATATACATCTTCAACATTCATTAACATTAGCATTTATTTTGGTTCTTGTTATGCATGAGTATACGTACTTTTATTTAATAATGTTAGTTAACATTTCCTTTTTTTTGGTAAATAATGAGAGCATAATTTGAAAATTTTGGCCCAGATCCCAGACATAGGTCAAGCTAATATATGAATACATGTAGTCCAGTTACTTTTTTATTAGACTTTGATGTTAACAGACTTATTTTGGAAAAATAATATTATATGTTCTAAAAATTATTCTAAAAAAGACAAAGACTTGCTGTTTTTTTTCCATACTTAACTGTAGTAAGAAGGTGGATCTAATTTGGAAATTCTAATTTGCAGCATATATATTTTGGATAATGTGGGAGGCTTAAAATTATGTTGGGCATGATAAACTTTTTCTAGCTTAGTGTATAGCATGAAATTATGTTTTCCTTCATGATGTTTGCTTGTCTCAGAACTTGAGAAAAAGGAAAAGTATGCATCCACAACTGAAGAACAAGTCCTAACACATTCATCATGTGTAGAATTGAACCCAACTATTTCTCCTAATATTTTTGGTTTGGTTTTATTTACCTAAAATATCATTACATTTCTCTCAAACAAGAAATTTAAAATCTTGGGGTTACCTTTAATTCTTCAAGGCCTTTTGCCTGTTTTGATTGTTTCTACTCTTATAGATTCAACTCAAGGTTGTCCCTCTGTAGCCTTTACTCTACATCAATTTAAGAGTTTCTAATTGTTTTTCACTATTCACTTTTTCTTTCCAATCTATCATTCATTTTGATAACAGGACACCTTGGTCGTAATATTTGCTTCCTTTTAATTGTTTCTCATTTTCTAGTGAATCAAGTTCAATGGAGCATTCAGGTGTCCTTATGATTAGTTGACTATCCCTTAATGTGATTTTTAGTTATTTTTAAAGTTACTAATCTCAGGATCACATGCATGAGATTCAAGTTCACTACACTGAGAATGGACATAGGTCTTGAATTGCTCTCACAATGTATGGAGTTTTAGTTCCAGCTATGGTCACATAAACCAGTAGCTGACTAACCACAGGTGTTAAATATATATTGGTAGAACAAATGGATTATTGATTCTTTGTATGACTAGCTTGTTCTCGAGGAAGCCTTTTTTTGATCACCTGAACATCAACCTCCCCTACTCCGCCACCTTTTAAAATATTCTTCACAGAACTTAATACAGTGTGAAATTGTCTTACATGTTTGACTGTTTTTTCTAACCCGCTTATCAACAACATAGAAGATAAGCTGCATAAGAGCAGAGCCCTTGTTTTTATTTTTCACGGGAGTCTTGGAGCCTGCAGTAGCACCTGGTAAAGAGTAGGGTCTCAGAAAATATTTGCTGAATGGTTAAGTGAATCCAAGGAGTAGTGTGAACAAAGTGGATGAAAAAGCAAGCGTCGCAAGAATGCTCTCAAAGTTTCCACGATCCAGTCTGAAGGTCCAGCGACATCTCGAGGAACTCATGTCTTAAGGACTTCTCCAGCTCAACTGCAAAGATTGGCAAGCCTTTTAACTAAGAGCAGCAAATGAGTGTCCCACTGAGATTCAGCATTTTAGCCCTCCAACCTCCCCAAAAAGCCTGGCTTGGTTCTAAAGGAGTCTGGGAAACAACTTTCTGCAGCAATGGAAGTGGTCTATATTCGTACCGTCCAATATGGTAGCAGGTGTAGGTGGCTACCGAGATATGTCTAGCCAGACTAGGGAACTGAATTTTTAATAATAATTTAAGTAGCCATATACTGCCAGGGGCTACCATATTGGACAGTGCTGTTCTAGAATTTCTCTTACTCCCCCATAGTCAGATCTGGCCATGGTTCCTACTATGAATACAACAAGTATATCCTATAAAACATACTCTGTGAGCCATTTCCACATTTTATGATGCTTAGAGCAAAACCCTGCTTTCACTGAATAAGGTTCCAGTTCATGAGGATACCTGGGTTTTTCCTGAATCTACCTCCCTTAGTTTAGAGTCTGTCTGCCCACAATGCTTTCCTTAATCCTCTTTTGCCTGCGAGTGCTGTGACGTTTGCGTAGAGCCTTGTGCATGAAGCCAACTGTGGGAAGTCTCTAGAGATGGAATGACCTCCCGCCATTCCAACTAAGGAGGTGCATGCCAAGACCTAGGAGTCCCAAATCACCCTCATCCCTCCTGAGGGTCTGGGCAGCGGGGCTGCTAGGAGACTACACCGGTCCTCTTATTTCTGGCCCAGCGCCAGTTGCTAACTGATGCTACCTCTGCCCTGTGTAGTCTAGCAAGGCACTTAAGTCAGAGATTTTCCAGCAGACCATACTGGAAATGGAACTCCACACAGATATCCTCTGGCTCGGCCTGCCACCGTTCACTTGGGAACCCAAACTCTAACATGGGAACAATATAAACAGTCCCCTATACAAACAACCTTTCTTGCTCAAATCTATAGCTTTATTCATTCCTGTGTCTCCCGTATTTCTCACAATCCCATCCTTCAAATTGGCATCAGGTGTTGGCAAACTCTCATTTTAGAAATACGGATACGGGGTGAGACATATCACTATAGTCTCGAAGGGCTACATGCAGGGCCTCGGTAAAATAACCAAACTTCTTCAAAGGAGAATCATGGGCATTTATGTAATAGCTTAGCATGTGCACACAGATTAACTGTGGCAGCCTGGGTCTTGACTCAGTTTCATGATTTCAGAGGATTTGGGATATATCGAACACAGCATCGTGTCTGCCAAAGTGACAGCTGGCATGCCTGAATTCATCCTAAAACCTGTGTCACAGACGCAAGTCACTGGGATGAAAGTGAAAACAATTAATTCTGGGCAATTCCTAAGTGGCCCATGGTTGGCTCAACAGATTCCAAATATTGAGGCCATAGATAGTTGAATGAATGTCAGCGTGAATGTATGGGGGCCATCTACTAATCTGAACGTTACCAATAATTTCTTTAATCTTCAATTCACACGGAAATTGGGTTAAATACTTCATAGGTGTCCCATGCCACAGTCCTCTGAGGAAGTCTAGAAACTCTTTAGTCTCTATTGCTATGGGACTTTTAATTTTTTCTATTACTTTGGATTCTTCGAGAAGCTAGATTAAACTGTGGTAAAACCGCATAATGCTTTGGACACGATTTCAAGAGTGGAGAGACATCAATTAATTTGCAAGATATAGGACGCTGAGTTTTCCAATTAAAATATAACTTTTGGTTGCTGGAGTGCCAATAAACCGTCACACTTATAGTTCAAAAAATGCAACCATGTGAAACGTATGGATTTTTTAAAGTTTATAAACAGATATATCTTTCCACGAAAAGCCAAAAATTAAATCCCTTCCTTCAATTTCATGCTCTATTTGTGTGAAGCAGGAATGTAGGGTTGTGTTTGTGCTTTCACATGAAAATCTGGAAAACGGCACCTACCTACATGCACAACCCAATCTGGGTCTATCGCTCCTGACTTAATTATCTGTCAATGTTAATTTTGTTAAATCTCTAGAGAGTTGTGGGGTTTTTTTTTAAAGCAATAAGTTAATTATAGCTATTTCATAGAGCTTTGCTAAACTATCATAATTAACTTAAAATATCACATGCCAAGATATGGCCTTATGTTAATTTACTATTGCTACCACAGCAGACTACCACATATTTAGTGGTTAAAACACACACTTATTATCTTACAATTCTGTATATCACAAGTTCAACACAGGTCTCACCTAATTAAAATGAAGGTGTCAACAGGCGATACTTCTGGTGGAGGCCCCAGGGAGGAACATAGCCTCAGGAAGCTGCTTGAGCTCCTTGGCCTCTGAGTCCCTTCCTCCATCCTGAAAGCCCTCGATGTTTCCTCTCTCTAATCTGTCTTTCATCATTCTGCCCCCTCTGACAACAGCTGAGAAAATTCTCTGCTTTTGAGGACTCACATGATCAGATGGGCCCCACCAGAATAATAATCCAGGATACGCTCCTTATTTTCAGATCCTTAACATTCATCAGACGTGCAAATTCCCTTTGGCTGCATAAGGTGAAATATACACAAGTATTATGACTTAGACATCTTTGGGACATTATCATTCTGCCTTCAAGCCCATGATCACATAATAAACACTCACTTTTCTTAACATTTTTCTAAATTGAATTTTATTTTGCCCAAGACGTGCAGACAATCAGAATCCGAAGGCTAGGTTGTAAATATTTAGATATTTGGCTCATCCTACTTTTAATTTCTCACCAAAATTAATGGTTCCTTGAATATTCTGGCTACCCAAGTAATTTTATTTACTTTTATTTAGTAGGATAATCTTATTTCAATTAATAGACTATCTTTCACAACTGAAAAATTCTGTTAGCTGAGGGTAACTGATATGAAACAGATTTAAAGTCCAATCAATGCCTCACGGAATAATTTGAGAAGCAAAATAATTAGAAACAATTTTCTTTGTAAGGCATGCAGTATGTTAATTTCTTCCACTTAGCCTTTAACAAAGCTAAGAATGTTGGAATGAAAACAAGTTTATTGTCCCCTAATGATGGCCATGCCTTGGAACACTATTTCCTCCAGAGACTTGTCCCTAGTTTGTGGCTACACAATAAATTGTTATGAAAATAATTGTGGCTAAACAGAGTAAAACAACATCAAAAGGAGAGGATCTTGGAATAAATATCTCTTTCATTCTAATCCTGATAGCTATACAAATACATGAATGAAGAATGTTGAGACAGCAGAGAAAGTTTTTCCAAATGTATATTTCCATCAGACCAAGTCTCAATCTAAAAACAAGTGTAAAATGAGAAAAGGCACCAAAAGGCAACATGCTTCAGCATTAATATAGAAAGAAGTTGGTAAGACGTCTAAATTTTTCGATAGAGAATGGAGATTTCTCACCCTGTTCAGGTACTTAAGGACTATACCAAATGGCTCAATAATACTAGTGCTGGACAGAATTGCAAAAGCAAAACAGCCAAAGGGCAGAATTTCCTCTGCAATCCCCTTACGATTCCTCCAGTCTCAACCTCCTAGATGCATTGTGTTGGGCCCTGACTACCTTCCTCGGCTCCGTCTTACAAAAATTCCCTGCTTTAAAATAAATGCTCCTAGGTTTGTGAGGGCCTTCTGTTCTGAGGATCACAAGGAGTCAAAAGGAACAGATTTTACAAACTCAAGGTTATACATCGCTTTCCAATTATGCTTTCACTACCCAAAAATAGTTAAAGACGATTCAAATTGACTTTTAGGTAGCATCCCTTCTTTGACCATCATATCCCTGATAAAAGGAGGCCCTGAATTTGTAAAATTAGAAAAAAAATGAGTATCAAATGGATTTTTGTGTCTACAGGGGAAGCCCTGGAGGGACATTTTCTGGAATTACCTAACTTATTTCCATCATATTTCTAAACACTCAAAAGTAACATTTAATCTTCTGACAGTTGTTTTCCCAATTCCTGTTGATGCAAAGAGTATCTCTCCATATCCCTTTTATCCCACACTGAGAAACGTTTTTAAGTTTTCTATTTCCCGAATGATCTCTTATTATTTGCTTTTATAATAAATTCCAACTGTTGGATTTTTACTTGGTTCATCTGCCTGACCATAATTCAATCTTTTTTCTTGTTTGTAGGCTTGACATCTTTCTTTACTGAATTAATCCTCTTGCTCATTTAGAACTTTCTGTGTGGGGAGAGAGTCCAGGTTTGTCTATAATCACAAACAAACTATCGACAGGAAAAATAATCTCTTATGGATTACCAAAAATGATTTTTCATACAAAGCGCATATCTCTGTTACCTAATAAGAAGAGTATAATGCTTTTACTTTTCAGTTTTTAGGGATTTAACATTTCTATGTGTAACATTCCTGGAACCATTTTTTAGTTCCCTTCCTTCTTTTTCCTTTTATTTATCACCAATGACTAACAAGTAAATCATGCTTTTGATTTTATGCCCTTTTGTTCTCATTTTTAAAAAATGTGTATTTATTTTCTGAGAGATGATACAGCACAAGTGGAGGAGGGGCAGAGAGAGAGGGAGACACAGAATCTGAAGCAGGTTCCAGGCTTCAAGCTGTCAGCACAGAGCCCAATGTGGGGCTTGAACCCATGAACTGTGAAATCATGACCTGAGCCAAAGTCGAATGCTTAGCCAACTGAGACACACAGGCCCACCTTTTCTGATTTTTAACTCAGCCACAGCAAAATAATAGCCAACACATTCATTACTATTGACTATCTATTATATACTAGATATTTATGGGTTACAGAGGCTAGATTTGTTAAAACCAAATCCGTCAAGAAATCCTACCGATATGGATATAATAAAGCAGCACTTACCTATAAGGTCAGCCAGAATCCCCTCTTCTACAAAAATACTGTGCGACATGGGAATTAGAACAATTATAGCAAAATAATAGTGGTCATATCAAATATGTAGCAAATGTATTTCATATTTGCCAAGACGAAGGATATGAGACTGGAAAATGGCACAGAATCTGAAGTAGATGCCCGCTCCAGAGCAAAGAATACTAGCATAGCTTTGATGTGGTAAAAATTACCTAGAATATGATGTTTTCAAGGGGACTTTTAGGAAGAGTTCACACTCTAGTACATCACCTAAGTCAATGAGCTAAGAATTTCAACTGAGTTTCTGTGATTTCTGAGACACTAAAGAGGGGAGTACTTATGAACTAGAAGGTAAATTAAATGGTGTTAAATAATAATGTATTAACACTGCTTAATCATAAGTTCATATAGATATAAAATGAACACATTGCAAACATTATACTCTCTCATTAAATCATGAATTAATGAGAGAAACAGCAAGATGTTTCAATCATTTCAAAGGAAAAGTTAAAGCCACATTCAGGAGAAATAGGTCTCTTGACAGGGTAACAATCAATTGCATCTCACAACGCAACAACTGCATGATTTGGAAAGAAACTCATTTGTATTAACATCATTGTCTCACAATTTTTAGAGCTGTAAATAGCTCAAAAACAATGGAAGGCAGAGACATCCCGGGCGGTTATGCTGGACAGTTCATTTACTAATCATTTAATCTATTTCAATTTTTTCATATTTCCCTGACACCCACCTTCACAGTCCATTTCCTTTATACATCAAAATTAAAGGAACAATTTATGCCCAGATAACCTGAGATCCCCTCCAAAAACTGCCTTAAGGTCAACAAGTGAAGAAAGGCCATGTCATAGGGAAGAGTAAATCTCATAGGACTCACACAGGGAAGGGACGAAGGACCATTCAAGCAGAAGATATTGAACTTTACAAAGGCTATGCATGTGTTACTTAGGTATTTCGGGGGGGCTACGCACTTCATGTAAAACGAAGGGTGAGGCAACACATTAATTTTTGTTTCTTGGCATCTTAATATTTTGTTTTGCTATAATTAAATGATTCAAAGTATAGGCTTATCCAGACAAAAGAGTCTGGACGTAGATCTCAAAGCATATGATATGAATTTCAAGCAACACACTGTATTTATTATAGTCTTTTTAAATAGAAATTTGGTCCTAACCAACAACTTAGTAAAATAGGTAAACTGGAGAATCCTTATAATCTCTGCATAACCACTAAAATTGCATGTACATTGCAAGATGTGACATAGTAAATCTTCATATATATCAATTTAAGTGCAGCTGCTGGAAAAGAGACAAGGAAGACAGAGAAAGGAAAATGAAAGAAGGAAGGAAGGAAGGAGGGGAGAGAGGAAGGGAGGAAGGAAGGAGTGGAGGAAGGATGAAAGGAAGGAAGGAAGCACATTGAGATGTTTATTTTCAACGGTCTCAGAAACGTTTATAGAGATGATTATGTATTTGAATCACTCCCCACACTGGTCCATTTATTTCATGAGGAAATAAATACACTTCATTTTAAATATTGAAGCATAAGAAATCTAAGTGCTTATGATAAACTTTATGAGAACAACCTTTCAGGATTTTTTATATATCAGATAAAATTCTACTTTTAATTTTATTCTAGATAAAAAACTTTATTACCCTATAATACATTTATTTTTTAAATGCCTTAAAAATAATATTTATAAAGATATGATGAGTAAAATAAAAGAAGAGTGAAGTAAGTGGAGCGATGTCCCATAATCATGGATATGAAGATTGAATCTTATTAAGAGGTCAGTTCTCCTAACTTGATCTATAGATCCAGCACAATCCCAATTGAAATCCCAGTGAGTTATTTTGTGCATAGTGAAAAAACTGATTTAAAGTTTATATAAAGAGGCAAAAGACCCAGAGTAGACAATATGATACTGAAGAAAAAGAAGAAAGTTGGAGGGCTGATATAAAACTATAGTAATCAAGACAGTATGATTCTGATGAAATAACAGACAAATAAATCAATGGAACACAATACAAAGCCCAGAATAGAACCACATGTATAGTCAGCTGCTCACTGATAAGGGAACAAAGGCCATATAATGAAGAAAAGTCAGTCTCTCAACAAATGGGGTTGGAATCACTGGACATCCATATGCAAAATAACACTCATCATCATCTATATGCCTTATACCCTCCAGAAAAATTAACTAAAAATATCACACACCTAAACATATAAAACAAAATTATAAAACTGCTAGAAGACAACACAGGTGTAAACCCAGATCACCTTGAGTATGCTGATGGAGTTTTTTAGATACAACACCAAAGGCAGGATTCATGAATAAATAATTGATCATCTAGATTCCATTAAAATTTTTAAAAAATCTGCTCTGTGAAAGACAATGTCAAACAAATGAAATATTAAGGGCAGACTGAGGTAACTTTTCAGGTGGGGCCCCTTGGTGGCTCAGTCGGCTAGGTGACCGACTCGCAGTCATGGGGTCGAGCTCCGCATCAGCTCAGAGCCTGGAGCCTGCTTTGGATTCAGTTTCCTTCTTTTTCTGCCCCTCCCCCATTCATACTCTGTCTCTCTTTCTCTCTCTCTCAGAAATGATTAAACGTTAAAAAATACAAAAAGAGTAAAGTCTTAATAGAAACAGGACTAAGGTCATCATTGGGTTCCTTACAGTTTCTCATCACACGCTTCCTACTGTGTGTTCTTAGGTTGTATTTTTTCCAAGAATTCCTTGTCAACTTCAATAAATTTGTAGACAGCCAGGCGCTATACATGCAGTACACCGGGGTCATCCGCAAAATATCCGTCTTTATCAAGCACCCTGAGTGATTCTGACGCTGGGTCACACATTGAGAACAACAAAGCCACAGAGAAAGAGGAAAGTAAGTAGAAAGTGAGCTGCATCTACACAAAGACACTATGCAGAAGGAAATGTGTGGAGTTCACACTGCCTGCTCTAGCCCTGTTTGGTTGGTTTGTTTTGATACAAAATAAGTAAGACAGTTTTCCAGATTTTTTTCTTTTCTTTTTCCCCTACCACTCAAACTTTGCCCAGCTACAACATCTGACTCCATTCTTCTCTTGCCCTTTTAGTAACTTTTCAATTTTTTATTTAGGTAAAAGTATCTATTTTGCCTAAATAAGGTTTTTAAAATTTTTATTACATATAAACATATATATAAATATGTAATATAATACAATATATACAATATGAAAATATACATAAATATACTGCCTTTTAGCAACCTTTTAATTTTCTATTTAGGTAACAGTACCTATTTTGCCTAAATGCTTTTTTATTTTTATTATATATAAGCATATATTAATAAAAATTATATAAATGTATAATATATAAATATATAACGTATATATACAATATAAATATATAATATAATTATATATACATATATACATTATATCTGTATTTACTTTCATATAGGTTAGGCATAGTGGAATATAAGTGAAATTCAAATTATTTTATTTGAACTTTATAGACTTGTATAAAAAGAGATTCCGCTACCATCAGTTGCAAAACATGATTTTTAAAAATACTCCTGAAATCCAATGATTTCTTTTTTATTTTATTAACTACTGATAATTCAGTGTTGACTTACCGTGTTCTGAGACTCTTTTAATTTGTCATAGACAATATTCCTGAGCCCTTTCATTTGACACAGGAAAGTATAGCTGAGCAGCTAGAAAATGGACGAGTCTCTCAGTAAAGTGATACTTACAGGCAGAGCAACAGAACTCTCAGAGAGCAATTCCACAGTGATTTTTCAGTCACTCTGATGAGCTGTAATCTGTCCACAAAGTCGTAGAAGCTCTAGTTTACTGGTTTGAAGCCAAGTTAAATTTAGACAAGTCCTGTGAGATGTTATTGCCATTAATTTTCAATCTAGAGTTTCAACCAGAGCTACCTAATCTTTGGACTACAGGAAAGCTACTTAAATAAATTCTCATATCTCCAAAAGGAAGCCAAATTCTTTAATTTCTTTACCAAAGTTTCCTGTGGAATATGCAGTTAGACAAGGGCACCCCGCAGGTACAATCCTGTGAAAATCATTGATATGCTAGAAAGTTACTTGTTGAGAGAGTTCAATTTAGGATTCTCAATTCAGGAACAGGTAGTCTAACTTTCCAATATTTATATTTAATTTCCCTTTATTGAGTAGTTCTCAAACTTCTTTAATTTATTATAAATAATAAAAAAATTTTATCATACTGAATGCATTTGTCATAGCCAAGCATTTGATGCCTATATCTTTGATTTGGTCACAAAGATGTCAGTGCGGTTATGATGTTTTGCAACCATGCCTCCAAAAAATACAAAGTCTCCAATAGAAGGAAGAACATGATTTGCTTTGCAAGAATCTTTCAAAACATGTACCCTCGGAACACTGCTCATTACTAGAAAAATACAAATACAGGCTTGCATATTTAGGAGTTCGACCATTCATTGCTCTTAAATTAATTAAACAAAGAGTCATTACACTGAGGTGGCCCCAGGGCTCTAGTACCTATGTCAGCAAACCCAAACCTCAGCCTGAAATGCTGATTAAGAAACCAAAACCCAAGGACAGCCAACCACAAACAGCCAACTGGGCTTTCCCAAATAAAGCAGTCACCTAAGCTAGAATTCCCTTGCTTCACTTCTGTACCTTCTTTCTAAAAGTCTCTCTTGGCTCTTGGTGGAGTGTTCCTGACCACTTCCGGGTTAGTTCTGTTTGATTTGAATCCATTTTTGCTCCAACAGACTCTTAAAATGTTTACATCTGCCTCAGTTTCTCTTTTAACAGTTTATATGAATGGCATCAGTCACAGCTCACCTTTCAGGTGTCACCAGTGTCTCAGGACCCTGGGAATCAATAAATAAATGACAGTGTTCTATCCACTAGAATTCTGTCAAATAAAATTAGATTCTTCCACAGATTCCTAATCAATTATTTCACAGTGGCATGAATCATTTTGAGAGTTTGGGGATCGAATACCTAAAGTCAGTAACCACATAAGCAAATACAATGTAATGAAATCTGATCTGCATCAATTGATAACAATGCTATGAAACAAATCAGCTCCAAGAAAATATTGCAAAATCTGAAAAGCTAGCATTGCAATTATTCTTTTCAACTTGGAATCAGGAGTGTGTGTATGGGGGGGGGGGGTTAGGGTGTTGGAAATGAAGTTGGAGGAATGCCAGAGTCAAAACTTTCTGAGAAACACAGAATAGTTGAAAGAGCGTCCTTTTACAAGTGTCTTCGAGGCTTTGAAAATGTCATCCCTCTTCTGGAAATCTCATGACTTTTAAAAGGTAAAACTCTGGATACGTCTAAACTTAAGCATAAGATAGCATTTCCCTTTGCTAACACTCACCTCTTATTTTTTTTTTTCCTGGACAATTCCAATGTGATTCTAAGTGGCAATTTGCACTGTCATTTTAAAAGCATTGCTCAGATATTTGCGAGGCATTTTATGGAAGGAGACACTGAGGCAAAGAAGTTAAGCTGCAGACCCATCGCTAGATAAGAAAGCAGAAGTTGAGTCAACCTCAGAAACCAGATACCCAGACTCCTGGGCCTTCCTTCTTAAGCCACACTCCCATTTAATATATCCACTGTAGCTTTTACCATGACAAAAAAAGTAATTGGATCCATGAATACGGAGCGTTGGAAGGGTACTATCAGCTTTACACATTATCTTTCATCTTGAAACCTCACAAAGCTTTATTAAACTGTTCAAAAAGGAAGTGTTATTGTTCCCACGTACCTCTCTCTCCCCAAAAGATATCTCAAGTGGATTTATCAGGTGGCTAAATGGGAGTACTAAGGAGGTTAGATTTAATTCAGGGGAGATATTTCCCTTATGAACAGAAGGGCTTTTGTAATGTTGGTGCTAAAATGGTCCCCTTGTCAAAGGACTTAGGTCCTAGGAGGTCCTCCAAACAAATTTAGAAAAAGAGAGGAAATTGACCACAGAAGCCGTGTTTGGTACATTTGAGAATGAAAAAGTAAGTTTTCATTCCCTGGCATGCTCTAATGCAGGAAGGTTAAAGTTCTCAGAGAGATCAGCAACTAAATTATATTAATCAAAAGCTGCACTTGTGGAAGCAAAGTAAAGGCAGGGATTGGTTTGGAAATTATCTGGGTAATTTAGGCTGAAAAATATTACTTCATGTTCCTTTAAGACATGAAATCCAAATGTTTTCCCTTTTTAAAAGTTAACTATGTAGATACTCTCTATTAAGTTTATGGCAGAAGGTAGGATGTCAGTTAGTTTTTATTGGAATATCTATGTAACAAAATTTGAGTGGAAAAGTGCTGATACAGTGGCTTCAATTATTCCCATTTATTTTGTGTAGTTGCTATAAAGAAAAACTAAGAACTCTGAACTAATCTTTCAGAAACACACACACACGTATACACACACATTTTATTAAGTCAACTCTAAGTAATAATCATTGGACATCCTCAATTTATGCCAATTCACTAAAATCTTATCTCAATGATTGTCCACATTGATGCAAGCCTGTCTTAATTTGTTCAGGCTCCTCCATTTCAGGCCCATTTAAAGAAACCAACAAGACAAGAAAAATGGCTCTTATCTGAAACTTGAACTTATCAAAACTCACTTGTCTAGAAATTAGCCTGGGAATCCCCAGGCGCTGGAATTTCTCACTCTCTTCCCTGTTCCCAATGTTAAACACCGAAAGGATAAACACATCTCCAAATGTCTGTGTTCTGAGTTTGCAGACCAGATTTAAGGCTTTGTGAGAGGATCATAATTAACTAGCCTAATGAGTCCAATGCTACCTATCTTTCCAATCCTCATGATAATTTTCATCACAGTATTTTAACAGAAGTAAGAACAATGCTTTCCCCTCACATCAAAAATTCACTTGTCCCCAAAACACAGATCAGATCTTTTTCTTTTTTTTTTAAGTTACATATGAAGTACAAAAACAGGGAGGTCACGGGGTCTAATTCTCCCTTGGGTGATTAATGATGTGGGTGTAGAAAAGGAAATGGGTGTAAAAACTGAAGGCTTCTTTTTTTTCATTCTGAATCTGGCGAACGGCTGTGGAGAAAGCATGAACTTCCCCGCCAGCCTGAGTCTGTTACTCCCAATTTTCTTCCTCTCAATTCTTTTTATTCATTGGTATCACCTCGTGGGCCCACGATGCTGGGCCCTGAGCACCGTTTTAGCCAGCACAGCCTTAGTACTTCTAGGTAACCAATGCCCTGCCCTCATGGCGTTCTTCCAATATTCCAAAGATGCCAGGTAAGCACCTTCGAAGGTTTTCCTATCCCTCCACGGCTTATGATTTTCACTACAAATTCTTCTGAGAGGCCATTGGCAACATTCTGATGAAATCCGTTAGTGCTTTCGAGTTAGCCCAAGAACTCCACTGACCTTCCCAACTGTTTTCTACCTGCCCTGATTCTCCTTTCTCATCCCCACCCTTTGCTCCAGCCGGTCAGGTGCATTTTGTACAAAGCAGCCATGTACATCAGATGCTCAGACTTCCAACTGATGGGACTTTAAAACCACATTCCTCCCAGACCTGGAATCCAACAGGTGTTCATCGTGTGTCTGTTTTTCCTTCAAGGTCATTGTGTCCCATCAAAACTGAGATACTCCATCAACTATAATGTCTCCTATTTTCGTCAATTCTAATTCCTCCAGTCCAGACAGATAAGCAATTTACTTCTGGGTTGCATATTTAAAATATTTTGGTTGTACAAAAAATTCTACTCAAATGAAGATAAAAATAAAAATGTTTACAAGGTTCACATAAAAATGAACTAATGTAACTATAAAAATCACAAAAATGTACTCACTGGGCATTTAAAAGAAAATAGACTGGGGCGCCTGGGTGGCTCAGTGGGTTAAGCTTTCGACTTTGGCTCAGGTCATGATCTTGCACTTTGTGAGTTCGAACCCCATGTGGGGCTCTGTGCTGACAGCTCAGAGCCTGGAGTCTGCTTCGGATTCCGTGTCTCCCTCTCTCTCTGCCCTTACCCTGCTCACACTCTGTCTCTGTCTCTCAAAAATAAATAAAAACAACCAATTTTTTTAAATGAAAATAGACTGTTTTTAAAAGAAGTTTCATAAATATTTCAATAACAAGTGAAATTTGACAGAGAACCAATTTTTGAGATAAATACATGGCAATATCAGAAAGTTTTAATTTCTAAAATAGGCAGGTAGATCTTAAAACAATAGAGAACTATGAAAATCATTTCCATAATTAATCATTCTGTGCCTTAGATATTAGTTTCTTTGCCTGTCCAATTTCACTAAAAATCAATTTAACTCCTTCTATTTCAGCCTTTGCCCCAAACTGAAATAGAATCTATAATTCAGAATAATTTTCACAAGAACTCTACTGTTCAGTATTATTTAATAGTCTATAATGTTCGTTCATACCATGTAACACTTGGTTTTTGTTGTCGGTTGGCTTATAGAATGTAACTAGTTAAACCTCTTCTGGAATGTAATGAGTTAACTGACTTCTGGAATGTATTGGATGATTTGTTGCAAATCTTTCCCCACCTCCTTTTCTATGGTCTGCCCAAGGCCACACCTACTGCCCCACTATGACTGGTCATTTTAGAAAGAGCTAACTTAATAGGTTCCCGCCAAAGCCGGTGATGGGGCGTGTAGCAGTCGTGTTAGGTTCCTGCTGGAACTGGTAATGGGCGTGCCGCAATGTAACTGGCTGTCACAGAGTCCTGCGTATGTCTGTGTCGTCTCAGTGTAACCTTCGTTGGGGCCATTCTCTGCTCCTTACCATCTGGAGTTCAGGTTTGGTCCGGCTGTAATAAAGTTTTGCCTCACTTCAATTTGGCTTTGGTGGTCTTTTCAACATCAACCCACAACAGTTTTGTGCTCACTCCTGAACAATGAAGCCAGATGCAGCTGATCAGAAGTTTAGCTCTAAGCTGAACTATCTTCGAACAACCTCTAACCATAAAATCCCACTTCTGTTGGTAAGGACTTATTTTTGACACTAATGTATCTTACACAAATGCATTTTTCAAATAGACCTTTTCTTCAGGTTCAGTAGGAGATCACAGTGGGCAGCTTTCATCACAGAATTTCTACAGGGTTTCATTGTTTTGCAGCTTCATCCCCTCTACAGAGGCTTCACTTTTGTGTATGTTCAATAATCAATTGACACAGAGTGCTGTATCCCATGTTACCGCAACTGAATAAGCATTTTTTAAGGAATTACAGATATTAAAGATTCTCTCTCCAAAACAATTATTGAAAAATCACCCAATAAAAAATGATATGCAGACCCGATTTAAGTTTAATGTGAATGCTGGGTGTTTTGAAAGTATTACAATCAATTATTAAAATTTATTTTTCGGATGAGGAAACTGAGGTATTGGCATTAAGTATCTTTCCAGCAGAGTAGGCAAACTTGATCACATTATCACTATTCTTTCTTTTTTAAAAACTTTTAATGTTTTTATTTATTTTTTTTTGAGAGAGAGAGAGAGAGAGAGAGAGGAAGTGAGAGAGAGAGAGAGCAAGAGCAGGGAAGGGGCAGAGAGCAGGAGACACAGAATTGGAAGCAGGCTCCAGGCTCTGAGCTGTTAGCACAGAGCTCAATGCAGGGCTCAAACTCATGAACTGTGCGATCATGACCTGAGTGGAAGGCCAATGCTTAACCAGCTGAGCCACCCAGGTACCCATTATTACTCTTCTTAAAGCTTTTAGTGGCTCCTTATTATATTATGGATGAAGTTGGGAAGTTTTAATATGGTCTCCTATTATTTCTTGTAAATATTTTATAATTTATGATCTTACATTTAGGTTTATGATCTACCTTGAGTTAATTTATAGTTTTCAGTATGGAAAGGTATAGATATAGATCAATACTCAATTATTTTGCGACAAATACTCAAATTGTTACAGCAACATTTGTTGAAAGGATTACACTTTCTATCCAAATTCTCTTCACTTCTTTATCCAAAATCAGTTGTGCATATATATGCATGGGTCTGTTTTTGGACTCTTTATTTTGGTCCCTTGATCTATTTTTCTATCTTCATGCCAATTCCTAACTGTCTTAAATTATTCTTTGCTCTTCTTTTAAAACATTATTCTGACTATAATATGTGCTTTGTATTTCCACAGAATTGTCAATTCAGCTTGTCAATTTCTACATAAAGCTTACTGGCGTTATGAGAAGTCTATAGATCAATGTGGATGTAGTTTTTGTTTTTTTTTAATGTTTATTTATTTTTGAGAATGAGAGAGAGATAGATAGAGGCATAGAGAGAGAGAGAGAGGGAGAGAGAGAGAGACATAGAGAGAGGGAGACACGGAATACAAAACAGGCTGTCAGCACACGGCCATGTGGGGCTGGAACTCACAAACCATGAGGTCATGACCTGAGTCAAAGTTAGACGCTTAACCGACTGAGCCCCTGCAGGTGCCCTGGCAGTAGTTTTATCTTAAAAATAATGAGTTTTCTGGGGTGCCTGAGGGCTCAGTTGATTGAGTTCTGACACTTGGTTTTGGCTCAGGTCATGATTTCATGGTTCAGTTAGTAATTTTGAGCTCTGGGTCAGGCTCTGGGCTCTCAGCTTGGAATTCTCACTCATTCCCTCTCTCTCTGCCTCTCCTCAACTCTCTCTCTCTCAAAATGAATAAACTTAAATACATATATAGACATTATTGAGTCTTCTGACCCTAAAAGGTATATCCCTCTACAAGTTTTTTAGTACTCTTTTAATTTTTCTGTTGTGTTTTATAATTTTAACTGTACAAGTCTATTACATGTTTTGTCAGATTTATTCCTAAGTGTTTCATATTTTATTCTATTATAAAGAGTATTATTTCTTCAGAATCTCAGATTATTCTTAAAACTTTGTTTAAAATATAATTGATTTTTGTATATTGAGTTTATATCTTGCAACCTTGCTAAAAATCACCTATTCACTCTAGTAGCTCTTTAAGAATTCATGCTATTAAGTGGTTCAGGTTCAGGCTGTCTGTAGCTCAACTCGATTTACATTTTCCTCTCTAACCTGTATGGCTTTTCTTTATTTTTCTTACCTTACTGCTGTGGCTGGAATCTTCAGTACCATGGTAAACAGACTTCGTAAGAGCAATCATCTATATCTTGCTCCTGATATTAGATAAGCAATTAATAGGGCTCAATTTGTTTGCTTGGGTCTTTCCTGACTTTCAAAGATTACTGTCCTTGGATGCATGATGTTCCATGTCTTGAAAACAATCATTTCAAATATTCTGTCTATTTTCTGTTTGTTCGTTATTTTGTATGTCAGGGTAAACTGGTCCCTATATGTCCATCTTGGCCAGAAATACTAGTTTGTTTTGGCCTTTTAAATGTTTAATGTTGATATTAGGATTTCTTTCCATCTGATTAAATATTGTCTTGATGGAGAATGTTATCTACTTTCAGAGCTCTAATTAGCACTTATATACACATGACTCTCATGTTTAAATCTTCAGCCCAGATCTCTCATTTGAAATTCCAAAAGGCATTTTTTCAGTCACCAAGTCTACATACAGTTCCATGAGAAAATTTCACAGATGGGTCAAACATGGCATGTCAAAAATGAACCCGTGCTCACCCCACTACTCATGTGATCCATTGAATTTCCTGTCTCAACAAAAGGCATCATCATCTATTATGCATGTCAGAAACTTGGAAGTCAACCATAACTCTACCCAATCTTTCAAATCCCACTCAATCACCAAGTCCTGTTGAGTCTACCTCTACAAATATATATAAAAATCTGTTCATGGTTCCTTTCAACTACCTATCATCTCATTTCCTTGCAAAGCCCTCTGTTATGGGTAAATTATGTCCCCCCAAAAGATATGTTCAAGTCCTAACCCCTGATACCTGTGAATGTGACCTTATTTGGCATAGGAATTTTACAGATGTAACTAGTTAAGATGATGTCATTCAGGTGGGTCCCAAACCAATATGACTAGTGTCCTTTTTTTATTTAAAAAATTTTTTTAACATTTTTATTTATTTTTGAGAAAGAGAATGAGAGACAGCATGAGCAGGCAAGGTTCAGAGAGAGAGGGAGACACAGAATCCGAAGATAGGCTCCAGGCTTTGAGCTAGCTGTCAGCACAGATCCCGATGTGGGGCTCAAAGCCACGAACTGTGAGATGATGACCTGAGCTGAAGTTGAATGCTTAACCCACTGAGCCACCCAGGCGCCCCAACTGGTGTCCCTATAGGAAGAGAGGAGATGCAGAGGCAGACACACATGAGAAAGATAATGTGAAGACACATGACTAAAACACTATTTCCTGATGGAGACAGATAGGAGTGATACCCATCTAAGCCACAGAAAGCCAAGGATGGCCAGCGACCCTACAAGTGAAGAGGAAGTCATAGAACAGATTTGCCTCTAGAAACTCCAGAGAGAGCACCACACTGCTGAAAACTTAATTTCAGATTTCTAGACGCTTGAACAATATCAAGTTGTTTAAGCCAGCCAGTTTGCAGTACCTTGTAATGGCATCCCAAGGAAACTAATAAACTCTCCAGCACATTATTTCAACAAAGGCAACTCAGACAGTCTCCTTATGTGTCACCTGGAATCATTCTTAACCTCAGTATATGCTACTCTCCACACAGAAGCCAGAATGGGCTTTTAAGAAGGCAAATGTGATCACATCACTGCTCTTCTTAATTCTTACAGTAGCTTCAGGGTACCTGGGTACCTCAGTCAGTTGAGCGTCTAACTCTTGATATTGGCTCAGGTTCTGATCTCCCAGTCGTGAGATCCAGGACTGTGTCATGCTTGGGACATGTTGGAGCCTGCTTGGGATTCTCTCTCTCCCTTTCTCTCTGTCCCTCCCCCCTTTCTATGTCTCTCAAAATAAATAAATAAACATTTAAAGAAAAATTTGCAGTGTCTTGTTATTTAAAAATACAGTTTGGGAGTTTCAATATGGTCTAAATGTACCTCAAAGTCACCTCTCCACCCTTATTTCTGGAAATCCTCTCTTCTCTACTTTGAGCCTTTTCTTTTCCTCAAAAGAGTCATGCTCTTCTTGCTTCTGAACAAATGTTATTCCCTCTGCTTGCAACACTCTTTTCCCTGGTGAACTTGGACATGTTCTTTAGGGCTCTACAGAGATGCTGCTTCCTCAGAGAAATCTCCCCAAGGCAACAGGTAACACAATTGTGTATTTAATTCTATTCCATTCTCAGTGTGCTTACTAATTTAATTTGTATAATGAATTCGATGTAGTGAAAATCTCCTTTGGAGGCACTACTATCTCTACAACTGGACGCTCAACTTCCGTGATCTCAGTATCTTCATATATATGCTCACATCACACCTCTTCTCTCCTCGGGACTTCCGTTGTTGATGTTCCTTATGAAGGCTATCTCATTTGTCTGTCTGTTTGTCTTTTAACCTGATATAATTCATATAAAAGTGTTTCAAAGAAGATGGGGGATTATAGGATTTGTTCTGTTGTTTTTATAAGAGCGTCTGAATTCTGTGCCCTGTAAGAGACGTGTTGGCGATCGCTTTTAATATTCAGTATTTTTGAAATTTACATTTTAGAAATCATTTACTCCCCTTCCAACCTTTGCTCTTTATTCTTATAAAACATATCTAATGTGATCAGCAGAAACAGTAAACTATTACAAGGGAAACAAACAGTTTGCAAGATAATAATCAGATACTAGAGGGAATGAAGTCCAGGTTCATCAATCAATATGAAATGAAAACCAGAAAATGGTTTTAACCAACTTAAAAAATAAAGCTATGTACTATTTTAAATAAAAGTCCTCATGAAATACAGTGAATTTCAGATACCTGGGCTTGGTGTAAAACTGAAATATTTAGAGGAAGTTGATCATCAAAGCCTGGTTAAACACAGTTTCTATAATTGCCTAAGATCTCCTTCAACATTTCCGATAAAGTAAGCAGAATGACCACTGTCAACAGGCAACATTTAAAAAGCCATTTCTTTGTGATTTAGAATACTTTTGCCACCCCTGGGGACATGCTTTGAATCTGGCAAGAACATTAGCTGATCATGCTACTTCAATCTGACAGCTTCAGATTTTTAACAGGGGAAAAAGGCAGAACTAATGGATGTGAATAAGCTTAAAAGCAAGAGAACTTATCAATCACTGTAAACAGCTGTATTTTTGGAAGCTAACAGAGGTACTTCTAAAAACATAGAAAGTCAATAGGTATTTTTCTGGCAACTAATAATTTCAATCAGGTTGTCTTCATTTGTCTCTCCCCGAGGCCCCCAACCTGCTCTTCTTTTTTTCTTTTTTGATTCAGTGTAATATTCTCATCAGCATTGATTAACATGAAAACATTCTCTTTACTCATATCGTTCCAGTTTCCAGAGAGGAATAACACAGCATCTAATTTTATGAAAAGATAACTCAAAAGATGAACGAAGCAAATCAAATTATTTAAATGACGATAATCCATTTTCTTCCCTTTCTGATTGCATAATAGAGAACTTATACACACAATGCTATCTATAATTGGCACATTACTGGGTAATGACTATAACTATCTTTTTATTCAACCTCAGGCACATAACATTTTACATATATATTTCAAAGAGCTTGAAAACACGATTATCTGTTTTGCTTTACAATTATTTCAAAACACTCTACTATTGTATTCCTCCGCAGAGGCGCCTGGTCCATTCTTTTCCAGAACAAATTCATTTTGGAAGGGATCACTAGTGTGACAATGATTGAGGAAGCACAATAAAACCCTGCTTACTCCACTGGAAAAGTGGAAAACATTTAATTTTTTTCTCTAAAGGATTAGGAGGGGCCAAGTCATCAGGCCTTAGAATATTATGGGAAAAAAATGTCCTCAGCTGTAAACCCTAAGGCTACATGCCTGATTCAAACACCGCAATGGTCCTCTCTCAATCTGAGAGGGCACTTTTCCATTAACATAGCTCAGCCTCTTCTGGTAGCACTTAAAAGGCATCGGGACTAATTTCCTCCTATGCATCGCATCGATGCACAATGTCGTTTGCAAGGGATAATGCAACACTTAAGACACAGTCATGCTCTAATGAATTAACTGCTCACCATGAGAAACTAACAGTGTAAAAGCACTTGCATTAGAATGTGACCAGACCTAGGCATGGTGGACAGGACCAAAGGACCATGTGGTTAACTATATACTTGGTGTGTCTAGGGCTTTTTTGGTGGAAGGGAATACTGAGTTCGTTGTTAAAAATTTTTTGATTTTTTTTCCACAAAGAGACAGCAAAATTTACATATAAATCAGTAAAGGTTAAAGTCAAGTTTAATAATGTGAGTTGTGATGTCAGTTGCCTGAATTTGAATCTCTGCTCCAATGTTTGCTAACTATGTGACTCTGGAGAAGATATATTTAACCCAATACCTCCATTGTCTCATCTGAAAAACAAAGATTAATAATTGATTTTTCAAGTCTTTTAAAACACCAGGTGTTTACATTACTTTTGAATCAGGTCTTCTGGAGTTTTTCTACTGGATAATATTCCAAATATTATTTTGGAGAGAGAATCTTTACTATCTGTAATGTTTTTAAAACTGTTTTATTTCCCTACAGGCACCTGAGTGGCTCAGTAGGTTGAGCAACGGTTCACACTCTCTTTCTAAAAATTAAAAAAAAAGTTTTTTCCCCAAAAACAAGTAAGATAGGTTTTTCTACTGAATAAACGTCATATAAACAGATAAGTGGGGTTTTTTTGGGGTTTTTTTGTTTTTTTGTTTTTTTATAATTTTCAAGTAAGCTAGACTTTTCTGATAAAAGCTTCAGGACATTACAATTAAGGATCCAAAATTCTCAGGCCATCCCCATAATTTTTAAAAACCTTAGTCTCTATCTATCAGCTCTAGCTAAGATTTATCCAGAACAAGTTTATCTAGAATCTCCTTGTCATGAAGACTCCATTCCGGCCAACAGAGGCGTAACTTCCTTGTAGGTCTGATGTAGCAAATGGCCATGGTGGAAGAGTCCTCATGGCAATGAACTCTGGGCAGCCTCTAAAGACTGCAAGCAGACTCGGAACCTAATGAAAACCTCCAACCAGTGAAAGGGTTGATCATATAGCCACAAGGAAATGAATTCTACCAATGCCAACAGAGTTTGGAAGCAAATTACTCCCCAGTCAATCTTCCAGATGAGAACACAGTCCAGCCAACATCTCAACTGTAGCCTATGAGAATGAGGTGATGGCATCCTGCAAAGTCAGGACCACCACTCCTGACCTATGGATGTTATGAGCTAATAAATTCATTTTATTTTAAACCATTAAGTTTCCTTATGGTTTTGTTACATCCCAACAGATATTAATACAGTAGGTAATCAAAATGTTTCATTTTGCTTGATAATATTCCACCTCTAAATTACTGTTCAAAGTTTCATGGTCACACACATACTATTTATGAACTATTTTCATCAGTAAAACAAACCAACAATAGAGATGCAAAAATTTTGTGAAGTGTTTGAATTGTCAGTGAACATATGGAGAGAAAAAAATCAAAGATGAATTTATCTTCAATAGTAATGAACATCTTTAATGTGGCACATTGATCATTACATGCTATATTTATACTACTGATTGACCTTTCCTTACTGGTTCAAATTCAAGCTATTGTTTTAGGGAGATGGTTAATGATTCAAACATTACTTATTGATCTTATAAATTACTCTGGAAATATCTGATCCCTATTTCCTTTATAAGATAATTAGTAAAATGAAAAAATTACTCCTGAATTAGGATTCACTTTCCTCCAAAAGAAGAGTAATTCAGCATCTGATTAATTCAAAAAAGTAGAAAGGATGAATTTGTAAATGCCTATTCAGATTCAAATGGATTTATTACAAAAAAAATTAAGATGATAAGATCATATCGCACCTATCTGGTCAGTAAGTGATAAAATGCTATTTCTATGCACCCACCTGACCTGTGGATTTTTATATTTTTAAATGTGCCCTCAAGGTTAACAACTGACTTTTGTTAATGATATAATTAATCTGCCTGTGTCTGGCAAAACAGACAATTTGCATAACTCACCTCAGCAAAGTTGCTTCCTCTTGAGTTGGTCTTTGGTAAATACTTCTTCTAGAAAAAAAGAAAGAAAGAAAAAGAAAAGAATGATGTGTCTACTAGAGAGCTATAAAAGATGTCTTCTACCCTCTTGGGATCATACCTTGTAGATCATGTACTTGGTGCTCGGGTAAAATTATCAATTGTAGATCTCACCACAAAAATGGGATGCCTTATTGTCTGCCATTTCTAATAATATACCAGTTTTTATTGAAATTCATATATATATGTTTTATATGTTTATAGTCCATGTAATTTTTATATATGTAACCATATTTAACACATATGCTATATTATATCATAAAGATTTTGCAGATACTAAGTTCTCTCATGTTCCAAGACAGAACTATGTGTAAGGAGTCACAGATGTAAGGAGCAAGAAGAAAAGAACAAGGAGGAGAGGCATTTTATACTCAAAATAAGCTACCCAGTCATTTTTTGCTGCTGGAGATAGAACTAGTTACTAAACTGTTCTAAGCCATAATTTACTCAGTTATGAAATAGATATGATAAAGTGATAAATCTCACAAGTCTGTAAATGAGTTAAAACCTGAAAAATCTTTTGGCCCAGCCTGGTACTTAGAAAAAGCTCAATAAATGTTAGTGGCTGTGGGGGGATTTCTAGATGCTACATATTATGAGTTAAGAGGCACTATGCTTAATAGATTAGACATGCTACTTTGCATTGTGCTTGGAAGGTTGAATCGTCTTGTGCAAAGCTTTATATAAATGTAAACCAGGTGCCTCACACTTATTCAGCCTTCAGGGGTGGGTCATGCCTGCCTTTAATACCTAAATAGCAATAGCCCATGTCCCTTTGTGTATTATGGCAGAAAAATCGAGTCTTTTATGGGGTTTTTCTGCCCAAGTATTTCTGAGAATGCTTAGAAAATGCTTACATATCCCATAACTTTCTGTGTCATACTGCTGCTTGCCCCTCAGCGAACGATCAGATTCCAAAAGCCTGCAGTGCTCTCCCACACTCCTCCTTTGTTCTCTTTGTTCCAGCTTCCTTGGGCCAGTACTGCTCCCTCCCACTGTACAGCATCGATTCAAGTTTGGACCTTGTCCTTTAGTCCCCAACAACACGGCTAAAATCAAGCTTTCACAGAGCATGACTTTACTAGTCGCTTTCAGGTCACAGAACGGACGTCCATGCAGAAAGCACTTCATCAGTCAAGTTCCCCCTGTCTAACATCGCTTAATGAGCCACCGCAAAGCTCACAGGCTCCCAACAACAGTCCGTCTTTGCTCCTGGCCCTACTTTTGGGGGTGGCTTGTTAGTTCTCGTTCAGCTCTCTGCCTCTCCTCACTCTGGGACTCATGGTGGCATGGAACATGCTCTTCTGCTGACAAATGGCAGAGCAGGAGGCCGACACACATCCCAGGAGTTCCCTTCAAGCCTCCGCTCCCGTCTTGTCTGCTAACTTTCCATTGGCCAAAGCAAGTCAGTCAACAAGGCCAAAGCAATGGCGGAGGGATATGAAATTGACATGCCCTCCTGGAGGTTCTGCATCGTCACAGACAAAGGGGCTGGAAGTGGCCTCCTATTAAGACAGGACTGAGGAGTTGAGAACAGTAAACCAGACACCCACCATGGCTGCTCTAAGATTCCTTGGGGGAAGCCCCATCCACAGAGGTTTGAATAGCAGTCATTCTTCTTCCGTAACTCAACATCTTTGGCATATTATATCGGCCAAATTACAAATGGAAGTGCCTTTGACAGACGTCTTACCGGAGAGATGTTATTGGTAGTGTCCAGAGAAGGGTATATGGGTTTCTGGGTATATAGTTTCCCGGAAGAAATCCTGTGCAAAGATAGAATCATACTGACAATAAGGGAAGTCTTTCACAGTGCTAACATCATGGCACAGTTTCATCCTGTCATGTTTCTGAAAAAAATGTTTCCTTTGTTTTGTAGAACCAAATAACTCATCCTTTCTTCTCTTTTCTTCCCCCCCCTCCCCTTCCCTCTCCCCACCCCTCCCTTTCCCTTTCTTTCCCTTCTCATTCCTTCTCTTCTCTTCTCTTTTCTTTCTTTTTCCTCTCCAACAAAGAAACAGTGAACACACAGTGGTGAATTCTCACTGAATCTATGGGAAGAGGCACCTTGTTGGCTGCCTGAGTTGGCTGTCTTTCCTTCCTTCCATTCCTTTACATATCTGAGAAATAGTGAGAGATCTAGTCTCTGCCAGGATTCTCCACTGCAAAATGCTTCAGGTCATAGATCTGAGGATTAAAACCACCTCAGAGGCAAATAGGCCGACAGAAGTCAACAAGGGTAGGTGGAAATCACGTACCTGCTCTATGGATGATAATTGCAGACTTCTCCTCCAGTGATGGGGAGGATCTTTGCTTTCCTGGATTCTTTAGGAAATGAGTCCATCCACAGCAAAGTTACGTTCATGGCCGAATTGCCTGCACAAAGACATAGACAGAGACACAGGTGGATGAGCAAAAAAAGGCTGTGTTAGAATGGACAATTCCACAAAGATTAGAAGAAGTTGTTTAAAGAGGAGAAGGATAGGTATTCTAAGTTAAACACAGAAAGCCAAAGGTGAATTCATTTCCCCAAGAACATGTTCATAAGTACCAAGTTGTGCTCCTGGCTGCTTATGGGTTCCTGGATTAGCCAATTCCTGTAGCCTGGGGGTCTGTCTTTCTCTCTACACTCAACACTACCTTAACCCCTTGGGTGATCACTGGGCAGCCTCTAGCAGCATCACTGAGCCACACTCACGTTTATGGCAAAGCATGGTAGTTTGCATTGCTGGGTTTCTTGGGCAAATGGCTAAGAAAGAATTCTTGAGACGTCATTGGTGCAAAAAGGGAGATTTTATTAAAGCACAGGAACAGGACCTGTGGGTAGAAACAGCTGTACTGGGCTTGTGAGGAGTGACTGATTCTGCACTCTTAAGTTCGAGGGGGTTAGGGACAGCAAAAGTCTCTAAGGATTCGGAAGCTTTCAGGACCTTGAGGGACTAGCTGCTGTTATGATGAATTTACTACTTTTAGTCTTTCATTAAACAAAAGCATGAAGGAAGAAAGGCAGCCATGAGCTGCTTGGAGAAGGTCACATTCTGCATGTTTCAGGTGTCTATCTGGGGTCTGCAAACTGTCAGGAGATTTAAGCTACATTTCTCTTGCCTTTGTTTTCCTCATCTGCAGTGTCTGCTAAAAGATAGTCAAACAAGCCAAATGGAAAACAGAAACAGGGGCGCTTGGGGGGCTCAGTCGGCTAAGTGGCAGACTTAGGCTCAGGTCATGATCTCGTGGTTTGTGAGTTCGAGTCCCAAGTCGGACTCTGTGCTGACAGCCTGGAACCTGCTTTGGATTCTGTGTCTCCCCCTCTCTCTGCCTCTCCCCTGCTCGCGCTCTGTCTGTCTCTCAAAAATAAATAAATGTTAAAAAAATTAAAAAAACAGAAACAAATCCAAAACAAAACAAACAAACAAACAACAAAAATGGTATGAAATATCCAAAGGTTGGAATAAACCAAGAAAGCTTTATTTTCATTTTGATAGACAGATAAAGGTGAAAAGATTTATGTTTATACACATATGCACTGGAGACAAAGCCAGGGGTGAATAAGAACAATTTCACATTACCCATACAGTTATATTTATATTCTTTTCCCATTCATCACAAAGCAACAAAAGCAGAGGAAGCTGATCCTGAGATCATTCAGTAGGAGTAAACCCCCAGGGATCTCCCTCAAGTCTGCCATACTTCCGGGGAAATAGGGAAATTGTTTTTGGCTCCAAAACACAGGAACCCTTACAAAATTCATTCCTAAAACTGCCCCCCACCACGTGGTTCAGATCTGCCGGATCCACCTCTCTGGATAGACTAGGCTGCGGTGTCAAGAGCAGAGGGAGGCTGGGCAGGGAGTCAGGCTGGGCCCTGAAAAGAGTCTTCACGTGCCACTGAGGAGGGAGGGCAGCACTGTGGCAAAGAAATGACCTCATGTTTTGTTTTACCAAGGAAGAGATTGCAGTTTCCCACATCAGTGCAGTTGAGGGAAATAATGTCTTCAGTAGAAAAACGTGGCAACAGAGGTAAAGAAAATTAAGCATTATTAAGTAGGAAAGAAAAAAAAAACTGTTTCGTTTCATTGTGTTTTTCTCCAACAACATATGTTCTTTAAATATAATACTCATTCAGGGGCGCCTGCATGGCTCAGTCGGTTAAATATCTGACTTCGGCTCAGGTCTCGATCTCATGGATCATGAGTTCAAGCCCCGCGTCAGGCTCTGTGCTGACAGCTCAGAGCCTGGGAGTCTGCTTTGGATTCTGTGTCTCCCTTTCTTTCTGCTCCTTCCCTGCTCATGTTCTGTCTCTCTCTCTCAAAAATAGATAACCATTTAAAAACTTTTAAAAAATAATCTCATTCATAGAATAAACTATATGGCCTAGTTTGGCGGTACTAATGAAACAGTCTCTAGGGGAGGTGGCGGTCATGACAATGGTAAGGATTTTCCCCTCCCTTCTGTTGGGAGACCATCATGGGCTGGCTGCTTGGAGAGGCCGGGCAGTAGAGGACAGTGGTCACTTAGTGGAAATCAACAATTAGTCATGCCTGGCATCGTGAAAAAAAGGAACACAGCATAGAAAAATGAAAAATGAAGACATAAAGTATGAACTGCAACACCCAGAAGCCGAGAGGCTACTTTCCCATTAATTTGCCAAGGGGATAAGCAAAGTGCATTTCCATATGCCAGAATCTTACACAGCCCGGAGTCTAGCAGGCTGGCAGGATTTTTCCGGTCACCTGCTATGTTCCCCTCCCTTCCAGAGGCACAACGGACTATGCGTGATCCGGCGAGTCTACATAGATGCACTCCTAATGTGTGTTGCTGTGGACACCTGGAGATGTCACATGACGTGCAAGGGTAGTCTCTTCTACATTGTGTCATTGTACCTTCTATTCCCGTTCTTCCTGATTTGTCAAAGTACGCCTGTTTGACAAACACAGCTTTTGGTCACTTTCATATCCTCCCTCACGCTCTTGCTTCTGATTGTTTTCTCTCATTTCGTCTCTGCAAGTGGAACTTCATTTCCTCACACAGACTTGTCAAGAATTTCCAAAATCATATTTCCCCATTCTAACATAACTTCACATTGAGGTTGGTTTCTCAGATGATCCTCTTTTGGCAATCACGTCTCTTTGTTCTCCTTTTCTAGCTAGCATTCCTGATGGAGAACATTGGGTCTCATAGGTGATTGCCATTGACTGTGGAGCAAAGGGTCCCTACATTGTGCCCTGGAATACTTGAAACCAGTAATTTAATTGCAAGCAATGAGAATATGTTATTTATATAAAAATGGCATCAATATAGGTGAATATGCATTTCAAAAAGTCTTTTTCATGGTTTTTTGTTGACTTTTTCATAGACGGAAATGATAACACATCTCACTGCATAGTGATTCATGTCTTCTGTTTAAATTCTTTAGCACAGAAAATATTCTTGTATAGATCACCCAGGTCCAAAGAAATTTCTTGAGTGTGACATCTACTATCCAGTGTGGCCACACTTAACAGTTCTTCCCCCACATTTAATACGGTATCTAGTATCATTATATTGAAAATGATTTCTTGAATGTCTGAATTAAAAGGTACATACAATCAAATTCAACTCTGAAGCGGAGAATATGTTGGATTGCTACCTGAAATTAGAACTTCTGGTAGTTATTGACTTTCTGAACCACACATCTATGCCCTTTTCTGGTAACTAATTCCCAGTTTCCTCTAGGTGAAAAACACAACAAAATCAAATATGTAGGTTGTAATAATTATCCATATGCATAGGTAAATATGTGTGTATGTATCCATACCCAAATATATAACATTAAAAAGTTAGTCTAGTCATTTGACATAAGCAGTTACTGGTCCCAAAGAACACCGAAAATTTACAAAATTTCTTTCATTCTGTGAAAAGTGGTAATTCATAGAAATGACCTGAACATTCAAAAACTGTCATCTAAGGGTCCTGCCCGTGCTCTAAAAATGTCTATAATAGAGTTTAGTACCTCTTGTGTAATACTGTATGCATTGCATTTTGTTACACTTATTACACAAATTGAAATGAATAATAATTTGCAGTTTTACATCCCATGAATATTTTTTAGTATTCTCCAACAGCAGTTACTATGCTAACCAACTTTACTGAAAGGCATACAGATGTGGAAGAAATCTATCTGGGGACTTTAATTATCACCTTGTCAAATTCAAATTATTATCTTGTGAGTTCATTTCCATAAAGTATTCCCTCCTCTGTACCATGATTTAACATGTGTCTACTTTTTCTTATCTTATTTGTATCTATCTGGAGGCTCTAATCCTTTCAAAAGGAGTACTTCGCCATCAGATTGTGATCTTTACCATAAAGGAGTTAGTCCAAAGAAAAATTTTTATAAACACCTCGTTTTGGCAGAAGAAAGGTCTGTACAATGTAGAAGATAGCCTTACCATCCATAATGCCTCACCCATCAGACTGAGAACTCAGTTTTTACAAATAACATCAAGTGCAGGGAAATACTACAAGACGGAGGCTATGATTTACTAGACGTCATTTGAAAGACCGTCACTGCTACACGGTGGGTTTTGGGAGGATTTAGAAGATTTGCAGTAGCTACAAGATTAAGCGATGGATGGGTTTGGTAATTTGTGCTGAGACATCCCATTTGGGGGCAAGTGGGAGTAGTTCGTAAAAGAAACAATGAAATACAGGCTCCCCCTCCCAGCTGGAAGTCAATGCATTTCTACACAGAGGGTGAGAGTGGGGAGAAAGAAAGGTCAAGGCTCATAGGAGAAAAGAAACTTGTTCGTTCCCTTGATCTTTCATAAAGGGTCAGAATTCAACGCAGAGATTTACTCAGTCCATTAAGTTGTAAAACACTTATCTAGAATCAAAACCGAAAGTTAGTACATGTTTGAAAACACCGGACAGCTTCTCTCATAAGATGGATGAAAACTAATACCTTGTTTTGACTTTCATGTAATTTCGAAAGCTTTCACTGAAAAGATTTAGTGTTTTCAAGTGGCACCCTCAATACTTATTAAAACGTGTTAAAGTATATCTTCAAATATTTCAATAAGCATTGCTGCTAAGAACTATTATCACCTGTCATGGGCCCCACCCCCAAAATTTACAAGTGAAAGAATGAAGACCTTGTACTTTTAACCAATGAGGTATTAGTGGCTCAGAGAACATCTCCGTCCCATCAGGTCCAAACCTGGAAATGTACCTCATCTCCAAGGCGGTATAACTGAGGCTGATTTCCGCAGGTAAGAGAATGTATCAGGATGAGGGTTTAGTATGTATTAGAGGGGAGTGAAAGCTGGGCAAAGTCTGTTGTATTAGGAAAATGCCTGGTCCCTCTGAAGAGAGATCCTTAAAATGAATGAGGAAAACCAGCCAAAAGGACTCGACTTCGAAAAAAAGTAACTCAGGCAACAATAAGCAGGACTGTGAACCAGACAAAATCAACCTAATCATCTTCCCCGAAAAGGACTTCGCCATTAGCACATCCATTTTCCCGGAGATCTGCAGTGCTCATTATTAGATATTTACTTCAGAAATATACCTGGAGAGGGGCACCTGGGGGGCTCAGTCTGTTGAACATCTGACTTCGGCTCAGATCATGATCTCACAGTTCGTGGGTTCAAGCCCCGCGTCGGGCTCTGGGCTGACCGCTTGGAGCCTGGAGCTGCTTCTGATTCTGTCTCTGGCTCTCTCTTCTCCTCCCTTACTCATGCACGTGAGCGTGCGCTCTCTCTCTCTCTCTCTCTCTCTCTCTCTCTCTTAAATGTAAATAAACATTAAAAACATTTTAAAAAGAAATCTATCTGGAAAGGACTCACGTTTGCAGTGATAAATCAAAGTAATAGAAAATACTCCTTAAATAAGCAGGATAATCAAAAACGGAACCTAGTATCACACAACCCTCTCTTGCCGGTGCTAACAGTCTGTTTCCATGGTTTTTATCAGGCAGAGACATGCAAAAGTCTACCACCTATTAGGTTCTCACTCATTCAATAGTTCTTCACTTTGTAAGTATGTTGGCTGGCATTTTCTCTCCTTCCTTCTTGAGAAGTTGTCCGATTCTCTCAGATACGGTTGGATTAGTTGCCGTGCATTTCCTTTCTTTGGCTTCCTGCTCATTAATGAACTCAGACCTAAAGAGCAGCAGACGCTAATGCGGTCACCATGGCTGCAAAGGCCACTGTGCTGACTACTAACCCCGCTGACCTCTCCACCAGGCTGCGAAGGGAGACCTGTGTCCAATTTTAGAAAACAAAACAAAACATGGTCTTCCCGGCTGAAACCCGACCAACCCAAGGCCACCACTGCAAACGGATGTGTTAGTATTTTTTATGAATTCAGGAGACAAACGTATTTCCTCACATTTTCATGCGCTGACTTCCACGCATGTTGCTAATCACATTCTCTTTAAAGAACCCTGCTATTCCAGCCTCTTAATCTGGCTCCACATTGTATTATTTCTCTTTTCTTCCAAATTTCCGGGACCCTCACTTCATCCCGGTGCGTTAACTCTTCCATTACTGAGCCTGAAACCGTCCCCCACCTGCTGCAACATGTTACATGTACTGAATGAACCACAGGTGAAATATAAACAGACAAAACAAAGCAGTTAGACCTGCCGCCCACAGCTGCCACAAAGAAACCAGAAGAGTTACAATGGGTCAGGCCACAATTCATTTGCACAGAACACTTCTTCCCATTCCAAGCAATCACCTTTGGTTTGTAAGAAACTTGAAACATTTTTTTTTTTCTGTGTTAAATGCAGAGAAAACAACGCAGGAGGGTACTGGGTTGGAGTGGGTCAAGCACCGAGGGCTACTTCAGAAAGTCCTTCTGGTGAGAGGAGCAGAAATGAGGCTTCCTCTTTGAAAGTGATGCAAATTTCCCCCAGCAAAGCAGGGCCAAAGGGGGTGAGGGTGAAGAGTGTGATTTTCTTAATTTAATTGAGCCTCGATAGGCATTGGAGATATTTATCTTTAACTACATCCGAGACTAATAATCACAACAAATACAAGCATGCACAGCTGTGGATGCCTCCGAACGTGCAAAATAACAGAGTTGTCACCTGTGTCTATTTTAAATTAAAGCCTTGCTAAATGGCGTCCTTTGTAATTCCGAGCCAAGTGGTACTTTCAGGGCACATGTTGGAGAGACAGCAGCGAAAGGTTCACTCCGCATTCCGAGCACTGATAATTTGTAGTTTGCCCCCATTCCTCCTCTCCTACGAGGCAAAGAGAATCATTGACTTCTGCCAACTGAGAAGCAGTCAAGCATAAAAACCCGGTAGCAGACGTACCCACAAAGTAATTCCTGCTAATTCTTTCCCCGGGGAGCCTTCTGTAAGGAAGCCATTGATTTTGACTTGTTTAGGTGGATTTTTCCAAAGCGATCCCTTTAAAGAAAGTTTATATGCTAGACTATGTCAGAGAAGGAAGCCAAATTAAATTTCATGACATGGGGGCAATGAATCCGACTTTTCAAGTTGTCCAAGCAGAAATTTTGCCTTGGGATTTGTTTTGTTTAAGAAGGTTTAAGGCAAATGGTGGACAGAAAATGTATAATCATCTTTTTTCTTAGTTCTCATTTATGACCTAAGAATGATTTTTTATATGTTTATTTATTTTTGAGAGAAGGAGAGTTACAGCACGAGCAAGGGAGGGGCAGAGAGAGAGAAGAGACACGGAATCTGAAGCAGGCTCCAGGCTCTGAGCTGTCAGCACAGAGCCCGACACAGGGCTCGAACCCACAAACCCCCATGAACCCCCAGGAACCGTGAGTTCATGACCAGAGCCAAAGTCAGACACACAACCAACTGAGCCAACTAGGGGGCCCCTGATCTAGGGATGATTTTAAATAAAGCATACGATGAAGATAACCCTAAATAATAAATGTAACTAACCGTATTTTACATTTTATACTTTAAGGGAAAAAAATCAATCTAAGAGCAAATGTAATGAGCAACTCTACTTGTACAGTTCTAGAGAAGCACGCTAAGGGATATTTGAAAGAAAAACAGCAAGGCTCTAGTGAAAAAGCAAAGACTAAAATAAATAACAACAACTGAGGGGGGAAATGCCATTTTCATCCATATGTGCCTCTGGGATATAAACAAATGTTCCAATTAAACCAATTTAAGAAGGAGGTTTAAGTTCTGCAGTCTTTTATAAATTATTTATTGGTCCCCTTCATGCCTTAGAGGAGGATCCCCGGCTTGGTCTCAGCAATCGCCGTGGCTGGTTAGCTCAGGGCAGGGAGAGCACAGGGTAAATTGGTGTTTGCTGGAAGCTGGCAAATAAGGCGTAGCGAGCAGGTGCAGTGAAAACACTAGAGAAGTGACAGTATTTCTCTCACCTGGAACATCACTGAGTCACTTGTATTAACAGTAACCAAACTTAATTGTGTGATTATACCACATGCCAGGCATTATGACAAGTGATTTGTTCACTCCTTACTATAATATTAGAATATAGGGTACTACTATTTTCTCTATTAAACAGCCAATGACAAGGAACCACAGAGATGTTGTGTTGACGTGTTCAATGGGAAACAGCTACAAAGTGGTAGAACTTGGATGGCAAAGCTCCAGGACATCCAAGTCCCCACATGTAAGCATTAGCACAGCCACGTTCAAAGCGGGGTCCCTGGACCAGCAGTATCAGCATCATTTGGCAACTTGTTAGAAATGGACATTCTGAGATCTCCCCCACGTAATCTGCTTAGAAATGCAGGAAGTGGGGCGGCGCCTGGGTGGCTCCTGGTTAAGCATCCAACTCTTGGTTTCCACTCAGGTCATGATCTCATGGTTCAAGAGTCCGAGCCCCACATTGAGCTCTGCGCTGACAGTGAGGAGCCTGTTTGGGATTCTCTCTCTTACTGTCTCCGCATGCCATCACTCTCTTTCTCTCTCTCAGAATAAATAAATAAACATTGTTTTATAAAGAAAGAAATGCTGGAAGGGAAGCCTAGAAACCAGCCAAGTGATTCTGATACACCCTATAATTTGAGCCCTGCCCTAGATTTCACTTCCAAGTACAGTGTAAGAAAAGTTGTGATTTTATAAGTGTTCACTCAACCCACTGAAACGCCTCTTCATTAAATGACATATCCAGTAGGCTGGGCTGCTTTGCAAGTTAGTATCCTTCTTATCCCACTGAATTAGCGATAATGATTGCTTTGTAGGGACCTGGTACATTAGAAAGAAAAGAAGGTGTCCCTTTACAGGACACACATAATAAATAAAAGACATCAAAAATGTATTTTTAAAACACATTATATTTTCCAAGCTTTTGTCATTCTGGATGGATCACAGATTTTAGGATATCGTCCAACTAGTAATATAAAGAAAAATATCCATTGATATTGCTTTCCTAACAAAATATTGTACATGGTAAGCACCTAAAAATAAGCCAAGAGTCTACCAGATGCTAGATTTGCACAACTGATTCTGAGTGCTCTAGGGATCAGGAGGAGAGGGGGCTGTGAGCTCAGAAGAAAAGACAGAGAAATGGGACACCTGCGGGCTCAGTCCATTCAGCATCTGACTTCGGCTCAGGTCATGATCTCGCAATTCATGGGTTCAAGCCCCATGTCAGGTTCTGTGCTGACAGCTAGCTCAGAGCCTGGAGCCTGTCTTCAGATTCTGTGTCTCCCTGTCTCTCTGACCCTCCCCTGCTCACACTATCTCTTTTTCTCTCAAAAATAAATTTAAAAAACTAAAAAAAAAAAAAAAGAGGAAAGAAAAGACAGAGAGACACAAAGACTGTGATTTAAGCCTTTATCAAATAAAATTAGGTGATGATGTACGTACCTTCCCATCTATAGAGGTTAACTTCATGTCAACATGACTAGGTTAGGTGCCCAGGTGTTGGGTCAAACACTATCACAGATGTGGCCATGAAGGTATTTTGTAGATGTGATCATTACAGTCAGCTGACTTTACATAAGGGAGACTCCCCTCCATCACGTGGTGGGCCTCATCCAATCAGCTGAAGGCTTTAAGAACAAAACTGAGGTTTCCCAGTAGAGAAGGAATTCCGCCTCAAGACAGTGCCCTAGAAATCCTACCTGTGTTTCCAGCTCGCTGACCTGTCCTCTGCATTTTGAACTTGCTAGGATTCACCCATTGTGGGAGCCAATCCCTTAAATAAATCTCCCCTTCCCTTACTCCTTCTCACTCTCTCTCTCTCTCCCTCCCTCTGATTCTATTTCTCTGGTATACTCTCCAAGCTGAAAACTTCTTCTGGATGATGACAAGTTCTCTTTAGGTCAATTTCTGGTCCTGGCCCAGCACAACTAGGACCCAAGCCATCATTAAACACTTTCTCCTATGAATTGCTGTAACTAATATATGACAGTGGCCTTGAAAAAAGCACTTGAGCAAACAAAGGAAGTTCTGACCCTGAGCAAAGACCTGGATAGAATCCAGAATTCACCCTGGCATCACGGAGCCTCCATGAGCTGGAGTAAATGAGCTTCAGGAAGAATGTCTGCGGCACCAGAGCTACCAAGCAAATCTTAATTCTTCTTCTTTGTTTTAATGTTTATTTATTTTTAGGGAGAGATGGAGAACACAATCAGGGGAGCAACTGAGAGGGACGGAGGGAGAGGGAATCCCAAAAAAGTTCCATGCTGTCAGTGCAGAACCCAACACAGGGCTCGAACTTATAAACTGCGAGATCATGACCTGAGCCAAAAACAAGAGTTGGACGCTTAACCGACTGAGCCACCCATGTGCCCCTAAGCAAACCTTCATTCTTGATACTACATGTTTATGTTGTCCTAATATTAGCCCTAAGAATACTGAGGATCAGGAAAAATACGCCAATGTCTTATTTGCAGTGTTCTATATCCTGCTAACTACTAACTTCAGTCTGTATTGTTTTCCTTAGTTACTAAGTGAGGAGCAAACAGCGAGATTAGGCAATTTGCCTGATTTCCCACTAGAATGAGATTTAAATCTGTGAGTTTCTAATTCCAAACATTCTGTTTTTGTGCCTCCAAGAGGTGGGTCTACTATTTTGTCCCTTCTACGGCATCGCATTAGGACCCACTCACTGAGTGGCCAGGTGGTGGTCTCACCCCGACATTGGCTCTGCTGCTCAGAGGAGATAGAGGGATGCACCTGAAGTAATAGTCAAGTTCTAACGGTGGACAGAACTCTGTTCCTCTCCAAATTCCTCCCTAATCTGGTTCACATGTGAAATCAGACATGAAGACATTAGTATTCTCAAATGTGTTTAAAATAGACAAATGGGGGTGGGGCGCCTGGCTGGCTCAGTCGGTTAAGCGTCTGACATCAGCTCAGGTCATGATCTCAGTGTTTGTGGGCTGGAGTCCCAGGTCGGGCTCTGTGCTGACCGCTCAGAGCGTGGAGCCTGCTTCAGATTCTGGGTCTCCCTCTCTCTCTGACCCTCTCCCATTCATGCTCTGTCTCTCTCTCCTTCAAATATAAATAAACATTTAAAAAATAATTAAAAAAATAAAATAGACAAATGGCCTTTCACAGTGTGGGTTCAAATCTTTAAGATTCATTTGTACCTAACGATATAGATCATTTATGAAAAAGGCAAGAGATAAATAACATTAAGTATATGTGCATGAGTGAATAGGATATACTCTTGAATGTAGTCATCAAATTAAGCCTGATCTAAGCAAACGAAAGAATTATTTTCATGTTTTTAGAACCACACCCACCACAGAGAATGACTCTATAATGTGTTTTTGTTTTCTCTTTTCACATTTTTCTTGAGTGGCCATGGCTCCATTATACTAGTCAAGAATAGATTTTCTTTCTTTTTTTTTTTTTTTAACAGAGACATCTCTTTGGAGAAAAATATATTTAATTAATACTAATTTTATTAAGATACTCAGGAAGCTGTGTGACATACCACACCACTTTTTTTTAGATAGAGTAAGTGAGTTTGGAGTCTAAACATTGAGTCCAGCTCTACCATTCACAACTTGAGTTTCTTCGGTCCTGTTAGTCGCTCTGCCTCTGTTTCCATAGATGGAAAATGGGAGAAACACCCAGCACTCGGCCTTGCTTAGAGCACTTGTCTCCCAACTTTGTCACTCATGAGGCAGCCCGGGCGTGATTCCAAAACAGCCCCAGCCAATCAAGACAGAATCTCGGAGGTTGGGAACCAGGCATTAGGAGTTTGTTAAATCTCTTTGCTGCTTCTCAAACTTGGGTACACATTGGAATCTCCTGATAATTCACTGAAGTAAAGCCTTTGGCACAGGTGCACAGTTTGAAGACCACTAATGAGAACAGTGTTTCTAAAACTTCCATGTGCGTCCGGATCCCGCAGGATTTGGTTAAGATGCTGATTGTGATCCATTAGGTCTGCAGTGGGCCTAAGACCGTGTACTTCTGATGGTCTCCCAGGGGCCACAGAGCACACTGTAAAACGTCAAGGGTGAGGCCTGGGAACACAGCCCCCACCTGACTATGCGTGTGCAGACATACTGATCCCTCATCCTCTGGCAGCCACCTCCTACCGCACACCCCTCTGTGTCTCCTGGGCCAGCATTAACCACCTTCTAGCTGTACCATGAGGCAAAGAAATCTGGAAAGATCTGGCGTGGCTGTGTCACTATACATTATTAAAACAGTACTAGCACATAGAAGCTGTTCAGTCAGTGCTCATTCACATAAACCGAAAACTGTCCACCATGGAACCGTGATAGTCACCTAATTCTTTTTAACCCCAGACCTGAAGAAAGCCCAGCTGGCCTGCCCCCCACTGCAATGACTCCATCTTCAGTGAGGAATGAGGCCGTCTTCAAGAGAGCTGGATGGAGAGGGAGGAGGGCAAGCGCTTCTTTTGTTTGCTGTCATCATACCACGTGTGCCTCTGCACGCTCTATGGGGCTATCTGGAAATACTGTGAAATGAGAGTCTTTATGAAAACATCTTAATAAGAGATCTCTATAATCTGGGCAAACCCCCAAAGAGATCCTGAGAGTTACCTGCAAAAACGGCTCCCAGTGAGGGGTGTAGACCCTGAACCTTCTCTGGGGATCTCAGACCTGAAAAGGAACCTCCCAAGTCATCATGAGGTTTGCAGCTCGACCACTAAGCAGCCTTGCGTCCTGAGATAAGGTATGTAGTTTGTTGAGTTCTCAATTATCCTGTATGTAAAGTGAAAGCAGTATCTTCCCTGAATAACTCACAGGAAGAGTATAGACAGGGAAGAAAAACCCCAGATATAGAAAGTCTAGAAATTGGAGGGCTGCATAATAACACATCGTGACGCTTACCATTTGTATCATTTATGCTCAGACAGAATGGAATCAACATGCTATTTATATTGGTTTCTTCTTGCTGCTAAATATATTCCTAGGATGATTCTACACCGAAATGACTGTTCCGAAATAAGTAAAGGTTTCATTTCAGGTTATTTCTCACACATAATTGTGAAGAGCTATCTCTAAATCTAAGGTTTCTGATTCACTTCGCTCATCATATACAATAACATTTGTTGAGCAATTAAGCAGATTGCTGGGGTGTTAGCATAGAGGTTCATAGGCTAGTTCTCAAGCATTTGAATGCCTCACATTAAAACAGCCAACTCACAGGCAATCGTGTCTGTTTACCAGAGAGAGACAAACTTATAAGCAATTACTCAAAGGATATAAATGAGTCACATTTCCATAAAGTTCATAAACTAAGTTTGAGATGTCAATGGTAAGAATTAATTTGGTAATATTAACTAGTCTAAGTAATTTATTTATCTTTTGGGAAGTAGCAGGAATGTAATGCCTTTATTTCTCTTATATTAAAAATTGTTTACAGGGCGCCTGAGTAGTGCAGCCGGATGAGCATCCGACTTCAGCTCAGGACATGATCTTGTGGTCCCTAAGTTCAAGCCCCACGTCAGGCTCTGGGCTGACAGCTCAGAGCCTGGAGCTTGCTTCCGAGATTCTGATTCTGTATCTCCTTCTCTCTCGGCCCCTCCCCCGCTCACTCTGTTTCTCTCCCTCAAACATTAAAAAATGTTTAAAAATTTAAAAAAATTGTTTACATATTGATACATCTTTCAAAGTTGAAAGCGGTTGGTTCAAAGATCTCACTCGACACAGAAAATAGTTCTGTGAATATTGCGATGACTTCACCATCACACCTTCTCTGTCTTATACACATCTTACTGCTGTTCATATTTCTGTGCACACCATGACTCCCACAGTATGTTACATTGGAAGTTTGCTGTGACTTATAATTTTGCTGAACAAAAGTAAATATTCCTCAAATTAAAAAAAAGAGGGGGGATTCTTTAGAAATAAAAGTCCCACTGTCTATTTCTATGAAGTTGACTATTTTAGATACTTCTTATGAGTGGAATCATGAGGCATCTGTCCTTTTGTGATGGTCTTATTTCATTTAGCAAAGTGTCCTCCAAGTCCATATATTCAAAGGCTGAGGAAGAAATGGAGAGTCGGTGTTCACTGGCTCCAAGCTTCTGTTATGCGAGATGAGGAGGTTCCAGAGAGCCGTTGTACAACACTATCTCTATTTAATGTGTATTGTTCCCTTAAAACTTAGTTCTAGGGGAGGTCTCATGTTAGATATTCTTACTGCAATAAAATCACAATTCTCTTGGAACATTTTCATTTCAATAATGCCTCTCTGGAAGTTGACTCAGTTGGAGAATAAACTCAGTTGAAAATTCTCAGGAGACCTGACTCTGGATGCTCAGTTACCATCGCTGAAAAAGATTTGAGTGACAGTCACACAGACATCATAAAGTGCAGTATGAGGGACCTCTGAAGCAAGACATGTTAGCAGTAAAGTAGCGACTCAGAGTTCCAGGAATATGGAAGAGACAGGAAGGTATATCTGCTAGACCAAACTCACTTCTTCTCTTGAGAAGCCATTTCCTTTGATGAGGGTGATTCAGGACTTCAGCTGTGAGGCTCCTGTCTTTCATCTGAGCCTCTGCATATATTTGGCATATAAATTAAGAAAACCCACAACCCTCTCCTCATCATCTTCATCGATGGAAAGTACATTCCGGGATTAGAACACCTCCCTCCCACTGCTGACACCCCATTAGGGCCATGCATGCATCCTTCGCTCTGCCCATCAGCTGCCCCCCAGCTAGCCAAGCAGGGAGGCCATTCCTCGGAGATGGCAGATCCCAGGTGGGGGAGCCAGCCACGGTTCCTCCGTGACTCAAAAGTCACCCTCCCTGCCCTGAAGTTCGGATTTTGGTTTGGGTCTTGCCCCGGGTGTTCTGGTCTCCCTGCCATGTGCAGATTCTGTCTGTGAAATCCCCGATATCCCTTCAATAAAACAGATTCCCACTGAAACTGGCCAGAGGTCATTTTTAATGTCTGTAACCATGAATGGTTTTAATGTCCGTAACCAAGTAATGTTCAGTGAGAACTAAAATTGCTCCTCAGTAAACTGTAGAAGGAGGGGGTTGGGGTGCCTTTGGCTGTGTCTCAGTGCTCCGGAATGTGTGCACAAGTCAAATTAAGGTTTTCATTGTGGAGCACAGGAGGGGGATGTTTGTGTTTCCAGAGAGTCCCGCAAATGTGAGTCCATGGAAGGGTGTTCGTGGTTTCTCTCCACGGGCTGTGTCAGACACCGTCCCTGGCACATGGGTCATGAACTGTTAGCTAGGACTATTCCCCATAAACCTTTGCAGAAGTGCACCTGCCAAAGCCTCCAGGAAGGTGTGTAAGTCATGAAACTTCAGTTATATACCTTTTTCTTGCTTTCCAAACTAAGTGCCCATAATCATAACTCTTGACCCTTTGATACGTCTCGGGACTCACATCTCCAATATCCATTTCTTGCTTTCTGAAGACTGACTATGACTAAAGCAGCTATAACGAGGTTCTATTTTTTATCAACAATTGGTACCTGACAGAGACAGCAGAGCATAATCTTTCCATCCCTGTGGGAAAAATGTAATTACAACCAAGCAAAAATGCTGTTCGTAATGATAAATAAGTAAAACAGTAAAGATGTGTGCCTTCTTATCGCTCAGGTATGCAGGGGATGAATAATAGAAGAAGTTATTATAAAGCACTTTGCAAATATAAAGTGGAAGAAAATTTTGAAATTATGGCAATCATTCCTCTTGCCTGAGATTCCACGGGGGATCATTTTATTTCGGTTTCAATAGTTTCATGAGGTTCCTGCCGCTTCCCTCCTTCGACACGCAGTAACGTTTATAGGAATCCTATGATCAATTCCTAACCACATGCCATTTTTTTCTAGAATTTCAGATTTCTGTGTCCTGTGAGGGAACTGTTGGCAAGTGATATTTCCGTGCTCAAGCTTGCCTTTAGTTGCAGGTTCCTGATATCTTTGCCTTCCCTTAAAAGCTAACCTGGAAGGTGGCAACGTTCAAAGACATTCACATAGAAAGTTCCAGTTCCTTTCAAGTTCCTCCCTTTTTAGTGGTTTCCCAGTGGTCAAAGAGATAAGTACTCTGCCAGAAGCAAAGTTGTGAGAGCAAAAGACAGGGGCAAAGGCCACCCAGATAGTTTATCCCATGACCCCCCCATGACTGGAGCTTACCGGGGAGGGGGGGTTGCTGACCAACGGAGCCTGCGGAATCAGACTCCCTGCTCACCTGCTCTCCGTTCTTGCACAGCTATTAGAAAAGAAAGGCAGAGCGTCATTTGCTAATGCATCCTAGATGTGTCCATTTATGTTACAGTGCAAAGTTTTCTTTTTGCCTCTCCCACTTTGTGGTTCATTTATTTAGCTTGATGATTTCATCTGCAGAAAAATGCAGAGACGTGTATTTAATCACTGGGAAGATTAATGTCAAAACTTAAATTAAAAATGTAATTTTTCTGATCATGTGTCATTGTTAAAAGTACCCTCAGTGTTCCTCTATGTGTGTGGATAATTATGCATGGTACTATGCTGTGTGTAGACACCCCGTAGTCTCAATTAAATATTATAACTACTTAATGAAAGGCAACAGGGATTTTTGCAGTTAGTAATTATAACCATAACCTGGAATTGAAACTCTCAATTCACCCTCAGACTGCTTAATAAGTTGGAAAATGAAAAGGCTGTGGCCATTATGTCTCTGAGGAAACTTTTCATGACACAAGAATAATTGTAGCAGGACAAGCATTTCCTATCATTGTTTTGGTAAAAGCAATGTAAGGTTTTTTCTAATTTTTTAAAAATTTTCTACCTTCATCCTTTTCCCTAGTACTGTGACAATATATTATCTGAGATTTTAGAATGATCAAACATTTATTATTTATTATTATTATCCTATAGGTAAAATTAAAAGTGGTCCTTTTCCAATAATCCACAGGTTTTTAGGATTAAAAGGTAGACATATTATACATGAAATGGCTTGTTTTCTTCGTGGAAAATGAAACAATAAATACAGTATATGTAGAAAGTGAGCATACACTTAAATTTAAGGTGCAGCATCTTGGAAACAAAAGGAAAATAATTTAATGGTAAATTCTTACATCTTTTGCTTTCACAATAATGATATTACAGATTTTAAAGTAGAGTGCATCATCTTCTGTCCCATCCTGGTGTCCACAGAAACACCGTGCCCAAGAACAAGGCCTCTTGACCCGCCTACCCCCCGGCCAGTGTGTCGAGTGTGCCAACTTTTGTAGCTCGTTGAGGACTCTTAGGTCTTTGCTCCCATGCCTTGGATCCTGGAGCTCAGCCTGCCCCTCTGAGCTGTGAATCAGCCATGAACACCAAAGGCCATGATCTTAACGTGTCCTACATGTGATCTCTACGTTGCCTGCAAGCTTTCTTCTCTGAAGACCGATGTTTTGAGAAAGAGGGATGCCCTTATGAGATAAATCAACAGGAGGGAACTGGATAATAATCAGAACCTCAAAAAGAGCTGGGCCCCATGTGCTTGAGTTGGCTGAATGGGTTCCTGACTATGAAGTGGGAGAAGACCTGCTCTCTGGGCCACAGTTCCTGGGTCTTGTCCACTGACCTCCCCTTTCCCAGTGTCCTCCATGACTCAGAAAAGAATGGAAGAGAGTAGTGAGGACACAGGGTGGGGAGAAGCTGGGAGGGGGCAGAGATTAAGCTTCAAGAGCTAAAGTCTGAGTCTAGCATTGCCCACAGGCCAGTGGAAGGAGCCAGGAAAAAAAAAAGAAAAAGAGAAAGCAAAAAAAAAAAAAAAGAGCTTTAAAATAGGATTTCAACAACTCTTTTAGGATATAGTTCCTGTTAAACTCTCATAGAATTTCATGAAACAAACTCAAGAGTATCTATTATCCAGTCCCATAACTGACTCCCGAACTCTGTCTACCTAATCACGGATAAGATGCTGCCTCATAAAAGTTCCATGAACACAAAAGGAAGCTGAAACTAATACAAGTTTTGAAGACAGGGACAATTCTTTCACTATCCAATTAGCGGTTTAATTAATGCAGCCTCTGACCTGTCCCTTCATCTACGATCATCTGCCTTAGACTTTCCATTGTAAGGCAGAGACCTCTCTGACCTCAGCCAACCCCCTAAGCCAAAGGAAGCAAAGCCTTTGGCCAAAAACCAGACCTGATGGATAGATGTGAGCAGCACAGAACAGTCGTGCCTGGAAGTTTCTATCCTAACACTTCACCACTTCTCCGTGGCCTGGTAGGTTTATAATTGAACTTGATATTTCTAACTTATGAGGAAGTATTTTTCCTTTTCATTCTTTCAAGGACTCTAGCTAACCTCCCTGTTTTTTCATATTTCTGATCAATTCAGGATATAATATCTAACTGCTATTCTGCTCCTCTTGACCTTACGGCCATTCATGACCTTTTGTTGTGTGAACCTTATTCTACCAGTTACGAAGTTTGTAGATTTTGTGAGTAGGGTTTTCCCACTATCCACGTTCTGATGCATCTCCTGAAAGCTTTTATGCTATACACAAACAAAAATGTGAACCTGTTATATTGTGATGCGGGCTATTAAAAAACAAAGAAAGAAAAGAAATAGCAAGGAAATATGCAGAAATGGGAGAGATGACGCCATACAGTAGCCCGTAGTAGTTCAGAAAAGCCCTGAACTAGATGCCAGACGATGGAACTTCCTCAGAAATTATGGCCCTGGGGCCAAAGGGAGGCGAACAAATGGGGCTTCCTAACCATTTGGTGGAAATTTGGTCAGGGAGGTCCCGCACTCCTTGGGAGGAAGGTCTGTATGACCTCTCCTTGCAGCATGCCCATTTTGAATATTTTTAAGTACAATCTTTTAGGGCTGATGTTGTCATAGATTGAATGATTCAGGCCAAAGCCCTTCACCAACACACATCTCTCTTTCCAGCTTTGATGCTGGACTGTTAATACCTGTCAAGCCTACTTCCTGGGACAATCATGGTAAATCCATGTGATGACTTTTCTGATTTCCTCTCGTGAACTATAAGTGCACTGTGTGTGCACAGCGTCATTAATAATAAATGGTGCATACTCGAATCTTGCATCTCACCTACCAGCATTAGAATGGAAATGTGTGATATTTAAACTTAAGCCCCAAATGACTTATTTCCTTCAAGTTTCAGCTGGATGAGTATGCATTCCAGATTAAATGGCTTATTTCACAAGGAAAATAAACCTCATGTCAAGCTTTGTAGGCAATCGAATTTCAAAGGAGCGTACTTTTTAGTGGAAGAATGCATTTTTGAGAGCCGAGTGAAATACTATCAATAATAACTGGAACTATTAGGGGTAGAAATAGCTAAAACATGATTCTAAGAGTTTTAAATATCAACGACGAACATCACAGTTACTTGGTCCTAGGACAAAAATGACCCAGCATGGCAAATGTGGAAACAGGAACAGAAATATGTGCAAATGAGACCCACAAGGTGGACAGATAAAAGATTTCAGCTGAAGTCGACAAGACAATAGGAGCCCTGTCCTACTTCCAGCCAAGGAAATTACCTGGACTAATAGGATTTGCTATACCTCACTGAGACACCCCTGCCTTGAACTTCTCCATTTCCTGCCCTCCTCCCACAAAGCTACAAAGTATGTGTAGTCAGTCAAGTGGTCGGAATTGCATTATTTTCACTCAGCTTTCATTATTTTCAAAGCATTCCTTTTACAATAAAGCTAGAAGGCATTCATTACAATAAATGGATATTTAAAATTATATTTCCCAAACCATCATCTAATAAAGTCCTTAAACATTGGTTGAACTACTCAATAATAAATTAACAGTACTCCTAATATTTGCTTAACCTGGAAAATGAACAAAGATACAATTGGAAATCAATTACTCCCCTCCCCTCACTGCCTACTCAGCCCCCCCTCCACTTTGAGGGGTAAATGCTGGCTGCTGAATGAACACAGAGTAGATCCCACATCGGAGGGGCTCACTGCCAGGTAATGAGTCCACTAGTCATTTTCATTCCCAAGAACCATCTCATTTCATTAATTGCAATTCCTTGTACTCTGTAAGAATTGAGACATCAGCATCTGTTTAAAATTATTTTCAGGGGGCACCTGGGTGCCTTGGTCAGTTGAGCGTCTGACTTCAGCTCAGGTCACGATTCCGCAGTTCAGGAGTTGGGGCCCCACACTGGCATCACTGCAGTCAGTGAGGGCCTGCTTCAGATCCTCTGGCCCTCTCTCTCTGCTCCTCCCCTGCTTACACGTGCTCTTGCTCACTTGCTCTCTCTCAAAAATAAGCATTTAAAAATAAATACATACATAAAATATAAAGTATCTTCACATGGTTTGCCAATGCAGTGGAGAAGCAGGAGACCCCCGTGTTTCAGGCAGGGCCCTGCTCCCCCAACCCCCAACCCCCTGCCCCAGCAAGGCTGTGGCTGCTGCAGGACCCAAGCGAGAGGTGGTGAGGGCACTGATGATCCTGTTGGCCTGCCCCTTATAACCCGCTGCTGTTGGATTCCTCCAAAAGTAATAGGACTTTCCTTGCTGAATCCTCTGGGGCGCAGCTGCTGGGCTGGGAGTCCTCCCCACGGCAGGTGATCCCTCCCGCTCAGCCTTCCTGTCCAGGATGATTGCACCCGGTGCAGCTGTCCTCTGAATTTCCTCCCGAAAATCCTGGACTTCTGGTGACGCCCCTCCTGCTTCCTTCTGCAGAGCTCCCAGCATTGGCCACGGCCTTCCGAGACAAGACGTACAAGTTCCCAGGCTGCCCCGGCTCACGTAGCTCACAAAGGACTCAGAAGAGAAGTGCCATTTGGGCCATTGTCAGGGGGAATGCCAAGCCTTCCGAGCTGCAGCTTCTCTCCTCCTCGTGTGGGTCTCCTCAGTGTCTGTCACCCTTTAAGGTGCTTTCTGGAGAAAATCTAATACTTCCGTGATCCCTGAGGTGCAGGGTCACACACACTGTGTTTTCTCTGACAGGGAGAGGGGGCCAGGGACATCTACCATCTCTCCATGGAGAGACTGCACCTTTATTCCCTCCACGTAGGTACCTGGAGATTTGGCAACACGTGGGAAAGCCGGTTGGAAGCTTCTTTGCAAGTCAGCACTCAGTGAAACTGACACTCTCTTGAAATCTACCTGTCTCTTCTCACAGATGATTTTTAAGATCTCTCTCTGTCTCTCTCTGTCTGTTGTCTCTCTCTCTTTCTTGCTCTCTCTCTCTCTTTTCTGTCTCTTTCTCTGTCCGTCTGTCTCTCTCTCTCTGGTAGTACGAAATTTTTACTGTAAATGTCTAAGATTCACAGGTTTTCTTGAATATATTGATGACTGTCATTCACCAGCTCAGGCTAATTCTCAGATTTGGTCAGTTTCTCTCTTCACTGTGTTTGGAACTCAAGAGAGCCATAGATGAATCCTTCACACTCTTTCCTCTGTGTATCCTAGGCTGTCCTTCCCTATCCTAATTTCTGGGCTTGTCTGTGCTGCATTCTAGAAGATTCCACCTCTTTCAATATAGAAAGTGTCAGTGGTGACTTTCCAGCTGCCACATCCAACTCCATCTGTTGTTTTCCAAATGAAGTTCCACTTGGTTCTTAAAATCAGCTTGTTTGTTCTTCATGCTTTCTTTCTCCATGATTGCACAGTTAACTGTTGAACAGCACCAGATCCCCACACAGTCAAGAATCTGCATGTAACTTCTGGCCCCCTAAAACGACTAAGAGCTAACTGTTGACCTGAATCCTTAGTGAAAACATAAACAGTTGATTAACACATGCTTGGTATGTTATGTGTATTAGATACTTTGTTCTTGCACTAAAATAATCCAGAGAAAAGAAAATGTAATTAAGAAAATCATAAGGAAGAGAAAACACATTTACAAGATGCATTATATTCAAAAGTATCCACAGGTAAGTGGGCCCACACTGTTCAAACCTGTGTTGCTCAAGTCATAACTCTATTTTCAATCTTGCCTTCTCTTTTTTAAACATATTAAATATAGTTTTATATTTGTTTTCTGTTGGTGACTGCAGGAATATCTGATTTTTTAAAGGCTTGATTTTCCAATATTTCTTGTTTTCGCAGATTCGCACTCATTCTTTCTTTCTTATTTCTTCAGTGAAATTTGACTGTGAGGGTACATTTTCCCTACAGGATATCTTTGGGTTCTGGAATAAAATACTCCAAAAAGGATTTGTATTGCTACTGTGTACTAAATTTACTTTAAAATAAAGTTGGGGGGGCGCCTGGGTGGCTCAGTCAGTTAAGCCTCTGACTT
>NC_043703.1:6305158-6325283 GCF_006229205.1 Suricata suricatta | reverse complement strand
GGAAACAGGCTCCAGGTTCTGAGCTAGCTGTCAGCACAGAGCCCGACGCGGGGCTCGAACCCACAAACATGAGATCTGACCTGAGCCGAAGTCGGAGGCCTAACCGACTGAGCCACCCAGGCGCCCCTGTCTCTCTCTTTATCAAAAACAAATAAAACATTAAAAAATAATTAAAAAATTTAAAAAAAAATAAAGTTGGGGTTTTAATGTTATATATATAAACATATATATATATAAATACACACATACACATATATATATATATTTGTCATGCAGAGAATGTGAATGTCACATGTAGCTTTTTTTCTTTTTGTTGTTGTTGTTTATTTATTTTTGAGAGAGAGAGACAGAGTGTGAGCAGGGGAAGGGCAGAGAGAGAGGGAGACACAGAATTGGAAGCAGGCTTCAGGCTCCGAGGTATCAGCCCAGAGCCCAATGGGGGCTTGAACTCATGAACCGTGAGATCCTGACCTGAGCCGAAGTCAGACGCTTAACCAAGTGAGCCACCCAGGCACCCCGAGTGTAGCTTTTTTTCTATTCTGTTTCCTCCCGGATGGCTCGAGGTGTGTGTGTGTGTGTGTGTGTGTGTGTGTGTGTGTGAGTGCACACGTATGCAGGAGTATGTCTGTGTATGTACACGTGTTGGCCTTCCATGCCATATCAAGTTTAAGGGCACAGTGTGTACTTCACATCTGCTGGAGAAATGGGTTGGCTATAGTTTCAGTTCACCATTACACCAAGGATTTAGTCTTCCGATGGCTCCAGCTCGCGGACACACTTGTCCAAATAGACGCCCACCTTTTCTCAGGCCCTGAATGTTCTGTCTTACTTCTTGCATTCTGAAAGGCTGTGCAAACCAATCTGAAACAACATTTGTGGCAAATTTCCTCAAGGCCAAACCTATTTTAGAGTTTTACTTCCCTCTCTAGGTTTCTTTCTGTCCTTGCCTGTCAACTGAGAATTCTCTCCTCCTTGTACGTGGATTCATGTAGGAAACATATATTTTCCATAACTTTTAGGTTTTTCCTTAGTGGAACGATCTATGAATTACCTTGTGTCCCATATTGCCAGAGTGGAAAATTGTGCAGAGAGTATTTAAATTCAAAAAAAATTTAATGACATCTTGCAAACGAACAAGTGCTTCACAAAATGTAGTCTTTGTCCGTCCAGTTGCCTATTTTATGTGTGTTATTAAAACAAAGCAATAGGTTGCTTTCCTTCTCAGATCTCTTTAGCTAAATTGTGAACGTGCAGTTTGACACAGATTCAGAAATAATTTATGTATTTATGTACTGCTTAAAAAACGTTCTGTAAGTCTACTGGATAAGTGACATATGCAGGTTTTAACAGCAATAGTCCTACAGTGAGGAGAAGTTGGTGTATAATAATGAAGCACACTGCATAATTCTTAACAAATAAGTACCAGATTTCCATTTTATCAATTTAACAGATTTTTTTTTTAGTGGTGGGATGCTTGGGGTTTTTTTTATTTTTTTTATTTTTTATGAGTTTATGTGTTTGGCTATAAATTAGAATATTCTAATTGCTTTGATTATGGGCATTTTGAATACATTCTGTATGGATTCCACTATGCAGAAGCCACTCTTCACGTTCTTCAGTGTTTATAGCTTTAGAAATGCGGCCACCCCACACTTTAGGAATGGAAGTATTCTGACATGAAACTCAGCTGGTCCCTGCGGCAGGGCCATCCGTACCACTGACGGCTGAAAAACATTTACAGATTGACTAATCTGTGTAATTAATCTTCATTTCTGGCTGACGAATGCTGTTGGAGAAAGGAAATAATTTTTCGGCTGACGCCCATCTCACCCAGTGTGTCTTTGCAGATGACATGTCCCTGTGACATTACGGATGGACCTACATAGATTCATGCTCACTGTGAGGACATTAACTCAGGATAAGCTTCCTGGAAACAGCAGCCCTGCGGGTGTCTTTGCCTTAGAGACAAGAACACAGGCAGGTATTTACTAATGTCGGAACCCAAAATCCTTAAGAAAATGTATTTATCCCAGCTTTCAACACACATAGCATGCATTCTCTGCCCTGACATGAAGGCCCTGCAATTTTCTCGTGCCCAAGTTCTGCTAAGCCCTCAGCCCTGGGTTAGAAATTTGAGCTCAGCTTTGCAATCTTACCCCTCATCGGCTATTCTGTCTGGTTTCCGGATTCCTGTTTCACGAAAGCCCCTCTGATTTCAGTGTACCCACATTCTAATTCCAGTCCCCCACCCCGAGGGGTCAGGGATACTATCTCCGTCCACTTCCCTGAGGAAGGTGAACCCCATCTCATCTTCCCACGCCCAGATTTACAGACCTTGGCAGTTTCCCTCACCCCTCTTGCCTCTAGACCCACCTCCTTTCTGTGCATGCAACAGTTACAGTGGCCCAGACGGCAGAGATGAACAAACTAAAATACAAATAGAAAGCCATAGGAGGGGTGTGTTTCCACACAAACAGCATCCAAGGATGTGAAGAGACCCCGCTTCCTTCCACGGTGTGGCTCCCCTTCTGGCACCTTCTGTGTCTACTGGAAGAATAGCAAGAGCACGGGGAGCACACCTGCTTCATAGAAACGGTTGCCTTAACGCACCATGTGTCACCATCAAGGCTAAAACTCAGGCACAAACCGACCTAACTGAAAGGATGTCTGAGGAATGTGTCTCGCTGGCAGAGATGCTGTCCAAGGAGAATTTGGATGTATGGACTTGCAGACTTATGGCCCCCCTACCAGATGGCCCGTCCCTGCCTGTGCTACCCCACTCGCTCACCCCCACCTCAAAGCTTTTCTTTTCTTTTTTCTTCTGTTCTGTAGTCACTCCTCCTCCCCTGGCTTCTCCGTATCTCATATAAACGTTGTATCTCTTCTCACTTAAGAAATTCTTTTCTTCCCTTTCTTTCATTGCATCTTCTCTAAACAACAGTCATCCCGGTGATCACAGGTGATCAGCATCACTGAGCAGCATCTACACCAGCTGCTGCAAACACTCCCCTCCGGGTTGCTCTTTTAAATACTGTGGCTGTTCTGTACCACTGGTCTCTGCTAACGGTACCTGAGAAATAACTGTCCACCATCTTGCTGTCAAATTCTGCAGGTTCTTCTTATTTCGTACTTTGCTTCACAACTCTCCTGAATCACACGCCGCCGCCAATTGCTTTCGTTGTTGCCATGACACCATAATCCCCAACGGGCTGGTCTGCTTATCGTGGCCAGTTGCACGGCCTCTCCCAAGGCATCTCTAATAGTTCTCTTCTCTCTGCACTCTCAAAATTTGGCTATTACTTTCTCATCACTAAATAACTGCAACAATGACTTTTCTCAGGGTTACAGCCAAATGCGTTATCTCCATGCTTCGTCATTTCCCAGGTTCAAGCCCCACTTGTTGGATCGCCCATCAAACACCACTAACCTGTTGTCTCACAGACAGCTCAAGCTTAACTTGACATCCCCAAGATCATCACCTTTACTGACAAGCAGGCGTCCACTCCTCTCTGAATGTCACCCACACTGGAGAACTTAATTCACCCCCTTCCTTCCCATCGTGCAGTGTTAATCGGAGTACAGTTGCGTTAGCACTACCTTCTTCCTATCCCTGGTGCCTTCACCTTCTGTGTGTCACTGTCATGTTCTGACTGTACCGTGGCATGAACTTTCCAATCTGTTCTCCATATCGACAACAAAGACAATCTCTGAAAAATGTAAGGCTGATTAGATCATTGCCTTGTCCAGGGTTTTCAATAAATCTCATTACACTGGGTGCATGTGTTTTCTATTGTTGTGCAACAAGGTAAATAACCCACTAAATGGCTTAAGATAGCCTGCTTGTGTTAGCTCACATTTCGGGGATCAGAAGTCTTGGGGGAGGAGGAGGGGGAACGTGTTGACTGGGTCCTCTACTTAGGGTCTCACAAAGGCCAAAATCAAGGTGTCAAGAAGCTGGACTCTCATGGAGAAACTCTGGAAAATACCTGCTTTCAAAATCATTCACATCGTTGACAGAATGTGGATCTATGATTGGAGCCCTGGAGTTCCTGCCTGGCAGTCGGCCAGGGGTCAATATCAGCATTTAGAGGCCACCTGAAGTCCTTGTTCTTTGGCTCTTCCATCTCCCAATGGCACGTAGAGCCTTTGCTGTGTCTCTCCTGCTCTATACCCCTCTCCATTCTTACCTGCTTTTAGAGTCTCATGCAATACCACTGGGCCCGTATGCGATATCCAGGGTCATCTGTTTTCAGGTCAGTTGGTAACATTAATTACACCTGCAAAGTCCCATTTGCCATGCACATACCACAACCATGAGTGTGACCCCAGAAGGTGAAGGTCATTGGAAATAAAATGGGTAAGGTTCAATCTGCTTAGCGTGGCATGTAAGAAGAGCTATTTTGGTCATTTCTCCCCTTATTCCAGGTTTATCACTTACCCAGCATCTAAGAAGACCATATGTCCCAGTTTCCCCGGGACAGGTCTGGTTTGTGAATAGTATTCTAGGGTAAAAATGAATAGCATCCTTTTAATAATCCAATGAGTCCCAGTTTGGACAATAAATGAAATGCTCATTGTTGTGGACTATCTGTGTCATTCCAAAATTCATACGGTGAAGACTGACTTCCCACTAAGGCAGTCATTAAAGTTAAATGAGGTCATAAGTGTGGGCCCTCACCCAACAGTGTTAGTGTACTTTTGAAAAAAAATTTTTAAATGCTTATTTGAGAGAGAGAGAGAGAGAGAGAGAGAGAGAACGAATGGGGATGGGGGAAGAGCAGAGACAGAGAGGGAGACACAGGATCTGAAGCAAGCTCTGGGCTTTGAGCTGTCAGCACAGAGCCTGATGTGGGGCTGGAACCAATGAATCATGAGATCATGACCTGAGCCGAAGTTGGATGCTCAATCCATTGAGCCACCCAGGTGCCCCGACTATGCACTGCATCTTATCGAGCCTGATATGGCCACGTTCTCAAAGACTCAACAAATGTCTGGTCCTTCCAGTGCTTCCTTATGAAAAGGAAATGTGTGAAAGAGACACTGAAAAGAAAGTTTTTGTGCCTCTACCATGTTCAGCAAGAAAACCCCAAAGGAAGGTTTCCAGTCATGTGATTTAGATAGACGTTAGCCCCAACCATCTCAGTGCATCGCTAACTGGGAGGAAGACAGAGAACCCAGCATGGGGAGAGCCATCAACCATCAACATGGTGCATGAGATGTAGCTGACCCACTCTAGGCTTTGGAAGGAAAGGGATTTCAACTAGATTTTTTTCTGAAGATTTTGGGGCCTCGGTTCTCCAACACTCAGAGTAATGTTACCACTCACTGAAGAATGGAGAAGGTGTGTTAATATGGTGGATAATTTTCCCTTTGCGCTCTGTGGGAGAGCGATGGAGCAGCTGGCACCATTTGGTCATCGGCAAGAAGTGTGGAGAGCTATAAAGAGGAAATGGTGAGCGAAGCCATGGAACAAGCTTCCCCTGCCCTGTGTGTTTGAATGCCACATCGGTGTGAAAGAACCAGGCCATCTTAAAACCTATCAGAAAGCAGACTGATCACAAGCAGATGATGTGATGTCCCTTGCACTGCTGTGAATCACCGGCCAGCTCTAAGCGCTGTGCATTGATGATAGGGGCGTAACTGGCCGAATGCAGTAAATGTCAATTGTATGTGGCAGAATTAGAATTTTGCTGCTTCTGGCAAACGTTGTGGAATGTGTGCATGCTGTAACTTGGAGTTTCTATGCAAGGTAGATAGATGCTAAGCTACATTTCCTAAAGCTCAGCAAAATGAATCAAAAACCTTCCCGTGTAGGAAAGCATTTCCATACTCCACATATTCTTAGGGAGAAAAAAAAAAATCATGATTTGCAAATATGGTCAAATGAATGTGCATTTCCAAATGAAACTGCTTAGACAAGATTCTTTGTAAGAAAACTCATGCTTGGTGTTTGGCTTTCTTACAACCCTCCACCTCATTTCCCCCCCTTAGAATCTGTGATCAAACTGTGTCTTTGGTGCATCTCTGTGGCATAATGGACTGAATAGCTCCTTGAAATATAAGCATGTTTTTGGTACTACATAGTTAATGGTTTCTTTGGTGGTCAAATTACAGCCTTTTTTCTAACAGGGGGAAACAAAGACAATGCTAACTTCCTTGTAGTTGAGAGGCTTATAGGTTTTTTTATGACAGAATGTAAAATGTCTATAAGTAAAAGTATTTAGGAAATAATTATCATCTCAATAAGTTTTATATTTTCAATAATAACTGCAACCTAGTCATGATTTGTCTTTAATTTGTATAACTAGCTAGTGAATAGTACGTTCTGTGAGGCTGTGCAGAGATGTGTTTTCTTTATATTCCAAGTGTTCTACAAGGGAAAGAAAGAAGGAATGTGGCATTTACTGGGCCCTCTTGCATGCATTTATAGTTTCCCATAGGATCCTCCTTCTAACAATATATAATGTGAATTAGGTGAATCCTAATCCCTGTATGGATGGTTTCACGGACCCCTCACAATCCTCCATGAGGCACATGATACTGTTTTATACATGACATGTGACACAAGGAAGCTGAGTAGCATGAATATGGCCTTTAGGTAGCAGCGATGAAAGGACCCTTGGTAGGTTTTTCCCTATGTACAGAGATGATAAAATCATCTGTACAGAGTGTCAAAAAAGTTGACACCAAGATCCAGTATTCTATCTGTTTTAAGCAGAAGTCCCAGGATTTGAACCATGTTCTGCATTATCGCAAAGTCAGTGTAATTTAGAGCCTGTTAAGAACAGGGGAATGCCATATTAGGCTCCTAACATGAGACACCAGAAAGTCCACCAGAATCTGACACATGAGAACTACTTCTATTTCACAGCCTGTCACAGTAATGTTTCTATTCCACTGATTACAGAGTGGAATACAAATACAGAGATACATTTATCCATCGAGGCTTCTGTATCACATGGCATTTCTGGAACTCAGTCTGACACTCAGGTCTGAAAAGTCCAAGATGGCCGCCCTCACAGAACCAGCATTTAGCAGGACAGCCGGGATTCTGCACCTGGCTGGAACAGCATCTCCATGTGACCTCCCCAGGATTCTCACATGGCATCTCAGGTGTTCTGGAGAGAATGTTCAAGTGAGCTAGAAAAAAGCTGCAAGGTTTCTTAGGATCTGGTCTCAGAAGTCCCAGAACCTTACTTAATCCTTCATTCTGTTGGATAAGAAGTCGCTGAAACGAGCCCACAATCAAGATGAGAGAATTAGGCGCCATATTTCAGTGGAAGGCACAGCAAACAATTAGAGGTAATCTTCAGCCTCCCAGGGGAAGAAAAATATTATCAAGCCAGCAGTAAACAGAAAATTGCATTCTTCATTATGGCAAAGTAACCACTCCAGGACTAATCTTCCTGCTATAAACAACCATTAATAACTATTATGATTATAATAGTGATGATAATAATAATAGTAATAAATTCAATGAATTGTAACTCACACATACCACCTAGCTAAAATACTGATTTTAAAACTACCTCACTTAAGACAGACTAATATAGCACATAGGTAGACATAACTATCAATGAAACAATTTAGAGAAATAAAAGATAAAAGGAAGACAAACATTGTTATTTGACTTTTGACAAAATCAGAAATCAATCAGGTAAAGAGCAAGCTAAATCTCTCTATAATTCAATAGGAAAAGGGTGAGAAAAAATAGGCTTTTTAATGAATGGTGGTAGAACTGTAAATCCATATGGAAAGCATGAACTCTATCCTATTTCATGCAGTACAAACACAGAGATGATAATGTAAAAATCATATCATAAAATTTACTATAGAAAATGTAGAAGCGGGGCATCTGGGTGGCTCAGTCGGTCAAGCATCTGACTCTTGTTTTGGCTCAGGTTGTCATCTCACGATTTATGAATTCAAGCCCCATGTCAGGTGCTGAGCCTGCTTGAGATTCTCTCTCCTTCTTTCATTGTCCCTCCCCCACTTGCGCACGTGCACATGAGCTCTCTGTCCCCCCTCTCTCCCTCTCCCTCCCTTTCTCTCCAAATAAGTAAATAAATAAACTTAAAAAGAAAAAGAAATGTAGGAGAAAGTTTGCAGATTCTGGGTCTGAGAAAATATATCTTAGCACATGAAAGCACAAGCCTAAAAAAAAGAAAAGAAAGAAAGAAAAATTATACTTTATCAAGATGAAAACCTGTGTTCCAAAAGAGAACACTACTAACATGATGTGATAAGCTACTGGCCAGGAGAAAAATACTGGCAATGCATGTATCTGATGAAGGACTCACACCCCTGATATGTAAAGAACACTTAAAACTCAATAAGATGAAGATAAAAGCCCAATTTACCCCAATTTAAAAAAGAGGAAGTAATTACTTGAGTAGATACAATGCAAAAAAGAGGTATGAGTGGCCAATATGCACATAAAAAGATGTCCAAGATCATTATTCATCAAGGAAATTCAGATTAATTCTCGCCTACTAGAATAACTCAAATTAGTGTTCTTATACTGCTAAGTGGGGTGTAAGATTATACATCTGTTGGAAGATAATTCTCTATGGATCTCTCCCACTGCTATCCATTTTCTGGGTCAGCCTCACCCTCTTCTTTACCTGAGTCATTTCTCAGGGTTACATTTACAACAAGGAACTTTGTAGAATGAGGAAGTGATTTTACTCAGGACAAAATGGAAGCTTGTCCAGTGCTTCCCTGAAAGTGGAGGGCTCCCCGAATCACTGGATGTCCCAGGTGCACCCACCCGATCGCTCTGTGTCACTTTAGTGGGACTTGGGGACAAAAGAAACCAACACAAACATGGTGTTCCTACTGCTTGCTGTGCTGTGAATAATGAGGTTCTTTTTCTCTGACCCGAGTATCTCCTGTCTTTTGTGTGCTTCTATAAAACATGAATAGGCTAACTTATTAGCTTGTAAGTACAGTAAAATCCCAGACCCTGACAACAACCACCTACACAAAGTTTTGCATTTTCTATTATAGCTAAATATATATGTACCACATGACCTAGAACTTTCATTGGCAAGTATTCCTCTAAGAGAAATGAAAATGCATACACAAAAAGAACTGTACATTATTTTTCATAGAACTTTATCAAGCATAATCCCAAATGGCATACAATGTATGACTCAACAATATAAAAGAAGAAACAACTGACACAAAATGAGTGAATCTCAAAGGGCTGTGCTGAGTGATATAAGCCAGAAAGAAAAAAGCATCTACTATATGATGATATGAAGTTGTGAAGCTGAAAATTAATTTACAGTAGTGGATTTCCATTCATTCTTGGGTGAAAAATCATGAGATCTGTCTCAGAGATGTAAAGTTTGAGATGTATCTTGAGACCGTCAAGAATGTTCAATATCCACTTAAATATTAATTTGTGAAGAAACACAATTTAGGATAGAGACTACTCTGGAACAGAAGCAGAAAATAAAATGAAATTGTGGCCAGGAAGCCAAAGATGGAAATATACTAGGAAGGCTGCAATGATCCAAAAGCCATCCAGCAATGCTAAGGGGTCCTCTAGCGATCATAGACTGGAAAAAGTGCTGCCTTTAGAGGCATATATATTGCTAAGTACATTAAAAAATTGTTTAAGGGGGATGCCTGGGTGGCTCAGTTGGTTAAGCATCAAACTCTTGATTTTGATTCAGGTCATGCATGTCCTTGCTATTGTGAGATGGAGCCCCATGTTGAGCTCTCTGCTGGGTGTGGAGCCTGCTTGAGATTCTCTCTTCCTCTGTCCTTCCCTAGCTCACTTTCTCTTTCTCTCTCTCTCTCTCTCTCTCTCTCTCTCTCTCTCTCTCCCCCCCATCTCTCTTATAGAAGGAAGGAAGGAAGGAAGGAAGGAAGGAAGGAAGGAAGGAAGGAAGGAAGGAAGAGCTGTTTCAGTGCATGACTGCATAGAAACACAGCAAAAACGGTTAAGACAGTCCAGAGCTGATGAGCTGGAAACGGAGAGAAGAAAATTATTTTTGTAAAACTTGCTACAAACAGTTTGTAAGCAAAAGTCAGAAGGTGAATAGAATGCAGAGTATTCTTCGGTGGCTTTCAGTTTTTACTTTTCTTTTCCTTGAAAAGACTTCTGCACTACTGAAGTTAACAGAAATCATACAAGAAGGAAATCAAGACTCATAATTTACTTACTAAGTAAGGGAGAGGTAAGGATTCCCCCGCCCTCCACCCCTGTGGCTCACATTTCCGGCTAGCATGCCTTGATAGAAGGCGAATACACTAGAAAGAAGGCAAATTTAAATAATGACACTATCTGTTCTTGTCAGTTTCCCTTAGGTTAAGGTATGCTATTAAATAACCTCCACATCTCAGAGCTTACAACAACCATTCATTCCTCTTCCATTTTTCATTTCTGCTGTAGGGTGGCCATGAATTTGCTCCTCGTGCCTTTCTACTTGAGAATCCAGACTGAAGGAAAAGCCTCTGTTTGAAACACATGGTCACATGGTTCTCAAAGCGAAAGAGAAAAGCAGGATAGAAAAGCCATGAAATAGTCGTTAAAGCTTATATTCACACATGACAAATGTCTTCTGTTCTGGGGAAAGTGACATGTTCCCAAACAGTCCAGAAAAACGGGTTTACAGGGAGAGAGAATACAATAGGCAAAGACCTGAAGGCACAAAGTGAGTATCTCTTTCCAGGAAGAGAAAATGCTAGCGAACAACTTTTGGGTAGAGGGCGGTTAAGACTGGGGAAATGAGCACCAGCAGCACCATGATAGGCCATCCGCCGCTAGAGCGTATTTGCTAAATGCAGAGCTCAGCGTGGAACCGACACTGGCCATCATGGTACCTACAGTGGGCCCACAGCTGCATGGAGAAGGGGTGGTTCAGGCTAACTCTGTAAATGATGGTGAGAAGTTTAGACTTCGTCTGGACGGCCAGGGCAAGACGCTGCAGTGTTTAAACACGTGAGTGATAGGATCTTAGTTCCACTGTAGAAAAAGAAAACCTCTAGGAGCACCTGAGTGGCTCGGTCAATTCGACATCTGACTCTGGATTTCAGCCCAGGTCAGGATTTCATGGTTCGTGGGATTGAGCCCCGAGTCAGACTCCATGCTGACAGGGCAGAGCCTGCCTGGGATTCTCTCTCTCCTTCTCTCTGCCTCTTCCCTGCTGGAGCATGCACACACTCTTTCTCAAAATAAATAAACAATAAAAAGAAAAAGAAAAAGAAAAGCTCTTGAATGGCTTTAAAAAAAAGGAAGAAGATAGAAAAGACTGAGATGCTATGATTGTAGTCCTTGCGAGACAGTACAGTGGCCTGAAACAGGCTGTGGAAGTCAGAAGACAGTGGAGCGAGCTCACGTGAGGGGACTTGAGAGGATTGAAGCAAGGCATGCTGTGACCTGTAAGAGGTGAGGCGGGCGGGGGCGGGGGCATGCTGGAGAAGCAGAGGAGAAGTCGGGGATGACCACAGTGAAATTTCTGTGAGGAACTGAGTGGTTGGAGAAATCCCTACTCAACCAAGGCATTCAGGGCAAGGAGGGGACTTGGAGGGCGTGTGAAGGTAAGGAGCTCAGCTTCGAAGTTTGAAAGGTCAGGAAGACATCACGTAAATAAGTCCAGTAGACGAAATCTAGTTTTAAGAATGGTCTGGCCGGAGGGAACGATTTGGAAGTCATCAGCAACACAGGGGCACATATAATAATTGAGGGATGGTGTGGGTTGCCCGCTGTTAACTCTGAGCGGCCATTGCAGGGAGTTCAGCTAGGAGAGGATTTGTACATTAGAAGGATGATTCTCACGGCAGTAAAAATAGGAAGTAAAGAAACAAAAACAAAAACAGGTAAGAACTTATGCCCCAACTGACAGATCCAGAAATGAAATAAGTCTTAACCAAGAAAGTGTTCACAAGAATGACAGTGGGAACAAAATGGAGTTATTGGCGGTGGGGAAGGTTAAGAGACTTTATAAATGGGACTTGGCAGCACAGAGCTTGAAGGAGTAAAAACGAAGTCTTTTGGTTGATTGGTTTTATTGATAGTGTTACAACCGAGGCGGGGATAAGACAAGGAATAGCGGCTTAAAGAGAAGTCATGACATTTAAAATAGCTTCCATTTTAAAACCATGTGGGGAAATCACAAGGGGAAACCCCCAGAAGATGGACACAAGATACTAAAATTTTAGCCAGAAATATTTGAATACTTTTTAAATATTTATTTATTTTTGAGAGAGAGAGTGAATGCAGAAGGGGCATAGACGGGAGGACAGAGGATCTGAAGTGGGTTCTGCAGTGACAGCGGTGAGCCTGATGTGGGGCTCAAACTCACAAACTGAAATGCTGACCTGAGCCAAAGTTGGATGCTCAACTTTACTGAGTATTAACAGCGTGTCTGCTATGCTTAAAGCCAAAATAGTATGTCAGACTGCCCAGGACAAGCATGTAGATTAACAGCATGAGAGTTGGAGTACGAATTTCTGGAACACCAACACTTGGAGAATTATAGGAGGAAAGATAATCCTGCCTAAGTCACTGTAGAAGGTGATGCTAATTGTTAACCCAAAACTCATTCAGCTCTTTCTTCCTAATGAAAAAAAACAAACATTTTTTACATGTTTATTTATTTATGTTGAGTGAGAGAGCATGCACATGCAAGCAGGGTAGGAACAGAGAGAGAGAGAGAGAGAGAGAACCCCAAGCAGGCTCTGTGCTGTCTGCCTAGACACTGACATGGGGTTTGATCTCACCAAGCATGAGGTCATGACCTGAGCTGAAATCAAGAGTTAGATACTCAACCAACTGAGCCGCCTAGGTGCCCCAACAAAAACAAAGTTTGAAACAGGAGCTAATAGTTGTGGCTAAAACTACTAACCTCCTCAGCTTCTCGTTCCCCTAGGAACGTCCAGGATTGGGCCTGTCACATCAGGCTAATTGCCACAGGCAAATGACATCTAAAAAGAACGTGTTGCGAGGGTTCTTAGGAATATGTCCTCTTTCCTGATAAAAGAGAGTGCAGGGAGCTTTTACTAGCTTTTGTCTCTTCCTCTGTCTTGGATGCAGACACAAAACTGTCCACAGTACATGAACACTACAAAGCTGCCACAAGGCAGCAAATGTGAAAACAAAAACCAAAATGATAAGGAGGTTGAAGCAAGAGATGGAAACTCTGAGCTCACCAGCTCTGAGCTCCTTCACCGCAGATTTGACATCAGCAGAAAAACAATCATATTTGTTTGTTTTAGTCACTGTTGTTTTTTCGTCTCTCTGTGGTGGTGTTTTTTTTTTTTAGTCACCTACATTTAAAGCCATTGTTTAAAACAGTGACACTGAGAAGAGACACTGAACAGTGGGGAAAAACAGAGGGCACACAGTTTCCCAGAATCCAAAGAGGAGTCAAAACTGGCAAGACCCAAAATGAAGAGTACCCCACAATCACTCCATTAGAAAGTCACACTTGCCAGGAAATTTTCAGGAAATGGGGCTCGGGAGGCAGTTGCAGAGTTCTGAAGCATGAAACAGAGGATGGAATCTAGAAACCATGAGAATTAGAATTGTTTCTGAGAAAGTTGACAGAAAATAAAAAAGGGGGGGTTTAATAGAAAAACGAAGAATGTAAAAAGTCACCAACAAGGGCACCACTAAGTTGCCAGTTTCTATGAAGGCTTATTAGAAATAGCCATGCCCATTCATTTATGTGTCAGGTCTCGCCCTGGCCAGCTCCAGCCCACGGGGTAGTGAATTCTTGCGGTTTCGTGATCCTGAGAGAGGGAGAGAAAGGGCAGGAAGGGGGAGCACAGAGAGTAAGGACACAACACATGGTTTCTGATCAAGCCCCTTCTTTATTAAGAAAATAATTCCTCTTATATAGGGTTTGGGGCGGGGAACTGACCCAGGTAAGTTGCCAGGTAACAGAGTCAAATGAATATTAGAGAAAGGGGAAAATGAAACTGAAACTCTGGACACAGCATCAAAAGAGGCGCCCAGACTTGCCTCTGCAATGCTGGGGAGGGGAAGATTAGCGCTGAATAATCCAAAATGCGATTTGATCTTTTGTTCACCTTGGCCTTTTTTCGTCTGGCTCAGTATGACAGTCTCCGAAATCCTGGACCAGGAAATGCACTCTCCTAGCCTCCAGGTGTAAATTTCGTTTTTCTGGTTGCTCCCTGGAGAGCGATATATCCTTGCCTGAGGCAGCCAAAACTCGGTGGCTCCCAACATTTATGTACCATCATGGCTGTTTTTTTCTACAATGACACAGTGGAGCAGGATGACAGAAACCAAATGGTCCACAGAATCAAAAGTATTGACTGATACAGAGCTTCAAGGGAAGGTTTTGTTCCTTCGTGCAGGGTAAGAGTCACATTGCCATAATCATAGGAAAAGGGAGAAACTGCAGATGAATGAGAAAGATCTTTAAGCCACTAATACAAACACCCCTGGAAGATGGGGTAGATGGGTGTTTATAGACCTCATGTTGGAAGCATGGAGAAAGAGTGACTTGTGAAGGGGCAGATGGAAGTCAAGAACATCTTACTTCCTTTGTGAAGGAAGGTTTGAGATAGCATCTCAAAAGTGGTTGGCATCGTTAGAGTGACACCAAGATCTCAATGACGGTTGCTGGGAACATAGCCCAGGGAGGGCTGACACATCTGATTCTTTAATGAGGGAGCAGACGCTCTCCCTTTCCTTCCATTTTAACATGTTTATGTTCCCTAAACACCAAAGTCAATAAAACACGAACATGCAATGCCTAGATTTGTCCCAAAGTTCTTCATTTCCAGACAAATGTTGCAGATCTGAAACAGATTCCATTGTCATTATTCAAGAGTTAAAATTTAAAAAAAAAAGAAAGACCATTTGAAGATTACTGGGCTTTCCCTAAGAGATGAAAGACAGTAAAATGTTATTACAGGACTATGACAAACTCGTCTTCATGTCTTTAGGTACTGACATTACAAACAACACAAGAACGAAACCATCGTATAGTTAGGTGTGTCTTAGTAACACAGATTGAACAAATATCTTATTTACCTTAATCCATTGTAGTAGGTTATAAGATGGATGCAATGTATTCACCCCTTTGTCCTTTTGGAAGATCAAACCTTCTTACCCCGCTGGCGTGAGGCTTGACCTCACGACTTGCCCTGGCCTAGACAATGTGAGCAGAAACGATGTATAGGCCCTTAAGAGTCACCATGCTTTTCCCCTATTTTCCGATGTTAAGAATTCCAGTGACCCAAGTAGGGGGGTGCTGCTTTAGGCTGAATCCGAGAGTAAAGAAGACACTAGAACCAAAGTCATAGTGGATCTTTTGTGAACACAATTCAAGAATGGGAAATAAGAATCTATTTTTTTAAGTTGATTTATTTACTTTGAGACAGAGAGCAAGCACTCTAGAATGGAGGAGGGGCAGAGAGAGAGAGGGAGAGAAAGAATTCCAAGGAGGCTCCATACTGCCAGTAGCCCAATGCAGGGCTTGAACTCATGAACTGGGAGATCATGACTTGAGCTAAAATCAAGAGTCATGGGTGCCTGGATAGTTCAGTCAGTTAAGTGTCTGACTTCGGCTGAGGTTGTCATCTCATGGCTCATGAGTTCCAGCCTTGCACTGAGCTCTCTGCTGACATCTCAGAGCCTGGAGTCTGCTTTGGGTTCTGTATCTCCCTCTCTGCCTGCCTTTCTCTTCCCTTCATGCCCCCCCGCCTCTCAAAATATAAAATAAACATTAAAAATATTTAAAATAAAGTCAGATGCTTAACTGAATGAGCCACCCAGGTGCCCCAAGATTCTAGTTTTATAAACCACTGAGACAACCACTGTGAAAACTGATAAGAGACACATTTTATTTGAATATGATTCCTGTCTGTCTCTATGTCACTTAAACATTCCCTTTCTTTTAACTGTAACATTAAAGGGACACACAGATACATATACCAAGTAATGTGATATAAGTCTTACAGAGCTGATATGAAACAACAGAGACATCACCAAATTCTAATCTCACGAAGGACACCTGCCCATGTGACATGAGTGAGGAATAAATTTCATTATGTTATTTCACTGAAAATACATTTATTTTGTTAAAGGAGTTAGCGTCTCCTTAATTAATACTGACTTTCAACGAAAAGTGCTTACATTTAACCCTGTTAGAGGCTTAGTAAAACAAGATGGCTCTAACTGTTCACTTTGGGTCCTGTTTTCCTCCATAAATGTGTGTAAATATCATATTTTATTCATTCAGATTCAGGGTGATGAAAACATATTAGATTTCAGACTCTCTTACGTTAAAACATGCATTCAATAACTTTAAGATCAAAAGTTGTTGAAACTAGTTTATGTTGATTAATATCACAAATCAGAGTCAAACCTGTAAAAATTAACCAGTCTTCAGATGACTCTAGCCCTATAATGAAAACAGGAAAAAAAATTAACCGTTAGAGGGAATCATTTGGAAAACAGAAGTGAAGGTAAAGGCAATTCATTAAAGCATCCAACATTACAGAAGTAAGTGGCCCAGAGTAAGCGTAAGGATCTCAAACCACTTAAAATAGTAATTCCATAGAGTTCATAGGTGCAAGTTACAATTCACCCGCATTTCCAACACAAATCACTAGTAGCCAGTCTAGATCAAGTAGCAGCTATATTTTACTTCCTTTTAAAAATGTGCACTGAGCTGGGAGAGTCTAAGAGAAATTAAGTGGGAAGAAAACTATTTCATAGATTGTCTTGACTTGGAGGACGTTGATCATTCACTGAATTACCTGGAGCTTAAAGGTTTCTTCAGTGATATTTTATGAGTATATAAATCACAGTATTCAAAACTCAGACTGAGTTACATGAAACAGCATGACTAGAGATGTGCTACGGCGTGTGTGAAATGCCACAAAATATTCAGAGGAGCCGAGAAGCTACACTAGTGCCTGCCCTTAAATATTAAGAGCTAGATGTCAAGTCCTCTCAGTCTCAAAATCCTTTAAGGTTTTCATCAGCCATTTGAAGAATAAAACCTATCACATATAAAATCCAGTGAAGTTCTGTATTGATTTGTGTCATCTTTCCAAATGGTAAAATCAATAAGCGCAGGAACATGAGACATCGGAACTCTGAGAAGTCTCTTCATATGTTGAGTACCTGCTAAATTACCACAACTATTTTTCTCACTTCATAGGAGAATTCGGCTATATTAAGTGTCATTGTTCCCCTCCTTCATCTATTATTTGGCATCAGGTCTCAGTCACGTATTGGGACTGAAAATCTCAGAGTCACCTTTTTCTCTTCTGCTCCTATCCCTGGTCATGCAACTGCTAAGAACCAACCATTCATTCAGGCTTCCTGACCTTCCTCCCATCCCTGATGCCGATACTCTACACTAGAACACAAGACGTAGATATTTTTCAGAGGTTGCCCAGTGCCTACAAAGCTCAAATTCCTTGATCTTATTTAAGAGCACTGCAATTCATTATTTAATCACTGTCTGAACTTAAAAATGTTCATCCTTACCTCTGTGAAAACTCCATGCTGACAAATCCAAGCTCATGGGGCTATCATAAATATGTGTTAATTCTTAGACTCCACCTAAGATTTCTTTCCTCTTATTATTCCTATTATGGGGAACCTGGATGGCTAAGTTGGTTGAGTGTCTGACTTGGGTTCAGGCCATTTGTGAGTTCAAACCTCACTTTGGGCTCTGTGCTGACAGCTCAAAGCCTGGAACCTGCTTTGGATTCTGCATCTCCCTTTCTGCTCTTCCCTTGCTTGTGCTCTGTCTCTGTCTCTCAAAAATAAACAAAAATGTTAAAAAATAAAGTAAAATAAAATATAAAATAAAATAAAATAAAATAAAATAAAATTTACTGGTCTGTTAAGAGATAGCTCAAAAACCTTACTCTATCATGAAGCTTCCTAGAAAATTTCAGTACAAAGTGATACTGGCCCATTAGTACATACAGTTGTGTTTCATGAATTTTGATTTCTTAATCTCCAACATAAAAATTCCATTTGGAGGCTTGTTGTCAATTAATTCCTGTCACCCTCGTCACTTTCCAAAACACAACTGTATAATATAGCGCATCTTGTCCCAAAATAAATGCTGTTAAAATAACAGTCAGAAAACTGTGTTACTAACAGGTTTTAGCCAATTTTGAGCATAAGCCTTTTGACTGAGAGGCTCAGATAGGTAATGACACTCAGTAAAAATAAGTATCATTAATGACATCTCAAAAGTTTCTTTAATTCAGGATTAACAAAAAGAATAAAGACATTAAGTAAGAGTGAGTCATCTTACTGTGAAATAAAAACTTGAAGCATATTATTATAATACTAATTGAACAATTCCTCGTAAAGCCCTTAGCACATTACCTGCTATTAGGACTCTATAAATACCAGCTGCTATTACGATTTAGGCCAAATCTATGTATACACATGGCGAACACTTCCTGGTGGACTTATGCCCACAATCTTCAGGGACATCTCACCATGAACTCTAGAAAAACACTTTGATGGGTAGGGGAAAGAAAAGCTCTATTGTGGCGTATTCTAAATTCCATTTCCAAATTCTGCTGATACTTTATCTTTTATCTTCCATTCTTGTCACAAGCTGTTGTGCACACACACACATACACACACACAGATTGCAAGTATCAGCATTGTTATGTTCAAAACTCTTAGTTCATACTTACAGAGGTGCTTAAATTCTATTTTTTTGTAGCAGGTATTTGTCAAAATTATTTTTTATGGCGGTTTCCTCTTGATAAAGAAAATGAGATTTGCACAGTCAATTATTCATGGCCTTCATTGCTCTCTTCCCCAATTTCACCGGAGTCCTCCTTACAATCCCCATTTTCCCTTTGGGGATCTGTCTTTTTCCTTGAAGGAAGAGAACACTTTCATGTCTTTAACCTCCTATGACAGAGTACTCTCTGGGTTAGAATCTAAGCACTAGTGTCCCACCGAACAGAAATGTGAAGGTCAAAGTCATCTCTACACATCACTTATCTGTGCTCTGCTACTTTGATCACCATATTCGCCTAGTTTTCTCTTTTGTGACAATCTCTTCATTACAGGTTAGCTTCCAACCACTACTTTTGTTTGTGACTTCTGGAATCTGTCCCCCCGTGAAGGAACTGTTTTACATTTTCAAATGTTATAGAAAGATCCCTACCACTCTACACTGACTGAGATGTAGTTCTTCAAAAACATTTTAGTTCCTATAGAGCTCCATTATTTTTGAGCCAGAAGAAAGTATTATATAGTATTTTCTCCCCATTCTTACTTTCAAATTCTGTGTTGAGTGCATTTTTACGCACAACTCTTTCTATTTGAGTTGTCACCATCCCTTTTCTCATTGGGGCCATTTACTGAATCTCATGTCATCCTTTCCTTAAGACTGGTTATGGTTTGGGGCACCTGGTTGGCTCAGTCAAGTGCCTTACTCTTGATTTCAGCTCAGGTTATGCTCTCATGGTTGGTGAGCTTGAGCCACACATCAGTCTGCTTGGGGTTCTCTCTCTCTCTGACTATCCCATGCTCTCTCCCTCTCTCTCTCTAAGTAAAATAAACTTTAAAAAATATTTATAGTTTTTCTCCTCACTTTATCCTGTGTCAATGTTGAGATCATGGGATCATTAGCTTTATCACACAGTAGAATGGCATATGGAGAGATTTCTAAAAATACTAATGATTAGACTCTACCCCCCCAAAAAAATTATCATTAAATTGGTCTTGTGGGGCCTGAGCATAAGTAAATATTTCTAACTCCCACATAATCTTAAGGTACAGAATTAAGAACTACTGATTTTGACTGATGCTGCTGCCATCATAATATATCTGATAGCCACAGATCGAAACTGCAGTGCCAGGACAGCATATGTGGATTTATGTCAATTTTGGCTTAACAATGAAAGTCAGTCATTTATAGTGGATTTTAATGGAAGTGAGAAAATTGAGACAATCAGAACAGATTCCTTTGAGAATTGTTGCCTTTGAAAAGAAGGAGACAAAGAAGAAGGAAAGAGTTATATACCAGAGATAACATAAAATTGTAGAAATTTACATTAAAAAGAATAAAACTTGAGTATGGAATTAAAGGAAAGACCCAGTAGAGTGTAAGATGGTGGTGATGGAGGAGGGCAGAGCAAT
>NC_043703.1:6282541-6305058 GCF_006229205.1 Suricata suricatta | reverse complement strand
GGTAAGTTATTCAAGATTCACAAAATAAACTGAAATCAAAATCATGGAGTTTGAGTCCTGACCCAGCTGTCAGCTCACTGTGTAACCTTGACTAGGTCCTGACATGCTTGGCACCTCAGGATTTTGATGAGTGAAAATAGGCTTGGAGATCTCTGAAGAAATCTCAGGTGCAACACTGTGTGATTCTAAGAATCAATTGTTAAGAGATTCACTTTCAAAAGAAATTCTAACTCCAAATATGAGCTGTTACTGGAAATGGACATGGAAGAATCTAGCAAATATATGATTGTTGATCTTCTTTTGGTGTCTATTCTACTGCTGACAACTTCTTTCTCTGCCAATATGCTCTTCTTTTAGCTGCCACCCCCTATTTCTCTCCTTATTTCTCTATTTTCCTGATACCTTTTTATTCTCCAGCTCCCTACCCAGCTCCTTATCTTTGATTCATTCCTTAAATATGATCTAAATGTCTTCTATTGGCTTACTTCTCATTCAAAATGCCCCCCTTTGATGACCTCCCTCATTCTCATGGCGTTGACTCCACATACATACTTATGACTCTCATGTAGATAGTTTCCATGTAGATTTTTCTACAGGGTTCTAGACAAATGTATTAAGCTGCCTGGTAGACCTCCCAACATGAATACTTCACAATCTTCAAACTCAGTGTATTTAAAATGAAACTCATTCCTTTGCCAAGCTTTTTCCTTCAAGTATAATGTTTCTGTTAATGCACCACACTAGCTAATCAACATACTAAATGAGAAAACGACATCATGATTTTCTGCTTCTCACTTACATGTCCATGAGATTTAATTTTCTCCCATAGAATCTAGTAAAGAGCACCTGCATCTTTCACACCTCACCCTACCTAATTTTGCCTACTTGATTTGAACTTTGTCATTTGAAATTTGGAAATAGCCTCCATACTGCCTCACAGATGGTCCTTCTCTTCCTAAGCGGTGCTCCACACTTTTGCCAAAATGAATCTGATATAGGTGAAAACAATAATGCTGGGCACTTCTGAAAATTCTTTTAGTAGTGCTCCACTCACGATAAAATATATCTCCAGCTTTTACTTGGGTTACACAAGACCCTTCAAGATCTCATTCCTAACAATTGCCTCTTATACTCCCATGCTCTTGAGTTAAGTGATGCAGTGACTTGCACTCCTTTGAAAATGTCATGGTGTTTTATTTTTCTTGTTGGCATTGCTTCTCACTCTGCTTCGAAGCTTTCTCCCATATTCTGCATGGGTGATTCCCATTCGTCCTTCAAGGGTTGGTGAGGATATTAACACAGGATGGGAACCACGTTCTACAAATCTGTTCATGCCCATATTTTCTAACACATGGCAGGCTCTCAGGACATATTTGACTGTGATGACATGTCGGGGGTCAAAGACATATATATACAATGCTAACTCTTTAGCTTTAGAAAAAAAATATAGCTAAAGGATCAAAGGAGAACAACTTGACCATAGCCATTATGTCAGTTATGTTGCCAACTACTTTCATGGAAAGAAAATGTATTTACTGGATGAGCACTGGTCCCAGCAGATCTTCTGATACGATAAAACAACAGGTATACTCTCGGGGGTGAGCAGACTTGGTTTATAATTGTGAGGTTTCTGTTGTTCACCTTTCAGCCTGCCAGCCCCAATCCTGTAGCAGCATTAGGTTAATTTTGCTTAGGGAATGGACGTTCCTTCACTTGAAATCTTTGTGTTTCAGGTGAAAACTATCTCCATGCACGGGATTCTAGGTCAGCGATCATCATACCATTTTCCCTTGGCCACAGTGATTGGTTCATAGATGTGCATCTGACGTAAGCTGTCCAATCAGAAATTTTCAGAGTTAAAGATACTAAGAAAAAATACAACCAGGCTCTCACAGTAGATGCTGTTCCCTTAGGAGGTGCCGGCAACCATTTCAGATGCATTAGGAAAGCCAGCCTTACTATAAAACCAATATCAAAAAAAAAAGAGATCAGTTAGGTGGACAGAAACTATGCATTAAAACTGATACACCTGCTTTGCCATTAGATTGATGGATGACATTGCAAAGCTAAGGTTGTCTTGTTCCTTCTGAATGTAGTCCTTAGAGTAATTCAGGGTCCAATGACAATGGGATTGACTTGTGCTGTCAACACAAAACTAATGGATGTTTTTAGCGTGAAAATTCTTTGAAGGCATATCACCACTGTTTGGTGGGGAAGAATCCTTGACAAATTATTTCTTCCAGTTGAGCATGGAGCACCTGAAGAAGAAATTTACACAGGAAAACTACAGAATATTATATTTCCCTTGAATCCTGTTTCTCATTATTTAAGTGTTCTACTGGTGGGTACAAGGCAATATGAAAATAATCAGCATCACAGTGGTTAGTATAAATGCAGAAAAAGGCAAATATCTTAGTAAGAGGACCCCACCCGGTCAACAAATCTCAATGCCATTATTAAGGTAACTTTACCAACCATTGTAGTTGCATGAATCAAAGCAAAATTTACTTATTGTTTAATAAAATCAGTTTTGGGGCACCAGGGTGGCTCAGTCCGTTGAAGGTCTAACTCTTGACTTCAGCTCAGGTCATTATCCCAGGATCATGGGATGGAGTGCCCTGTCAGGCTCTGCACTGAACTCCGCACCTGCTTAGGATTCTTCTCTCTCTCAGGGCACCTGGGTGGCTTAGTCAGTTAAGTGTCCGACTTTGGCTCAGGTCATGATCTTACAGATCATGGGTTTGACTCCCACATCAGGCTCTGTGCTGACAGCTCACAGCCTGTAGTCTTTTTTGGATTCTGTGTCTCCCTCTCTCTTGGCCCCACCCCTGTTCATGCTCTGTCTTTCTCTCTCTCTCTCTCAAAAACAAACTTTAAAAAATTAAACAAGGGGCGCCTGGGTGGCTCAGTCGGTTAAGCTTCCGGCTTCGGCTCAGGTCAGATCTCACGGTCGTGGGTTCGAGCCCCGCATCGGGCTCTGTGCTGACAGCTAGCTCAGAGCCTGGAGCCTGCTTCGGGTTCCGTGTCTCCTTCTCTCTCTGCCCCTCCCCCTCTCTTGCTCTGTCTCTCTCAGTATCAAAAATAAATAAAACAAAAAAAAATTAAAAAAAAATTAAACAAGAATTCTTTCTCTCCACCTCTGCCCCTCTCCCCTGCTCATACTCTCTATATATAAAATTTAAAATAAATGAATAAACGCACACACATTTTTTAAAAATATCACAGTTTTATATTGACATCTCAGGAAAAAAAAATAGTAAATAACAAACCATTTTCTCCCAATATAAGATATGGTAAAAACAAAAAGAAACCAGAAGTTGAGAAGTCAAGTGCCTGGGATACATCTATACTTTCCGTGAACAACTGAATAACCCTTTCTGGCAATTTTTTAATGGCTCATGAGACTGTCACTTTGATAATAGAAGCAGCACGTGCATTTCATACATACCTTATGGCCTTTTCTGTGTGTCACTGAATTTTTTTAACCTAGAATTATTTAACTGATGATCCTACTCAGATAACCAATGATGATCATCAAATTTAGGAACTACTAATAAAAACCCTCAGGGCTTAATTCTCCTGTTATTGTTAGCATTACACTCTCTCATGATGTTTATTTGTTCTGTTTTGTGGAACTTTAGGCAGTTATATTTACCCTTCATTTCATGTGTGACTTTTGCTCGGCTGTATTTCTCCATACTTTTTTGCACTTTCCATTACATAACTTTCTTTTCCTATCATAAGTCACATCCTTTTTCACATTTAACATGCTCCTTACAATTGTCATTCAAAGACTTCTTTCTAATCTACAAACCTAATGGGAATGCTAGGTCGCAATAGATTCTCATTGACATCCATTCTAAAGATAGAACACTTTGATGATAACTTTATAAACTAGATTGGACAAATCAAGTAACCTAACTCTTCAGCGACTCAGGCCTCACATGCTAATCATGCAACAGATGTAATTATTATTACTGAATCATTCTTTTGAATCAGCTATTGGGAACACCCATAGTGTATAAATAAGGGCTCAGTTTCCCAGACAAGGAAATGGGTATAAGACTCTAATTTTTATAAAAGGTGTTTCATGGGGGTGCCCGGGTGCCTCAGTCAGTTAAGCGTCTAACTTCAGCTCCAGTCAAGATCTCTCTGTTCTTGAGTTTGAGCCTGGTGTCAGGCTCTGTGCCGATGGCTCAGAGCCTAGAGCCTGCTCCGGATTCTGTGTCTCCCTCTCTGTCTCTGCCCCTCCTCCACTCGGGCTCTGTCTCTCTCTCTCAAAAATAAATAAACATTAAAAAATTGTTTAAAGATATTTCATGAGTTGAAAACAAGGTATTTACAGTGGAATTTAAGAGTCTGAAGAATGGGGAAAATACCCTAATGTTGCAAACATAACAATATTGAGAAAAATACAATTTTATGCAATTTAAATATTATAACTCACAATCTCGAAAAACATAGCTAAAGATTCTGCCATTTGTATAAAAGTAAATAGTTATCTAAATTTCTTATAAGTTTTGTCCCATCTTTCCAAAAGTATATGGTTTTCTAACTTTCTCATAGTCCAGCACCTTTAGTGAGTAGAGTTCTCTGTCAACCATTCAAGAAAAATGCCAGTAGATACAATGATGTCAAATCAGACATCATGGCAACACATAAAGGGAATCTTTTAGCTTAGTCCTTCCTAAGGCACTAACAGTAAAGCAAACAGTATTTTGTCACCAAATCAACACTAAGTATTGACTCTGCATCAGAACAACAACAACAAACCCTAGTATTTCTAAATTAGTGAGAAAATAATCACTTAACAAGGCCTCTTATACATGCAGATACGTGCTTAGGTCTAAACAAAGCATGAGATAAACAGAATAGCTAAGAATGAACCATATATCAAATTACAATGAATTCAGAGTGCGTGCCCTCTGTGATAATCAGTAGTTGGATTTCCACTAGAGATCTGGAAAGGTCTCAGCCTGTAGGAGCTACGCCAGTGTCCTCATTTCAAGTCACAGTGTTCTTTGTTTTCTGTTAGTAGAATTTGCTCTCACTGGCCTCTCTTGGGAGGTGCAGGTCCTGCTTGGAATGACTGCTCTCTTATTCTCTTCTACCTGGAAGACACTTTTCTTTCAACAGTTGTATACATTCTACTGTGATGACCCTCACTGTTTAAACAAACAAACAAACAAACAAACAAAAAACATTTGAGGGACACCTGGGTGGCTCAGTCAGTTAAGTATCCAACTTTGGCTCAGGTCGTGATCTCCCAGGTTTGAGCCCTGTGTCAGTTCAGAGCCTTGAGCCTGCTTCAGATTCTGTGTCTCCCTCTCTCTCTGCCCCTCCCCTGTCCCGCCCCACCTACAAAATAAATAAACATTTTAAAAATTAAAAAAATACATTTTAGATAGCTTAGGTTTTAAGTAGACCTTTATATTTATGATTCCAAATGAATGACAGTTTCCAGTGCTCCATTACCCTACAGTAGTATTACACATCAACAGCCTTGTTCTGGCTTCATGATGGGTGGTGTTGATTTCCTCAACCCTCCCTTCTGACTCAGTCAAGTGCGCGCCCATCTTCTGTTTGCCCTGAGCTTTCATCACTGCCTGAGAACAAACCATGAGTTGTGCTCTCCCATCACTTCAGACTGTGCCTCAACCATGATGAGCCAAACTCAGGCAACTTGCGGCCTGAAGCATATTCACCCACAGAACTGAGCCAAGTCCACAGTAGCCAAAATTCAGCCAACCACAGAATGGAGAGCTTGAGAATCAATGTTGGTTGTTTTGAGTCATGCAATTTTTGGATAGATGATTATGCAGCATTATCATGGCAACATTTGATGAAGAAAGACATAGAGCTCTGAGTTCTTAAATAACTTTTTATACCCCTAGTCATTTAATTAAGGCAGTTTCTTTTACATTTCTTTTTTTTAATGTATATTTTGAGAGGGGAGGCAAGCAAAGGAGAGGCAAAGAGGTAGGGAGAATCCCAAGCAGGCTCTGTGCAGTCAGTGCAGAACCTGACACAGGGCTCAAACTAACAAACCATGAGATCATAATCTGAGATGAAACCATGAGTCAGATGCTTAACTGACTGAGAAACCCAAGCACTGCAAGACATTTTTTTTTAAAAAAACAAAAGTATTTAGTTCTTTCAAATTATCTGGTCCTTCTTCATTCTATCTGACATCATCCGGTTTCTGTCTCTTATTACTGTAAACTATAATTTCAGTATTTTTGAAGGTCATCTCCCTTCCTTCACATACTTCTTTCTTCCTATAAACCTTATTACATATTACTATAAATCATGTCATCCTAAAGTGATAATTATGTAATTATGCCTTTAGTTCTAAGGGGTAGTCCATTTAATTGTTTTAATTTCAAGCCCTATAATGGAGGAACGTCAAAAAGTATAGAAAAGGGGACTAAGAAACCAGCCCTGGATTGTTTCACTTCAGAGTCTTTTCTCCATGAGAAGAATAAACACATAATTGGTTTAAGCCACAGCCTATTGACATATGAGTTATGAACAGCCAAGAATATTCCTAACAGACATGGACATCCAGCAGACTGCATGGCTACCACAACCCGTGTGACCTTCATATTGTTTTCAGGATGCTCTTATAAATAGAATAACACAATCAAAATGTATATTCACTGTACTCTCCAACATCTCTTTCTTTCAAGAAATTAATCAGAACACACATTGCTGATTCTACATCTGAAATGAACATGGGACTAGATTGTCACTATCTTTCTCCTTCAGAAGAATTCAATGTCAACTCTCATGATCTGAGCCAAGGCACTACTACCCCATCTGGAAAAGTGACATACTCCCACTTTATTTTATTCCATTAAATTTCCAAGGTCATTTTGTAGTTCAACAAAGTCTCTCTGTCTCCCTGTCTCTCTCTCTCTCTCTCTCTCTCTCTCTCTCTCTCACAAACACACACACACACACGCATGCGCATGCACACACACATACACACACACACAGAGCTTTAAGTTTTGTTTTCTTTTTAAGAATTCACTAATATATTCCTAAAAAAATGTTTTCAAATTGTTCATTGTAGCCTAATGATTAGTTAAAATTAACTTTACATTTTATGGATGAAATTAAGATGTTCCAAGTCTTATTACTTCTTCTAATGGATATGAGATGGACATCTAAAGCCCAGAATTCCTAGGTCTTTACAGCAAATGCCTGACCTATGACCTATATAATATTTTAATGATATTACTATAGAATGACAGAAATACAATAAACAATTTTGTGAACACTGCATAAGTGTGTTTCGATAGTCCATAACATACTCCTAAATCTCCAAAACATCCTATTTAACCAAATATCCACAATATCCTATTTGACTGAACTTCTACAAGAAAACAATAAGGAACATAATTCCTATCAGTTCTTCTTAACACGTTTTGCACAGCACTGAATTACGAATTCATAAAGTACATTCTTCTTTGCCAAATGACTTAAACAACAACAACAAAAAGGAAGACCTTTTTCTTGAAATTAAGGAATCAAACTGGATTGATAGAGATTCAACAGAATTACAGAGAATTACATTTAAGAATCACTGGCATTGTTCTACCTTGAAGGTCAAAGGTGGAGCCCAGGAGCCTTTCACATAACTCCCTAGGTAATTCTAGAATATACCTCTGTTGGCAAATCTATCAGGTTTAATCACATCTGAGGTCTTGGTCAGATATATTGTTTTTTGATTCCAAGCTTACCTTTCAACAAGGTGGGCAGTTTGAGATGCCATTGCATATCTCCACCCTTAAATATTACAAAATTATCGTGTCCCTTCTTACCTGACTCAAGAGAGTCAAGGCAAAATTCTTCATACAATTCTGTGGCTGCATTACTTTGGATCAGAGAAAGCTGAGTGATTTAGAAAACCAATTTAAGTTTGGGAAAAACATCCCAGGATTGGCAGATACCTAGGAAGATTCAGAATGGAAAAAAATTATGAAGATTCTCTACCAGATTTTAGAAAATGCACATCAAGTACTTTACTATTGCAGATCACTATAATTATTCTTTATACAAAAGGAGAAAGTGGTCTATAGACTTAATCTAATAAATGAGAAGAAGGTTTAAAATTAAAAGTCTTTGGGGGATAGTTTTTGAATCTTTGACATTGAGACCATTTTTTAGGAGTACATTCCAAATCTAATATCCAGAAGAACTACATATTAAATGCTAGTATTTTCTGTGCTCATGTTTATGTTTATTTATTCATTGAGTATTTTCTTTTGTTAAAAGAACAGTAACAAAGACACTCAAATGACAATATAAATTCAATAACTGGTTAATTTTATTGTACAGTGAAACAGAAAGCCGTCTCAGATTTTTATTCTTATATGGAGTCAAAAGAACATTTAGTGTCATGTTTAGTTGGACTCTAAGGGGAGACTTGCTTCAAGATAACTAATAAAAAATATTATGTCTGGATAAAAACTTAGGGAATTTGTTATAGGATGAGGCTGGCAGTATCATAATTTGTGAAATGCAAAAGGCAGCTTTTCAGTTTATATTCAGTGGTAGGAAGAGAGAAAATGATAAAGAGTCAGTAGAGACCCAACACCTACCAAGAGTTCCAGGACCCCCCACACCAGGAGCACATTCATATTTAATGTATTACATTAAGGGCTCCCAGAGTAAATATTTTCCCTTTTCCCTAGAGCCATATTCCCCATATGTAGACAAATTAATAAAGGTGTATTCTGGAACTGTACATAAATATTCAACTAGTGTCTGTATTTATGCCCCAGCTTACAAATAACTAATGGTTGGCTGAGCCAAAATAATCATATATGCTAGACATGTAGGAAGGATTGCTGATTTCATTTATTATACCACCTGTGAACCTCCTAGGGGAAGGGCGGTCTAGTGAAATATTTTGGTGTGCTGACACAATTTTGTACTTGTTTATGAGGCTACGCCAGCCTAGTCCTAATTTCCTGTTGTAATTCTTTGCTTCAAAGGCCAAGTCCACACATGGGAAGAATATTTTCTGCAAGCAATCTTCTCACAACTCCGCTCTCTGTATCTCCAATGGCCTCCCTGGGTCTTCTGTTCCCCTTTATACTTGTAACAGTCATGGGGGATTTCAGTTAGCATTTGGGAAAGAAGAAGTCCAATAGCAATGGAAGTTTTAGATTGCTATGTCAATTACTTGACTTTGCGTCTTCCTGAGTACAGGGGAGAAAACTTCTCTTAATTCCTGAGCTACAATTGACAATGAAAGAGCTTTTACTCCAATGCTTTTCACCAAGAGATCAGGTTCAGACAAACGGATCTTGCTCTCAAGACCACACAACCTCTCTACAAACCTGTTTCTACCCTTAAACAAAGTATTGATGAAATGTGGACAAGCCTGAAAATATTAGTATTTTTCCTTTAGTAGGCAATGACAGCATCATATCCTGGGGGAATTAGCTACTGAACTTTTTAAGGCTTCTTATTAAAATGTGCAAATCCTAGCCGGGAAGCTCAGCATTACCAAAATTGGGCAGAAAAGGTAGTCCTTTCTGTCATCATATGTATCAAAGAATACCTAAAGGACTGCAAATTATTATGAATTTCAGCTTTAAAGTACCTTTTGTCATTCACTAAATACAATCTCAGTATTCACTAGGTCTCTGCCATGTATGTAGCATTAATACTTGGAGCTTGAAATGTTGACTTTTAGATATTTGCTTCACCTTAAAAATGGATAGATATTAAAGAGGTGTGAATTTTTAGACTGGATAACTAGATTTCCAAAAGATCAGCTAGAATATGCGAGTCCAATGGAACCCACTGCTCAACCAAAGACAAAGTGAGCAATGAGAAGTGTATTTGACTTTTCCAAAGATATTGGACTGATGATAAAGCTACCAGACAGAACCAGTTTGAGTAGAAACAGGAAAATGGAATTACTAACATCTGGCTGTTCTCACTCAAAATGACTTCAAAAATATTCTGTTGACAAACTAAAACTATCATATTATTAATCACTGACCAGTGTTAATGTCCACCAATGAGTTTTCCATTCTTTGTAAAAAAAATTCTGGCATCAGAATAAATAGCAAAAAATGTAATAATGCCTGGCCAATGGCTTAAAAAAATTTTAGAAAGGAAATGAACATGCAAATAAAAAATGATAATCAGAGTCCAGAGGGCACATTGCTTAACTGATAATTTGTTTGTTGTGCTTAAATATTGCAAAGGTTTCTCATATGCACATCATGTTGTGCCATATGTGATTCTGTTTTGCTTACAACAAAATAATTGTTGTTGTCTGGGCTTTGGAATCAATCTTTTCTTTTTTTATATATGCCCTAATGATCACATTATTAAAAATGTCAGTGTGAATGTGCAGACTAACATTAAGTATATTTCTTCCCAAGCTGATTTTTTTCTTGCAATGTATACATTTTAATCTGTCTTTGAATATTTAAGGTGTACTTTCCAAAACCATTCCTAAAAAAAATGAACTTTTTTTGTTTTATCTAATTATCTAATAAATTAATACAACAAGGGAGCTCATTAAATGCAAACGAGGAAGAGGGAAAAGGTGTTGCTAGAACTTAATTAGCAAGATACAAAGATACCAATTAACACCTATAGCTCAGGAAAGAAAAAAGTTTTTTTCATGTAGCACCATCAAAAAATAAAATCACAGCTGGTTACACATATTAAGTGGAGTGCAGATGAATTCTAGGCTTCTGTTGGCATCAGGGCCTCAGGAGTACAGGAAGAAAGAGGAGGGGGAGCAAGAGAGAAAAATTTCTAGGCTAGCCAAGAAAGCACTATTTTGTTAATTTGAAAACCTTCTGTTCAGGTATTTAGAAGACAGTCTGCATTCGGGAAAAAAGGTTACACAAATTCTAAGCCAATACTATTTTATTATTTTCAATCTTTTGTATAGACATATTTAAAAATCACGATAAGTATGTAATTTATAATGATAATTTCTGGGGCACCCACAGGGCTATCCCCAGTGTTCACGTTCGGCTCAGATCATGACCTCGCGGTCCTTGAGTTTGAGCACCACATCGTTTAAGCACCACATTGGGGCTGTTTTGGATTCTGTGTATTCCTCTCTCTCTCTCTGCCCCTCCCCTGTTCACACACTCTCTCTCTCTCAAAAGTAAATAAAACATTAAAAAGTTATAGTGATAATTTATGTCAATCTTATATTTTCTCAAATCTAATGGTGTCTCTGATAAACTTCCTAAGACATAAATATTCGTGGATTCCATAGTTTATCTAGTTACCAAAAAAATTACAAGAACAATACAGTTTCCATAAATCCTTGAACCAGATTCACGATTGTGATCTCATCTTCATGTGCTGTTTGTGGGCACACACGTGTGTCTGTGCGCGTGCACAGAATTTGAGAGGAAGCTGTTGATGTAATGCTTCTACACCGCTTAACACTTGAGTGTACAGGTCCCAAGAACAAGGACATTCTTTCTTGAACAGCACAGTTACCATTTCAGGAAACAGTGACAGAATACTTTTATCCCCTCTACCATTCACGGTCCAGTGTTGCAAAGTGATCCAATAATGTCTTTTCTGCCATGTACTGCATTTGGTTGTGATGTCTCTTCACGTCTCCTTTAAACTGGAATAGGTCCTCAGCCTTTTCCCATCCTTCATGCCATTGACATTTTGGAAGAAATGTTAAAAATAAATGTTCTTCGTCTTGGGTTTGTATGAATTTTCCTAACGATTTGGTTCAGTTTATGCATCGTTGTCATACTGCTTCTCATGCTATGTCCTCCAGGTGTCATTGCTGGAGCCACAAAAGTACCCATTTGCTCTCCATCAGCGATGTTCATTGTGATTACATTAATTTTGTCTAGTTGAGTCACTGTTTAGATCTATGAGATCATTTTAAAGCTGCTATATTTTAGCTAATGATTAGAATTACTTTAAACATCATATTACATATTCAGATGAGTCGTGTTGTATATCTGGATAGATTTCGACTGCTTTAAACTTCTATTGGCAAGACCACACCATCCTAATATCAAAGTCTTAATTCACATCCAGCTAAGCAACATTTCCAACATGTTTAATAATTATAAAAATAATGATAATGATAATAATAATAATAATAATAATGTTAGAATATATTATTGAAAGCCCATGGTTTTAAACTTGGGAAGTTAAAGTTTTTGATTTTCTGTTTATAACCTGTACCAACTGAATGTGTGTATCTTAAGTAATCATGTCAATTAAATTACACATTTATCAAAAGACTGACTATATTTCTTTACTCTCAAGGGTCTTTATACTAACTTATCATCAATGAGAAGTTAAAAGGTAGCTTTTTGTCTGATTAGGAAGATAAAACATGAATAAATAGTTCAGGGTAGAATACAAAGTCATATGTAAGAGCAAGAGAGGTACAGGTAATGTGCCATTCTTTAGCCAAATCATTTTTATCATTAAAAACTCATATCAAGGAGGGGCGCCTGGGTGGCCCAGTAGGCTAAGTGTCTGACTTTGGCTCAGGTCATGATCTCACTACTGGTGAGTTCAAGCCTCGCATGGGGCTCTCTGCTATCAGCACGGAGCCTGCTTCTGTTCCTTTCTCCCTCTCTCTCTGCCCCTCCCCAGTTCATTCTTTCTCTCTGTCTCAAAAATAAATAAAAACATCAAAAAGTTAAAAAAAAAACCTTCACATCAAGAATCTAAATGACTTGGATCACCCTGTATTTGTTTGCTGTATGTCACACATTCCTTTTTTTTTTTTTTTTTTGAGAGAGAGACAGAGACAGAGACTGAGCAGGGAGAGGCAGAGAGAGAGGGAAACACAGAATCTGAAGACAGGCTCCAGGCTCTGAGCTATCTGTCAGCAAAGAACCCAACACGGGGCTCAAACCCACCAACCATGAGATCATGACCTGAGCCAAAGTCGGGTACACAATCTATTGAGCTCCCCAGGCACTCCCACACATTCTTCTTAATATACCACCTGTCTTGCTGATCTAGACCAACAGATTTCTAAATGTGCTGGAAGTTGTTCTGAATTTACCCATTATTTATCTCCCAGGTTAGACCACTATTTCTTGGTTGCTGAGATATTCACATTTTGTTTCTTCCCTTTGTTTTGCTGAAATATATTTTCAAACTATTCTTTCCAGAGTTATATAAAGCCAATTGATTTAGTTCTTATAAGTCTAAACCATCATTTCGTGTTCTTACAATAAAATGATAATTTGGCGAAATAAGGTATTCCTAGAATTTCTGTTCTCACTTCATTTTTTGAAAGCATTCTGCAGACACCATTCCTTTGTCATCTAAAATCTAGAATTGCTAAAGCTGGAGAGTTACACAGCCACCTAGGATACAGAACTTGAAAGCACGTTAGGGGTACCCCAATAACAAGGAAAAACATTTCGAACACAGTAAACAATCATATTTATCCTTGAATCAAACACAGAGCTAAGAGTCTAGTGGAACCCAATAGCTTAAAACTCAAGGAAAAGACGGGCCCTCAGAAGAGAGCCCGACAAGAAGGTTAACTCATTTGCAGTAGAGGATGGAAGGCAGGAAGAGGAGACCACTGTGGTTCCCTTCCGTGGAATATGAGAGAGTTCTGTGACAGGATCTCACAGACAGAAAATGTTTGACATAAAGTTGTGCCAGTGCTGGCACCTAGTCTCTCTCTTCTGGAGAACTTTCTCTCAGAATCCCTGGCTACCATCCAGGCGGTCAAGTCTGACTTTCCCTTAGATCCCTACATCAGGCAAGCACAGGGGGCCGCTGTCCACAGCACCCTGAGGATAGCTTCTCGGCCATCCTTGCCGGGTGTCAGATGTGTGCATGTAGCCAAGGAGACACAAAAATGAATCCACGTGCCAGCTACATGCAACATAATGATGTCAATTATCACAGAAAGACAGGGAGCCAGGGTGCCTGGAGGGCTCAGTGGGTTAAGTGCCTGACTTCTGCTCAGGTCATGATCTCATGGTTTATAAGTTCAAACCTCACCTCGGGCTTACTACCGACAGTGCAGAGCCCACTTCAGATCCTCTGTCCCCTGCTCTCTCTGCTCCTCCCCTGCAGGCGCCCTCTCTCTCTCTCTCTCTCTCTCTCTCTCTCAAAAATAATAATCATTTTTTAAATGTTTTTTTATTCTTGAGAGACAGAGAGAAAGCACAAGCAGGGAAGGGTCGGAGAGAGGGAGATACAGAATCTGAAGCAGGCTAAAGGCTCTGAGCTAGCTGTCGGCACAGAGCCAATACGGGGTTTGAACCCACAAACCGTGAGATCATGACCTGAGCCGAAGTCGGACGCTTAAACTACTGAGCCACCCAGGCATTCCAATAATCATTTTTTTTTGAAAATTACCTTACAGGGAACATGTTAGGGAAGTATGAATCATATGACCCACCGCTATTTGACATGCTTTAACCTAAAAGCATAGAGTTCATAAATTTCAACCAAATATTAATTTTGAGATATTCTGGGTTAATAGTTGACCTAATAAGGACCACATACCCCCCAGGGGTGGCTAACTCATGGGAATTCTTCTCATCAGAAGTGGCAAAAACATGCTACCCATTTTTATGTCAAATGAGGTTTGGTTAAATCACTTAATTAATAAAATAAAATGTATTTTAATTGATTACTGATTTCCAAATAGTGGAATACCAGGAATATTGCACCTACGCCCCTCCATTTCAGAAACAGGTTATAAGCCTCTGGCAAGTTTCAGGAGCCTAAACCTGGCGATGATACCCAAGGCTTGATTCTGAAAGGGCTTTGTATCCAGATCCCGATTCACTGATTTTCGTTCAGTTGTCTGGCCGTCAGTTTTACTGAACTCTTTCCTTAGAATCTTCTGCCCTCTGGCTTGAGTAAGCATCTTATATATGTGCCACCACAGAACATGAAAAGCAGTTTAGTTCAAGTTCAAGATTTTGTCCCCTCTTGGTCACAGGTGTGTGTGTACAGCAGAATCTTGTCCAAGATCAAAAGGAACAGGACCCTGAAGCCCCACCTAGCACTGCATCCAGAAAGCTAATAGCACTACTAAAGTGACCCCATAAGTACAAACAACACCATAAGCTTAAGTCACGCCACACACAGAGCAGGCTTAGAAGCTGCCCCTTTCCTCTACCAACTGATCTACAAGTGGGGGGAAGTCCCCTGTGGAGCCCCACCATACACACTAGCAGCCTTGACCCTCCGCAGACTGTTCACACAGTTACACCCACAAACACCACTCTAGTAGATTCCAAGCGGCTCTCCTTTGTGGGGAGAGACAGACTGGGCAAGCCTGACCAGCACGCTGGTCAACTATTCACCTTCAATTACTCATTCGATTCTCAGGTTCTATATTACATCTGTGCCTAGGAACCCCAAATCTCGCTGGGTCCCCACTTGGAACACCACGGCTCACTCCCTCTGACTCAGTCTCTCACACATACTTCAGATGTGGCTTGCTACTTCCACTCTCATTTCCCTTTGCTAGCTGTTGTTTATGTGAGTTCAAGTCCCACATCCGGCTCTGCACTGAGTGTAAGGAGCCTTCTTGGGATTCTGTCTCCCTGTCTCTCCACTCCTCCCCTGCTTGTGCTCTCTCTCTCTTAAAATAAATAAATAAACTTAAAAACAATTTTTTTAAATACAGTGAACAAGGATTTGAGAAGCAAAAAACAGGGATTGTTGGTCTGTCATTTTGAATCCAAATCTGCATTTGACAAGTTCATATCTGTTCCGTAAGCCTTGCATTTCAAAACACCAGAGACACTCAGTCTCTAACTATTACAGTGTCCCCAAAATATCTATTAATTTACTGAATTCAGACCCCCCCAGCATCTGCCTTTTATATCATGCTTCCAAAGCTTCGTACTCTGAAAGTCGAGTATTCCCGTGCAATGTAGCCACAATCTAAAAGTTAAGCACACATGTGAAAGTGCTAGAGCTCAATCCAAAAGAAAAAGTTTGGACTGCACGGAGGAAGGTGCTGGATTGAGTGCTGACAGGTGAGAAGAAGTCTGGCAGGTGAACAAATGGAGAGAAGGCCGTTGCAAGTGAGGACGCAGACACAAGACGGTGTGTCTGGGAAACGAGACTTTTCATGTGGCCAGAAAACACGATGTGTGCGGAACAACCATAGCGGAAAAGACCAGAGAAATGAGTATGATTTAGAACAACCCCGAGATGGGGGATTTTGTTCCATAGCTAAGGCAGAACCATGAGGAGACCAGTGGAAGCTGAAAGGAAGGGTCCGGGGCACCAGGATCGCCAGGGCCCCTCCGCTAACCGCTGTCACTAACATCGGGAACCTAGGAGCCCTGCCACAGCGTTGGGTAATTGTCAAGGAACTTACAAGAGTGGCTGTGCCGTAAGGGGTGTGGGAGAAATGTCCCTAAGAAGGCTGTGAAGAAATGGATCACGTTATGGGGCTGGCTGCCTAAGGAAAGAAGCAGGAGCAGCAGGAGCAGGAATTAAAAAAAAAAAGTCTGAAGTTGCCCAGAAGGCACTGGGGAATGAGAAGAGAGAGAGATGGTGTGATATACTGGTTGCAGATAATGATCTTTCCTAGCCGAGTGGGTGAGTTTCCCGGTGGCATCAGGTCCCAGGTGTGGCCCGGAGAGTGGGTGGCAGACTGGGGTGTGCTGCTGACTGAGAGGGAGGAGCACAGGATGAGGTGACAAGCAGCAGCTGGGGCACTGGAAGAAGATGGGCACCGGGACTGTGCCTCCTGTGGGGGCTGGGAACTGAGGGACCCAAGGAGAGACTGACAACCCGCTGAGGTGACTGGGTTACTTGGTCAATTGTAGGAACAGCAAAGGGGAAGCGTTCTTCGAACTGTGTGTGGAGGGATGAGGAGGCAGGGAGGTGTGCGAGATGGTAAGAGACCATCTGCAGAAAATGAAGATGTGGCAACAAAATGGAAAACAAGGATGCAGAGGAACCAAACAGCGGGATATCATTTCCAAGTTCTCATTCGAGTCTACTGGAAGAATTACTGAAGACATCAGACAATGGAGAAGGCAGCCTGGAGTCAAGGGAACATTGGCAAACTCAACATAGGCCAGTTATGCTGTGGTTACATACAAATAGATAACATCAATGTGATGTGAATTGGATAAATGTAAGTGAGAGCAAGATGTGTGCACTGTGTCATTTTTTAATGTTCAGTGAAAATAACTAGTAGTCAGTCTTTACCTTTTACCCCTAAACTATAAGCAAAACAAGAAAAAAAATGACAACAGTTTTTGTCCACTCTTGGGGCAGGCATTGGAGTAAAATTTGCGGGTACTTTCACTTAATTTCTAACAACTCTATGTTACCAGATTGTGCATTCACCCTCCACAGGTTCGTACACGTTGTTAAAACAAACTCAGACATGAGGGACACCATCTCCTGCACATCTGAAAATTCTCAAATAACTTTTGACTCCCCCCAAACTTAACTACTAACAACCTGTGATCTTACTGATAATATAAACATTCAACTAACATATTTTATATGTTACATATATTATATGCTATATTCTTACAATAAAGTAAGATAGAGAAAATATCATTGAGAAAATCATAAGGCAAGGACATACATGTGTAGAACCCTACTGTATTTATTGAAAAAGGTCCACATATAAGTGGACCTGCACAATTCAAAGCTCTCTTGTTCTAAGGTCAATTGTATATTTGATTCTAAGTTCTGTGATTTAGTCTATCAGTCATCACCAAAGAACATGTAATCCCAGAAACTCATAATGGGAACGTTACAAATGCCAACTCTTTGTGGGATCCCAAAGTTCAGGTTAGCAAGTAAGTGAGAATGCCAGAAGCTAAGAACATGGGTTTTAGAGTTGCAAAGATCTGGGTTTAACTTTAAATCCTGTCATTTCCTGGCTGTGTGACCCTGGGAAACCCACTGAACTTCTCTGAAACTCAGTTTCCTAATTCGTAAACTAAGGAACATAAAACTGCTGACCTCATATTGCTGCATGACCAATGAGATCATGCTTGCTAATGTCTTAGCATGGAGCTAAATCAAAATTAGCTGTTAATGACTGCTAATACATTAGGCATATTATTATACTTAGTTCTACAATATTTATTTTACAGGAACCTATACAAAACCTTTCCACATGACTGTATCAAACTAAAAACATTCCTATAATTGCACTTTAAAAAAGGGATATTTAGGTTATCGTGATTGACCTGCACACACTGGACAGTGAACTCCTGTCAGGTCATCTGCTGTTCTTTAACATCGGGACAGGAATGTGACAAAACTCAAGGATGCACCTTGGATTTAATATACGTCTATTACAATGTCAAATACATATCAGACAACAAGAAATCCAATTGGAGTTCCTTTAAATTTCTTCTAGACTAACTTCTCACAATCAAAAGGATGAATTGATAACTAATAAGAGAAAAGTGCTCGATTCCATTAGCATCAGAATGAAGAGGATCCTTTGCGATCAAAGTGGGTGAATTTGTGCTTTGGCAATAATGGTGTTGACACAAAGCTGTTACTGTAAAGGCTGAGATCACCCTTAGCTACAGTTAAGGAAGAAAATTTCTGTAAATACCAGAAAGCAAAACACTTGACTCGAAAAGGCTGCTAGACTAATGGCCTGGATTCTCTGATTGGAAATGGTGCCGGACAGCTGTAATTATTGGCATGTCCGTTTTGATGTCAACGTGAGTGAGTCGTAGCTATGGTGGCAGCTCCATGGTGTTTCAGTTAGGACCATCCTTCCTCCGACCGGCCTGCACGGCTTTGTCTTAAAGAAGGCAAACACACTAGCAGGGTGCAGTTACTTACAGAAACTGGATAACTCAGCTTGAGCAGAGTGCAGCAAAAGTACATTATACCAGTGGATTTTACCATTTTTTAGTTAAAAGATGTAGGGTTGTGTTTTTTTTGCACCTTATCCCTGCTCCCTTTTTCCAACAGCCTCGTGCCACCCAATCTACAGCACTCACAGACTTTTCTAAGGATGAAAACAAGGTCAGCCAGTCGCGGAGGCCCTTAAGAATGTCCTGGGGGGTGCCGAGTGGCTCAGTTAGGTAAGTACCCAGCTCTTGGTTTCAGTTCAGGTCATTATCTCATGGTTCGTTCAAGCCCCTCATCCAGCTCTGTGCTGATGGCTCAGAGCCTGCTTAGGATCCTCCCTCTCCTCTCATTCTATCCCTTTCCTGCTCATCCTCTCTCCCTCTCTCTCTCAAAAATAATAAATAGATAGATAGATAGATAGATAGATAGATAGATAGATAAATTTATTTATAAATATATAAAAATTTATAAATAAATTTATTTAAAAGTTTTAAAAAATGTTTTATCTCCCTGGCTTAGTCCATTTGGACTCCTATAACAAAAATGCCATAGAAGGCATAATTTAAACAACACAACATTATTTTTCACATCTCACATCCCTTGAGGCTGGAAAGTCCAAGATCAAGGTGATGGCTTGCTGGGTTCATGATGAGAGCCCTCTTCCTGGTGTGCTGATGGAAGAGAGAGATCAACTCTCTCATGTCTCTTCTCATGAGAGCCCTAATCCTATTATGGGGGCCTTAGCCTCTTCATCTAAACCTAGTTGTCTCCCAAAGGCCCCGCCTCCTAACACCATTAGGCTGGGGTTTAGGGCTTGGGCACATGAATTTTGAGGGGACACAAACTTTTGGTGCATTGCATTGGCCATCATCCTAATAGTCTCTCCAAGGCAATGTAACTAAATGAAACCAGACTGCATAAGAGCTCAAAAACAGCATCAGTCCAGTGGGAGGTGACTAAATCAAGCCCTCAGACACATGGGAAAGGGCAACTAGTGGGCTTTAAGGCCATACAAAGAACAGATACTGAGAGATGGGGCATAGGCTTTCAAGTTCAAAAAAGGTTTTGGTAAGGGTTTCCTAACACTGGAATTCACCGATCTCCTAAGGGCTGAGACTCTAGATCCTCTGGTGGTTGACTTTCCTTGGAGAAGTGATGTGCAACAGTCCCAGAGCTGATGATGAGCTATTGCCCCTGCAGAGCCCCTGGGGAAGGCTTTTTACATCCAGCAGAGTAAGACTGTGTGTTCAAACATGAACCTCCCTAAAAATAGATATGTGGTTTTTTGACTAGGAAAAAAAAAATTAGAATGAGGATAAGATCATCTCTCTCTATGATAGGGATTGAACCCTCTTTGACTAGGGATATAATTATGAAATAGGTATTTCTTGCCTGCAGACACCCTTTGTTTGTTCTTTATTCAGATATACATTCCAATGAAAAGTCACTGATATGATTAAGAGGGCTGTGGCACACCAGGAACAGCAAAGAAGAAACGTTTTGGGAAGAAAATTTAAAGTGTCCCATCTCCGTCTAGGTCACATCACTGAAATTCTCCAGGACTTCACTTCCTTTGCAGCAAGTAACTTAGGGAAAACATCAATAGCCACCTCCTTGTTCTATTGTGAGAATTGCTTAGGAGAGTGTCAGCCTTAAAGAATGCTGTTAAAAATTGGACTGCCATATTATTTTGACAAATTTATGTCTGTGGAATATTTCACTTCCTTTCTCCACATATCATGCTCCGACATACACACTCTTGTCTATGATGTGTGTTTAATTAGTGCATCTGGACTAAAAGAATGGAAAGATTTTTTCAGCTGATGCCCTCACTTCATGCTGGGAACATGAAAACATTTAAATGTACCCCCCAAAAATGTATGGTTATGGCTTTGGCATTTATACGCCATCTGCTGCTCTTCACTCAGAGCCTTCGCATCCGCCACCGTTGCCAACTTGCTCTCACAAATATTATGATTACCCACCCACAGGTGAGACCATACAGCATGATTCTCATTAAAACTGGCATCATACATAAAAGAGAAATAACATTAAATGGGATTCTTATACACTGAAATGCATATGTATGGATCATATCAACAATTCTAACTTCTATGATAAACGTTTCCAAATTCTACACTGCCCTGCTTTGGGGAATGAAGACTAACACCCCCTAGTTTCTCTTGAGAATTACTTCTCATAAGATTAAATCTACACGGAGAGATTTAAATTCATCTGAAATTTTTTCTCTTCTTTGATTTGTTTGTTAAATCATGTGTTTGTTAAATCATCATTTGCGATTTCTAGTTTGTAGGCCTAATTGCATCTACTTTGAAATCTGTATGAAATCATCTTCATAAAACACAGTGTAATTTACGGTATCATATTTATAAGAGCTTCTCATTGCCTTTCCCTTTCTGTTTCATATATTTTTAAATGGTGAAACAGGTTATAAAAAGAATATTCATTCTTATTCAATAACTCAACATTTATTCGACTTCATTATTAAAATAAATTATTAAAAATATTGAGCTATTTAAGTAAATGTTCCTGATACCAATTATTTAGCTTATATTATGAAAAACTATATTTCCTTCTAACAGTTTACACAGTTCTTGCTATGAGCCTGGCATGCTTCTAGGTGTGCTCAAAGAAAGCCTATGGTACCAGTCATGTTCTCTCTACATTTCATAAATGGAGAAACTGCAACTCAGGAAGATGTGCTAAGTTGCTCAATGTTACTTCACTAGTATTTTGCAGAACCAGGAACAAGAGCACACAGCTCATACTTCTATAAAATATGGCTGTGGTTCTCAAACTTTAACATGCATCTGAGTCACCTCAAGAACTTTTTAAAACGTAGAACTGGATTTTGGACTCCCATGCTCAGAAAGTCAGAGATTCAAGGTGGTGTTCAAAAATCTGTGTTTCTACCAAGTTCACAGATGATACTGAAACTACAGATGAAAGTACCACACTCTGAGAGCCACCGGAATGTCCCAATGCAGACTCTGTTATGAGGATACACAAAGATACGGAGACGTGAACCCAAATAAGTTTCACTATTCACAGTTTGCAAACGCTAAAGCTAGGTTTTGTTTTAGAAGAGATCAAATTCCGTCAACCAACATACTAAATGCAATACTGATATTCAGCCTTATGTGAAAGCATCTTTCAGTAGAGATACAGTCAGATGGCCTTGCGTTTCAATTCTTCTTTGACAGCCAAGATAGTATAATCAAAGAAAATTTTGTATTTCACCGAACTCCAATTTCCCCAATTGTAAATGGACATATTTGCCGGACCGAGTTTTTGTGTGGCTTAACTGAGAAAATACGCACACAGCATCTACCATAAGAACTCACTAGTTGCTTAGCTAGAAGTTATTTTCATGGGGCGCCTGGGTGGCTCAGTTAGTGAAGCATCAGCTCAGATGATGATCTAGTGGTTCATGAGTTCAAGTCCCACATCAGGCTCTTTGCTGAGAGCTTGGAGCCCGGAGCCTGCTTTGGATTCTATGTCTCCCTCTCTCTCTGCCCTTACCCCACTCGCACTCTGTCTCTCTGTGTCTCTCAAAAATAAATAAATGTTAAAAAAAATTTTTTACTTGAGAAAAATCTTTATTTTTTTCAATATAACACAACTTATTTTTTTAACATATGCAATTATTTTCCATCATTTACAATACAGTAGTT
>NC_043703.1:6267353-6282441 GCF_006229205.1 Suricata suricatta | reverse complement strand
ATGTAGGAAATGGATGATTAAGTCTTTGGTGCTGTAAAAGCAACTTCATTTAAACACAACCACCCCCACCACCAAAAAAAGAAGAGAAAAAAAAAAAAAAGAAAATAATAAGGGAAAAACCCAAGACACACTTCCTATGGGGAAAAAAAAACAACAGCATGTAATTTCTGTCCTTGACGGAATAAATAAGCAAACACCCCCAACAAGCAAAACAAGTACTGCAATGTAAAAATATTAAAAAAAGAAAACCCTCTCACATGCATAAATGAAAGCTATTTTCCTTCTCAGATTATTCCAATAAAGCAAAAACATCATTTAAATTCATCAATAATGTATTGTGAAGAATAGGGAGAAACTGCATAAAGAGGAGGAAGGATCAAGACACTGGAGGTGGTATACTGCAAAACTTTTTGTCTGATTCAACTGGAAATTCAATTAATTTTGCAACAAATGTAAAACAATGACTAACTTTCTTACTAATAGCTTGAGTGAGTTGATTAAAGACCATTATATTCTCCTGAAAGAGTCCCTTCCCAATAAGAACTTAGTAAGCACTTTAAACTTATAAAGAATAGGATACTAATTGTTAAAAATAAATGTCATGTCTCCACTCACTGAATTCATCTCTTTCCATATGTTGTTACATCATGTTTCCTAACCACATGTAAACTTAGTTTCCCTCTTTTCCTGATTTCTAAAACTTCCTGCCCCTCCCTATATTCTGTTCTCTTCATTACGAGTTAGGAGGTCAATTAGCAATCTAATGTTGGGCCAAAATGGTGTGAGGAAAAGATTGGGTAATCAATGATTTGATTGCCATCCAAACACAACCTGGGTGACATTATCATCTTCCAGGGTACTTTCAATCATCATGAAGAACGCTGGCATGCCAGAACTGATTGGAAGCATTGGTTTTCTTCCAATTCCATGTTGATACCTCTTGGCCAGTGACCGCCAGCTGAGAGAACAGCATACACATGCAAGATCCTGTGAAATGGAAACAATAAAGTATACATGGGAGAGTTGTCTTCCAAGAATCGGTGAAACGAATCTATGGTATTAGAGGGCAGGATAGTGATTATCTTTGGGATGGGGCACAAGGGAGCCTTCTGGGACATGGTAATATTCTCCTAATATCTTATTTTTATTGGCATCATGGTTACATGGCTATGTTCACTTAAAATCCATAGAGATTATACTTTATGATTTATGTGGTTTCTGTAAACAGGTTAACTTCCAATAAAATTTTATATTAGAAAATACAGTCCATTCCTAAACTCAGGGTATTTTCCCATGCTCCAATATTTCCTGTTTATAGAACAGACAAAGAAGAAGACTAAATCACAAATATATATGTGTGTGTATACACACACACACACACACACGCACACACACACACACACACACACACACACACACATATATAAATTCACTCCTAAAATTTTTATTTTTGGTCTGTCATTCAAAGAGGCTTTCAAAAGACAACTTTTCTTGAAGTATTTCTATTTCATGGCCTGTGTAAATACATGTTTCAAAAGATTGTAAACTGATTCTTGTTTTATGGGAGCTCTTGGTTTCCGTTTCTTTATCCAAGTCAAAAATCATTGCTAAATAAAAATCAGTGACCTAAATTCAGAGGCATGATCCAACACAAGCACATCTAGGCCTGGAAAGATAAAAATCGCCATCTTCTAGATTTATTTATCTTGTTCCTAGGCTCCAACAGCATCATTTCAGTTTTTAAAGACTTTAGAATAATTTGTTTTCTCTAAACCAATTTGTATCATGTCAAAGTGAAATTGCAGTTTTACAGCCACCTGGGGGAACAAGCAATCCCTTTTCATAAATAAAAAAGTGATCTGCATAAATATGTACTAAGATATCCCTATAGACTTTAGGAATTTTATATATGAAGGGAAGAGGTGTGAATAGAAACAATTAAAAAATTATGTGAGGCAAGTTACAACCTTCACTACTCTTGCCATATTCTAATTGTCTAATAAATTAATACCAATGCCGAGAGCAGATTTGTACAAATATTCATTCGGGATTAGAGCCAGTTTCTTCTGATAAACACGTCTCTTCCCACTGAGTTGGATGTTCCAAAGTAGAAACTTAGAAATAAGTCCTTCAGGAATTATGAATATCAAGGTATTTGGAAGATCCAATATATTGAATTTGAAAAATCGGAGTTATCTTGCATTATACTGCTCATCAAAGGGCATTTTTACATTAATCAGCCCTAAAAGTATTTCCTTCCTCTCTGCACTACATTCATATCAAGCAGACAGATATGCGATAGATAAAGCAGGGGTGAATGCCTTTCCATTGACAAGCTGTCAGAGGATATGGAAAACTCTGTCCCAGATGAGAGGGAACAAAAAAAAATATTTTTTGAAATAAATGTCTTCATTAATCCCTTTCCAAAAATGGATGGTGTTTTGAGTATTCAGGCTAACACCTAAAGCCTGAATCAAGTGAGAAGCTACGCTCACAGCATCTTTGGTCTGTGACATGTTCTGTAGCCCATCCATCTCCCGTATCTTTCCGTGTTGTCAGCGAGTGCATGATGAGTAAACGGAATCAGGAATTTGAACTTGGGTGTAATTATACAATCACCTTGCGCAAATGCAGTCTCAATTAGCAATCACTGGCATTGCATAACATCAGGAGAGCTTTGATTGTGAGTTTTAAATACTTCCACAACTGGCCACTCCCTCCAGGGCACCTTCTGGTCTCTGGAAGCTCATCACTGTCTCCTATCTTTTCCAAACATTTTATCCACTTTATCACGCATCACATTTTTTTTTTTGTCCCTGGATGACACTTCTACTCATTCTCCTAAAAGATTTCTCCCTCCCTCCAAAACACTGGTGATCTTCCCTCTCTGAAATCTCTCCAGGTAATCTTTATCCTAGCAAACACAAGTAGGAAAGGAGAGGGCTTGCTTTATGTGATTTCATGCATCAGAAAATTTTCTAGAGATTTTACCATTTAATGGCCAATGCCTTAATTCCAACTCTTTAGAGGGTGCTTTGTCAGTTTTGACCATTGTGACTTATTAGCACAAACCAGGTATTAAACTGGATGGGCACTTATCGTGTAATAAGTTCAGCTATACAAAAAAAAATGGTGCTTCATGCCTTCAGGATCATCACAGCCTAAAACAGGAACCTGATATGTGAACCATGAACTGAAATGAAAATATTTTAAAACCGTGAGAATCGATAGGGAACTAATCAGAGCTATGCAATCTTCAAGAGAGTGGGGAGCATACCACGAATTTCACAGATTAAAATAACCCTGGAACTGACTACTAGATGTTTAGAAAATGAGGCAGGAGAAGGCTTTTTGAGGTAGATAAAAAGCAGAAGCATTGAGTTGTGGGGCTGGGGGAAGCACACTTTGCGTGGAGAACTGGAGCAGTTCAGAATCACTGGAGATTTGGGGGAGCAGAAAAAAAACCCAGCATGAGCTGGAACCGGATGGAAATGATCCTGAATGCCATGGCACGTGCTTCTGTATTATCCAGTGAGCAGCGGGCAGCCCAGGAGGGTATCCAAGAGAATGCAGGATGGGACAGGAACCTCAACAGGAGGGAGGAAAGACAGGAATCGCTGTCTCTTCCTCTTTCATTCTTGTAAGTCCTGCCATTAAGAAGCTACCCTGGTGTGTGGGCTCAGCCCGAATTTGGGTCAGTCAATCCCTCAGTTAGGAAATTGGTGAGTTCTTTCACCAGAAACCTGGGATTGGGGCTTCTGTGTTCATGTTCTGTATGATGCAGCCTTTACCATGACCCAAGTCATGATGAACAACTCTTCATCTCTCTTCACCATGATGGAGGTTTGTGCTTTGTCATTAAATTTCCCATAACGGAATCTTTCCTCTTGCCTGCAAATCTTCTCCAAAACCAGGATACAGTAAACAGCTTGGCTGATCTCCTGCATTGAGTCATGCACTCAGCCGTTATTTATGGAGCATCTACTGTGTGGCATTTTAGGCTCTGCTGGTACAGTGGTGAACAAAATAAACGGGCACCCCTGCTCTCCTGGAGTCGCCACTGTACTGGGGGAGTCAGGCAATAAACAAAATAATCACATGTAAGTGAGATTGGGACAGGCGTTCTGGAGATAAATCCAGGAAGGATGTATATTTGTAGAAGAGCCACTGAAAATGGGCGGGAAAGGGGACGGGGGCGCCTGGCTGGCTCAGTCAGTAGAGCATGGCACTCTTGATCTCCAGATAGTAAGTTTGAGCCCCATACTGGGGGTTAGGATTACTTAAATACATAAAAGAAAATTTAAAAAGGAAAGGGGAAGGGAAGGGAAGAAAGAATAGAGGTGGCAAAGCATGTTTTACTGAGATGACATTCAAATAAAGACTTGAAAAAGAAGAGAGAAAATTGACAAGGATTTGCAGGCAACTTATTTCCAGGTGGTGGAATTAGCACAGTGCCAAGGCCCAAGGGAGCAAAGGGAGAGGGTATGGATGGGAGACAAAGAAAGTGCAGTCAGAATGGGGAGGTACAAAGGCAAGTTCATCTTTCTAGCTTCTCTCTTGACTCTCCCCTTAGAGATTTAGTAACTGCATTCACAGGACCAGGCATGGTAAGCTCAAAGCAAAGAACATTTTAAAAGCATTCACATTTCCAAGCCCAGAAAACTCTTATCAATCCTCAAGAAACAGAGTGAGGAATATGGGAAATTAGAATCCAAAGGCACATATTAAGCCTCCTTTTGTTCTTTTTAACCAATAAGATCAAACTTGTTCTTGGTAAGCTTTTAATGCACATAAATATTTAAAGAGTCATTATCAATGCAGGTTGATCTGTTATTGATGGAGAAGAGGAAGTCTCCAGGTAGGGAAATGAGAAAAAGAAAAGACCTTGGAAGTGACAGACGAGGCTGATTTTCTTGAGTTTTTGTAGTAGTGTTCTGCCTTATTTTTTTTTTATTTTTTAAATGTTTTTATTTATTTTTGAGAGAGAGAGAGAGAGACAGCTTGAGCAGGGGAGGGTCAGAGAGAGAGAGGGAGACATGAGAATCTGAAGACAGGCTCCAGACTCTGAGCTAGCTGTCAGCACAGAGCCCGACGCGGGGCTCAAAACCATGAACTATGAGATCATGACCTGAATCGGATGCTCAACCGACTGAGACACCCAGGTGCCCCAGTGTTCTGCCTTCTAAGCAGACTTTTTTGTATTAGAATTATGAATAGAACCTCATTCAAGAACATGCTTATTGTGTTTCCCTAGTTTACTGAATATCTCAGAAGTTCTTTAGCAAAGAGATTTGAGTTTCTCTGGCCTTTCTAAAGGACTGGATTTTTAATTCTTCATTTAAGTTTGCAGACTTTAAAAAAATATTTGAACAAATGACTTAATGGTCAAAATAGCTTATGGTCATTAGAAAGCTCATATTTATTTTAAAATGCAGTCAATTCAAGATTTTCTGCGATGGACCTGTCAATTATACTTACATAGATTATACTTATTATAACTTTTAACTTTCTATTTATTGTAGCAGATTTGTTAACGTTTAATGGAGATAATACATTCAATGCTACTGGTCTATCCCTTTATATATCACTTATACTTAGATAATGGAAGTTGGAATTCATTGGCATTATTGTATAGGCTTAATATAATAAGGTAGTGACACCCTTCATGTACATAGAAAAAACTCTAATGAAAACATAGTAAATGCCAAATTACTTTTATGCACATGTTAAGTTTTTCTAAGAAAACTTAGAAAAATCTTGGACCTGATATTATACCTTGATGAGGAAATAAATTTTTGAAATGCAAGTCTAAATCATTAAGAGTAAAGCCTTGCAATTAAAAAAAATTTAACCTTTCACAAATAATATTTTCTTAAGTTGTACTTCAACCTTCGCCAAATGTCACCTAAGATTATTTTCTTTTGTAATGGAAAGAAAAAAACAATAATACATAACTCACTCGACTTCACTAAGTTCAATTTATAGCCCTTTCACCTTACATTTGTATTCAGAAAATGCCCAAGGAAAGGTAAGAGATTTTTGCACACATCTAATGTCAACATCGCCTCCGTTGCCACCATTGGCTCTGGTCTCCATTGAAATGTCTTTATTTGTCACTTTGTTCTAGCATGACTGTGTCGATGTGACTAAAATATATAATGCATTCTTTTCCAAGCAATTAATTCTTTTTCCAGCTAGTGTAGGCATAGTCTATTAGGCAATTAACTGTGGTTAGCTCAATTATAGAAAATATAATTCATCTGGTTTAGAAACTTAACTGACAAGGAGAGTGAACTTTGGCTAACCTCAGTGGGGTAGAAATGGAAAGTAACAAGACCAAAAGACCTGTCATACTGGAAGATGACTCACATGGTGACAACCTTAGGGGCACACGAACGGGTTGTGAAGCGTTTCCCATTTTAGTAAGGTCTGGTTTGCAAAAATAATTTTTAAAAATAGACAAAAAAGTGTAAGGAGGTTTTTCTTTTGGAGGAAACAATAAGTTACACCCACTTACATTCATTATGGATTTAAAAAAAATTATTGGGTGTTTACCAAAATCTCTACCCAGAGGTCATTTTGCCACTGTTAATTCTAGAATAGTACATATTGTTGTCTTGACTTTTGGATGAAAAGATCTCACTATTCATTTTTACTTACAGAATTCACTCTCCCAGCATAGTAAAGGGAAAAGCAAAATTTAATCTCTAAAACATATCATTTAATTTGTGACTTAAGACAAAGATAAACAACTCTTTGCAAAAAGATCATTAAATGTCTCTCACATGACTTTGTGAAAAACCTAAATTATTTTGATTTTTAAAAATTTTTGAGGCATCATTTCTTTGCTCAGTAAAGATTAGCTTATAATTCTATGTGAAACATTCAACGTAAATTCATAGGAAAGAACAGCTTCATAAAAATAACAATATACAAATTGTTAAAAATAGCAATGTACGAATAACTGTAGCACTTAACAGTTTATAAGATGATTTTCACAATTAGTGCATAATTTTTATAGTACTCAACATCTCAAAGAATTTCAATAAGTAGTCGAATACCAAACAGACTGGGGATAGAATTTATGTCTGTGGTACTCTTCTTCTTAGATTACATTTCTGACAATTCTTACTACATAAAAGAGTACATATGTGAAGAAAGAATCACAAATAATGCAGCAAACCCAGGACAGGGATGGGGATGGATGTTGGTGGGAGGTGGGGGATGGCTGTTTGAAAAGGTATGTTCTGATGATGAAAGACTTCCACATCTCCAAGGCTAACTTGTGAATTTTTTCATGCTAAGTGTTGTGAATTCTTTGCATCTCCATCTCCACTACTACTCATGGTCCTCAACAGTCCGAATGCTAGGCAAAAATGGGCAACTTGGTGAATTTAAATACAGTATTATCATATTAATTAAAGACTTAAAAGTGAGACCTAAAACTATGAAACTCCTAAAAGAAGACACAGCTCATAATCTCTTCATCATTGCCCTTAGCGACATATTTATGTCTGCAGCAAGGGACACAAAAGCAAAGAAAAAGAAAACAACTATTGGTTTATTTTTATAAAAATAATAAACTGCTTGCACAGAGAAAGAAACTATCAACAAAACAAAAAGCAACCAGTAAATGGGAGAAGATATTTTCACATGATGTATCTGATAGCAAATATTTTCAAATGATGTATCAAATGTATAAAGAACTCATACAACTCAACACCAAAAACACTATCTGATGAAAAAATGGTCCAAGAACCTGAACAGCCATTTTTCCAAAGAAGACATACAAATGGCAGCCAACAGACAAGAAAAGACGCTCAAAATCACCACTATTAGGGAATGCAAATTAAAGCCACAATTGGACATTACCTGACACCTGTCAAAATGCTAATATCAAAAAGATAAATAATAAGTGTTGGCAACGATGTAGAGAAAAGGGAACCCTTCTGTACTGTTGGTGGAATTGTAAATATGGCAGCTTATTTAAAAAATAGGATGGAAGTTCCTCAAAAAATTAAAATAGTGAGGGCGCCTGGTGGCTGAGTCAGTTAATTATCCAACTTCAGTTCAGGTCTCGATCTTGCAGTTTTTGAGTTCAAGCCCCACAACAGACTCTGTGCTGACAGCTCACAGCCTGGAGCCTGCTTCAGATTCTGTGTCTCCCTCTGTCTCTGCCCCTCTCCCTCTCATACTCTGCCTCTTTCTCTCTCAAAAACATAAAGAAACATTAAACATTTAAAAATAATAATAATAGAGCTACCATATGATACAGTAATTCTACTACTGGGCATTAAGTCAAGGAAGACAAAAACATTAATTTGAAAAGATATATATGCCCCTCTATATTTACTTTAGCATTATTTACAGTAGTCAAGACATGGAAACAGCCTAAGTGTCCAATGACAGATGAATGGATAAGATGAAGTGGTATATATACACAATGGAATATGATTCAGCCCTGAAAAAGGAATGATCTTGCCATTTTCAACAGCATGGACGGACTGAGAGGATTTTATGCTAAACAACAAGAACAACAAAAAAATCCAAAAAACAGACTCTTAAATACAGAGAACAAACTGGTGGTTGCCAAATGGGAGGTGGGTAGAAGGATGGGAAAGTAGATAAAGAGAACTAAATAGATACATTATGTTATTATCACAATGTATTTGAATAGTGATAAATATTCATATATATAACATTTATTAGAATTGCATAACACTTTTTTAAACCTTTAATTTCCTTACATTATTTCTTCACATCTTTACTGAAAGTTAGATGTTTCACGGTCCCTCCCAATATTATTTCCCCTTTCTTGTGACATACATATTAGATACAGTGACAACATATTAGATATAGTCAAATGCCTAAATTTTCTTGTCCATTAGCCAGTAGGCTTTGATTGTAAAGATTTTCTATGTCCATTGGAATTCTAACTGATTCAAGATAAGCATCTTCTCTTTCTTAACTCATTTCTTGCATTTAAGAAACTGTAAGACAAATACAAAATAACTTACCTTGGCTTTAAAGAAGTAAACCCAGGCTAGTAAAATTATATTATTCAACCAAGCAGCTCATGAATTTAGGAGTCATACATTCAGGTTAAAAATTGTGCAACAGAGAAATCAAGAGCAAGTTAGTAGAAAGAGTTCAAAATTTCATTAGTGAAAGGATTCAGAGGTAGTGTCAAGGTATCTAAACGGAAAATCAAAATACATAACCATCAAGTGGAAAGAGAAATGTGACAAGGAAATTTTGGGTTCTATAACAGACTAGATTTAAGGCTTTTGTTCAGTCATTATCTTGCATGGCAAGTTCCTCATTGACATATAAGACAATGAATTAACAGTATATAAAATCTAAATTCCTTCCAAATATAAAGTTTCATAACATACTGTCATTTGTAATTACCCAATATATTTGACTCTCTAAGCTAAAATTATATAAATAATAAATATATAACACTATACTTTCTCTTACTTTTTTATGAATTAATAAATACAAAAATGATACCTAAAGCAAAAAAGCAAATCATAATTTCCTCTTCTAAAAACTGATATATTCCAATGAAAAATCCCTCTTGGTTAAAAGCTTAAATTTGGGGGATATAAAATATAATTAGAGTCATGGGGAGGAAATGACATCCTTAATAGTCACTTGACCTTTGTATCTAAGGATTTTTATGCCTTTAAATATACCCTGTGATATTTTGCTTTTCTTTGTTGATGTACCAAGTTCATCAAAAAAGATAATAAAACATTTTGTACTTTAAGACAAGCTAGGAACAGAAAGGAACTCATATTTATCAGCTGCCTTCTATGTGCCTAGCACTGTATCAAAGCTAAAACAGGTTAATTCAGCTAGGTATCAAAGAAAGCAATAGTAATGACTCTTTTAAATAATCACTGCAACTGTGACACAGTCAGACCTCAGTGACATGTATATTGTTACTTATACTTCATAATATTTAGCAGAAGCAGGAACAGCTCTTATTGGGGCTTATCTGTTGCTACAGAAACATAGTGATTTAAAACAAACAACATTTTGATTATACCTTAGCTTTTTTGTTTTTTGTTTTGTTTTTGTTTTTGTTGTTGTTGTTGCTGGGGTGTGTGTGTGTGTGTGTGTGTGTGTGTGTGTGTGTGTTCAGAACTAGGAAAAATCTTGGCTTGGTGGTTCCAGCTCAAAGTCTTTCATATGATGGAATTTCAATGGTTGCTGGAACCAGGTAGGGAGGGCAGAAGGGAGCAGGTGTAGACTGATGGGGAACCCTTATATCATGATATAATCTCAGGGCCTTTCAACCTGGGGGGTTTGTGTTTCTTCACAACATGGTCGCCTCAAGATAGGTACTGTGCTTACATGGTGAGTAGAGGCCTCCAACACCAAATGTGCCAGTGACTGTGCCAGACACTGTCACTTTTCATGACCTAAACTCAGAGTTAACTCTGTTTGCAAGTGAGCCACAGACTTTCCCATAGTGAAGATGATGCCATTCAGGTTCTACATCTTGATGGGAAAATGTCAAAGTTCCAAGAGAGCATGTGGTGCAGACGACATTATGGCAGCCACCTTTGGCTAAAGTGACTCACCACACTCTTGATTTCTCCATTATGCATCTTTCCCAATCCTCCCACATACTCATTCTTAGAAACAGAACTTGTGTGGTTTGGGCAATTATTAAATAGAATTTGAAACACAAAAACCTTTTAATAAAGAAGCATACACTCTCAACGGAGTCATCTTTCCCCTTTGCTGTAACCTTGCACTGATGAGCATTTCTCTGCCTCCTCTCCACCCTTCCCTGCTCTTCTATCTTTCCTGTTCTCTCCCTGCCTCTCTCTCTCTCCTATATGCATGCACACATAGAGCTCCTTGAGGAGGGACTATGCTGTATTTGTCTAATACCCCAGAAAAATCTCCCTCTTGTGCAAATTAAAGTCAAGTGATTAGGTAGTTCAATTACTTCTACAGAATTCCTTCACGTTTACATGTGACATCCATCAACACATTCCATCTCTTTGCCAAATTCTACTTGCTAGATGCAAATATAAGCCCCACCCACACTTAAGAGGAGGATATGAATTATGGGTCATTGGTGTCACCTTTGGATTCTTCCTACTATAAGTCACAACATTTGAAACTAAATAAAATGTCCCCCAAACTTCAAAATAACTTGAGGATAACTGTAGGTGACTGATGGTGTCGTTCACATGAATTCGAGCATCACCTCTCACATCACCACACTTACCAACCAGATACCTGTCTATACGAATTGGTGGTACCCAACTGATGCTTTTCTAATACATATTACTAAAAAGCTAATATATGAAGTCGCATTGTTTCTGAATACGTTAGTAAATAACTTTAAGAGTAAAACTAAAATGCATGCAATTGTTTCTCTTTCAGGAAGTGCCGGGAAACAAGAAGGACACGGAATAATATTGAAGGAAGTAAAGATCTCTGTGAAAGGAGAAGGCAATGAATAAAAATTAGCTTGAATGTCACTCATTATGTCAAAACAAGCATATTCTAAGAAGAAAATTCTGATTGATTTCCACATAATCACTCTGATTGTATACAATCAGCCTCAGCCACACACGTGCTCTCTCTTCCACTCTGTCTGTTGGCTGCGCCTACAAACAACCGAGAAAACATAAATCAGGGAGAGGAAATGACTAAAGTATGGATTTAAATGTTTCTATTTTTACCAGACCTTAGGCTCCTCATCTCTGTGGACTATTTCACTGATACCTGAAAGAGCACAAGGTCTGCCATCCGGGCCACCTGCAGACTACTTCCGCCAGGCACTGAAAGCTGTCTGTCTGTGCCTCGGGATCAGAGAGTGTGTCTGTCCAGTTTATTCGTGACTCTTTTGTTAGAAAGACTGCGACTCAAATTTGTATTTTCTGCAGTTTAAGTAGAGGATATTTTGAGATGAACAATTCATTAAAACTTGCTGTTAACATCTACAAAATTTATATTGCTCAGTTAATTAAACTTGATACAAAAACAAAGAGCCAAATTTTGTACTTAAAAATAAGAATTCACAAATTCACTGACCAGTTAAGCTTGGCTAGATAGGAAGGAAAAACATATGTGCAGCGTTTGTAACTCATATATATTTTCATATTTCATCCATTCATTATTCATCTGATATTAACATCACTGAGCACTTTTATGTGCTAAACATGGTATGTATCAAACATTAAATATCATTTTTAAAGGCTGATGTATAAACCTCCATTAAATTTTAAAATAGAACTCTTTGTTATAAAGTGACAAATTTATGCCCATAAAAGCTATATAACTGATTTTAAAAACTCTGAGAAAATGCAAAAGAACTGCATGATATTATATGTGGTCAGTTTCATTAACATCTTCATTAACAGTGATGCATGTATCACAGGAATTTTTCTTGGAATGACAGAAATCCTAAACAGCATCTTATACCCAAAGACAGGTGCTTTGACCATTGTGAATAAGTAATTGATAAATATTCTAGAAATTCATGGACTTTTATAATTTGAAAAAGAAATCTTAGTGCTTATTTACCTCATCTTTTATTTTATCCTGTGGAAACTTTAGATATGTGAAAATATTTTATATAAATAAAATAACCTGTTTCAATGTTCCTATAAAGCAATTATCTCCGCATTAGAATAATCAGTCCAATATTCTATTTGTGAACAAAAAAATCTTCTTTTATGCACTTTACACAGTAGTGTTTTCTGATTCAGAACCTAAGATGAATCTTAGTTAGACCCAATATGTTTATCTCACAGTACATGCTTTTTGTACAATATCTGAATGATATTTTTTTCCAGTGACTAATTCTTGAATTCTAGCCTGAAACCAACTTACTACATTTAAAACTCCTTCTCTACCACTGTCAAGAGTACAATAAACATTTAATGTTCCCAGTGATTCATTTCCTTTAAAAAGAAAATGGGGCTTTCACATTTTCAAAGAGAGAGAGAGAGAGAGAGAGAGAGAGAGAGAGAGAGAGAGAGAGAGAAGAAGAAGTTCTCTTTTTAGGCAAATTCATACACATTTATTGAGTATGCACACACAATGACCTTGTGCTTGTGATTTATACTAAACTAACAAGCTCCTATTTTTTATTTACTATGTTATCATCAATACTATCAATAACAGATCACTCTTCATAGAAAATATAATCCCTGCTTGAGATTCTTTGTCTCTTTTTCTCTCTCCCTCTGTCTAAAATAAAACAAAAAATGTTTTTAGTAATTCATTCTCTAAATATCTTGTAAATATCATATTCTCCTAAAATCTCACCATAGTCCTCCATTTTTTTCTCTGCTTCAGAGATGTCACTTGCTCTAATGTTCCAAAGCACTATTTGCATAAGGAAAACTACCATATGTCTGTGTTCAGTGAGTCCTCTCCTCCTTTCAAACAGGATCCTGTGCAGAACTGCTTCCTGTGACATCTGACTATATGCCATCCTGCTCGCATTTTAAACTCAACATCTCAAACTTGAACTACCACTTTCCTTTCATTGTGCTCAATCCTCTCCTGCATCCTCAGTCTCAGGAAACTGACATTTCCATGAACTCCTGCTCTACCCGAGGTTCGGAATGGTCTCTGCTCTTTAAAACACACACAGAGCCTTGGTGTAGTATGCTCCTTCCTGAAAATGTAGCTTAGAAGTGACTTCCTCCTCCGCGTTCTGATGTAACTGGGGCAGGAGGGTGCTGGCATGAACGTGTTCACAAGACTCTCCCGATCATTTCATAAGCTCTTCACTCATTCCACCAACACCTTCCGGTGGCCAACTTTCCTGCCGGGAATCACTGATTTGAGCATTTTATTTTTCCTTACCCAGTAAATGGGCTGAATGAATGAAGAAATAAAAGAATGGAGCCTGATACGAGGCTTGATCCCATGACCCTGGGATCATGACCTGAGCCACGATCAAGAGTTAGATGCTCAACCGACCTAGCCACCCAGTCATGCCTAAATAATTGTTTATGGTTGGAAATAGAAAGGAAGGAAAAAGGAAAATGGAGAATTTAAAAGAGCAGAAAGGGGTGGAAAATACTAGAAAAGTGGTCAGAACCACAAGAGTATGCCAGTAAACTAAGCAGAAAGAATTGTGAATGGATATAATGATGAGAAACTCCACTGATAACATCTTCTAGCACCTTTTCAATGACATCATTGGGATGCGAGTGATATCTTTTGCAGAAAGAAACTACAGAGCAGCTTATGAAGAGAGATGACATTTCCAAGAAGTATGGTAGAAATTCATTTGTCTCAGGATCAAGCCAGATACTGTAGGTGATGGCAATCTGCCACCATATTTCAGCTCTCATGTGGGTTCCATCCTTTGGGTACTGTTACTCGATGCTGTACACAGTGCACTCACCTTCCTACCAGCCTGAAGACGAGGTCAACACCGATGAGGGGGAACAAAAGGGCAGCCTCAGAGAGATATTATTGAACTGGCCAATCAATCAACTCTGAAGTTCGCCTTACCTAGGACTAGCAGGTATGTGAAAATCAATCGGTTCTTAGGTTTTTTTTTTAAGTAGTTTATTGTCAAATTAGTTTCCATACAACACCCAGTGCTCTTCCCCACAAGTGCGCTCCTCCATCACCACCACCTCTTTTCCCCCCTCCCCCTTCAACCCTCGGTTCATTTTCAGTATTCAATAGTCTCTCAAGTTTTGCGTCCCTCTCTCTCCCCAACTCTCTTTTCCTCTTTCCCTCCCCCTGGTCCTTCATGAGGTTTCTCTTGTTCTCCTGTTAGACCTATGAGTGCAAACATATGGTATCTGTCCTTCTCTGTCTGACTTATTTGCTTAGCATGACACCCTTGAGGTTCATCCACTTTCCTACAAATGGCCAGATTTCATTCTTTCTCATTGCCATGTAATACCCATTGTATATATATACCACATCTTCTTGATCCACTCATCAGGTGATGGACATTTAGGCTCTTTCCATGTTTTGGCTATTATTGACAGTGCTGCTATGAACACTGGGGTACATGTGCTCCTATGCATCAGCATTTCTGTGTCCCGTGGGTAAATCCCTATCAGTGCTATTGCTGGGTCAT
>NC_043703.1:6239197-6267253 GCF_006229205.1 Suricata suricatta | reverse complement strand
TGTTTCCCTGATGATGAGTGATGTTGAGCATCGTTTCATGTGCCTGTAGGCCATCTGGATGTCCTCTTTGGAGAAGTGTTTGTTTATGTCTGCGGCCCATTTCTTCACTGGGTTATTTGTTTTTTGAATGTGGAGTTTGGTGAGTTCCTTGTAGATTTTGGATACTAGCCCTTTATCTGATATGCCATTTGATCTCATTCACGATTGCACAAAAAACCATAAAATACCTAGGAGTAAACCTAACCAAGGATGTAAAAGACCTATATGATGAAAACTATAGAAAATTTATGAAAGAGATTGAAGAAGACACCAAGAAATGGAAAAACATTCCCTGTTCATGGATTGGAAGAATAAACATTGTGAAAATGCCATTACTACCCAAAGCAATCTACACATTCAATGCAATCCCCATCAAAATTGCACTGACATTCGTCTCAAAGCTAGAACGAACTATCCTGAAATTCATATGGAACCACAAAAGACCCTGAATAGCCAAAGTCATATTGAAGAAGAAAACCAAACCGGGAGGCATCACAATCCCAGACTTTAGCCTCTACTACAAAGCTGCCATCATCAAGACAGTATGGTATTGGCACAAAAACAGACACATAGACCAATGGAATGGAATAGAGAACCCAGAACTGGGCCCACAAATGTACGGCCAATTAATTTTTGACAAAGCAGGAAAGAGTATCCAATGGAAAAAAAATGACTTCCTCTTTAGCAGGTGGTGCTGGGAGAACTGGACAGCAACATGCCGAAGAATGAAACTAGACCACTTTCTTACACCATACAAAAAAAATTAACTCAAAATTGTTGAAGGACTTGAATGTAAGACAGGAAACTATCATAATCTTCGAGGAGAAAGTAGGAAAAACCTCCTTGACCTCTACCGCAGCAATTTCCTACTTGATACATTCCGAAAGGCAAGGGAAATGAAAGTAAAACTGAACTCTTGGGACCTCATCAAGATAAAAAGCTTCTGCATTGCAAAGGAAACAATCAAGAAAACTAATAGGCAACTGACAGAATGGGAAAAGATAGTTGCAAATCGGTTCTTAGTTTGTAAAGTTTTTCAATTTTTTCTACTTACAGCAAGGCACAGGCTAGCTGTCTTAAGTAATAAGGAATGCTCATTTTTACCGAATTTTGGTAGTAATACACTTAGGGGTGCTATACTAATTAAAATTTCCTCAATTAGCTCTACCACAAAGTGAAACTAATAGGGTATACAAAGGAAATACAGCCAGTGCTTTCCAATTGTGAACTAAAAAGCAGTATCTGGGGAGGTGGGTTGGGAGGATAGGGGAAACAGAGATGGAGATTAAAGAGTACAATGGTCATGATGAAAAAAAATAATAAAATTATGAAAAACATTTTCAAAATTAAAAGCGGTCACTTGGCAGTGATTGAGGAGGCATTTTCTTTTTTTTTCTCTTATATATATATATATTTTTAATGTTTATTTTTGAGAGAGTGAGACGGAGTGTGAGCAGGGGAGGGGCAGAGTGAGAGAGGGAGACAGAGAGCAGAGAATCCCAAGCAGGCTCCACACTAGCATCACAGTGCTCGACACGGGGCTCCCTCTCAACAACCACGACATCATGAAATGACCCAAAATCGAGAGCTGGATGTATGACTGAATGAGCTACCCAGGCACCCTGTACAAACGTTTTTTAAACACTTTGGTGATGTGCTTTAAGATCCATGATAATAATGGCAATAAAAAAGACAATAACCATAATCAACTATTTTGACATTATTGATAGGTTGACTTATATCAATTGATACATTATTCCAATCAATATTCAAGACAGACACTATGATCATTTTAAAGCTTATGGTGATATGCAGGCTTATAATAATAAAATAATATACCCATGAATGCATAGTTAAGAGTAGAGCAGCACTATATTAAATCCCTTTACAATTTTTAAATGTCTCTTCACTGAGAAATTTTAATCTATCCTATAAAAGAAACCTAAGTGCCCCCAAATTTTTATTGCAACATAATTGTGTCAGATAAATGTTTGAAAGTAAAGCTAAATGTAAACAATGGAGGAACAGTCTAATTTTGAATTGAATAGGATACAAAATCATATATACAGAATTATCAGCACAGCTTTGTTCTATCATCTCTGTAAATACACAGGTTTTGTATACAGCTTTTTATTGATTTAATGATGGGATTACACCCTAATAAACCCTTTGTAAGTTGAAAATACTGTAAATTGAAAATGCATTTAATACATCTTACCAACCAAACATCATAGGTGAGCTTAGCCTGCCTTTAATGTGCTCAGAACACTTACATTAGCCTGCAGTTGGGCAAAGCTGTTTGATAATTCAGTGTTGAATATCCCATGTAATGCACTAAATACCGCCCTGAAAGTGAAAGATAGAGGGGCTGTATGTGGTGCAGAAGGTTGTTTACCCTCCAGACTGTGTGGCTGACTGGGGGCTGTGCTCTCGCTGCCCTGCATCGCCAGAGAGGACTGGACCACACATCACAAGCCCCAGAAAAGACTGAATTCAAAATGTGAAGTAGAGTTTCTACCCAATGCACATCTCTTTGGCACCATCATAAAATGGAACAACTCACAGTGGATCATCATCAGGGACTGTCTGTATCACTCTATCCTTTTTCTACCCATTCATTCACCCATCTGCCTAAATACATTGAGGATGTTCAGAAAATAGAAGCGACAGGGGCACCTGGGTGGCTCAGTCAGTCAAGCCTAACTTCTAGCAGTTTGTGAGTTCGAGCTCTGCATCAGGCTCTGCACTGACACACGGAGCCTAGAGCCTGCTTTGGATCCTCTGTCTCCCTGTCTTACTGCCTCTCCCTCCCTATCTCTTTCTCTCCCTTAAAAATAAACATTAAAAAAATAGAAGCAACATACTAAAGTATCAGATGCCATTTTTTGATGGTAGCAGATGTGTAATTTTTGATTTTTTCTTCACATATATCTGTATTTGCAAAAAACTGTGTGGATTATTTTATGATGGTAAAAAGAAAAATTAACAAATTTTGCCAATGATAAATGAGCTCTGGTTCCCCACTAAAAATAATCATAAAACATCTTTACTTCAAACTTAAAGAATGTGAGAAAAAACCCACAGATTGTTATTGTTCAAAAAAAAAAAAACAATATATCAAACATTGGAATACTTACAAAACTATTAAAAATAAATACCAATGAACAACATCAACAAATTCTAACCAAACCTAACCTCACATAACTCCAAGGAAGACCTACACGCAAAAAGACTAAGAATTAACACATTTTTCACTTAAAATGTCAATTCTAAACTCATTCACACTTTTATTCCAGCCCACACGTGACATAAAATGCACTCCATGTAGTTCCAAAAGAATTTTCTTAATATTCTGGAATGTTCCAAAATGGACTACTTTGCGACATATTATCAAAATCTCCCCTTTCTACTCACATCCTCACTCAGGTGGAAATCTTAATATTGTTGTACAAATTCAAAAAGTAATTTCTTACCCCCTTCACAGGACATCTTGGGGTCTTTTACGGGCTTGGGTTGAAACAGTGGGAGCAAGACTTTTAGGCAAGAACAGAGCTGAAGCAGAAACAGTCTTTAATGAAGGCCAGTCCTCTTTCTCCTTCTGAAACCTGAAGACGGAGGCTTTTGCCTTACTTTCCCACATACTGAGTCTAGATGTTCATGAGTAAACATCCCCCCTCACCCTCCCCACAGCATCGGCATGTGGCTGATCATTTCTTATTTCACATCAACGCCAGCTTTCCTAAACCCGGAATCAACCTTCTGCACAGCTGGGCATCATTTACTAAAGTCAGTGGTTAATACTGATCTCTTTCTCTCTTTTTTTAAATCTTATAGCACGCATTACATCCACAACAGGGAAAGATACTTTCAGCTAATTTTCAGAGATGAGGAATCTAAACATCACAGAAATTAAGGGACTTTTCCAATTCTGTGCAATTCTGTACAAAATATTTAAGTCTTTTCATCTATTAATAACCCACTTAACACATGATAATGTATGTAAATTACATAGTGAACAATAAATTAACACAGAGTTGTGTAACCAAAATGGCAAGTAGGACCTCCCTCCTCTGAGGACTTAAATAAACTTCATTCAAACTCTCAATTTTGTGTCCAGAGCCTCCCTGTGATTGCTAATTCTGAGAATTTCCTCTTACGATGACTTCTTCATCGGGACCCTTCTCAATATGGGCTAATCTCACAACAGGCTGTGTTCACTCAAATTCAGGATGAGTTTCCGTGACCCCCTCAAAATGCACTTATCCAAAAGCAGTAGCAAGTCCTGAAAACTTTACTGAAGATTTCTCAGAAGTGAAGGTCTTTTTTTTTTTAATGTTTTATTTATTTTTGAGACAGAGAGAAACAGAGCGTGAGCAGGAGAGGGTCAGAGAGAGAGGGAGACACAGAATCAGAAGCAGGCTCCAGGCTCTGAGCTGTCAGCACAGAGCCCAAATGCGGGGCTCGAATGTACGAACGTCAGATCATGACCTGAGCTGAAGTCGGAGGTTTAACCCACTGAGCCACCCAGGCGCCCTGTGAAGGTGTTTTCTGTCCCACAGCTCACAGCATTCTCCGCAAAGTAGCTTCCCAGTTGGCCCACTGAGAGGAATGTGCTGCTACGTGTCTAGTAACAGGGGCTCGGGTAGGGGTGAGAGCCCTTATTTGTAGTGTCGGCCATTTTCTGTGGTGCAAATATCCCACAGTGGCCATTTTCGAGCTATCACTGGGACATTCCTGAACTCACATTCAGAACTGAGAAAACGGGTGGGTACTTGGCTCTTGGCAAGCCACTGTGGGTGGGACCCAGCAGGGCACTGCTCATTACCGAAGGTTTTTCTCACTGGGCTTTTCCGATGCAGATCCCTTCCTCTCTTCTACCTACCACTCACATCTCTTGGGCATTTTAAAGTCGATGTTTTCTCTGAATACAGACTCCCTCAGCTTTTTCACACTTTATGAAAGTTTTAAAACATGTCATAAATTCTTTGATCCATGTCCTATGTATAGATGAGGTTTATACCCTCTCCCCTTAGAAGTGGACCAAGGTTGGTAACTCTCAATTTGGTGAAAGGATGCAACAAAACTCTTTGAAACTTTCTTTTTTTCTAAGTTTTTTAAATTTATTTTTGAGAGACAGAGAGAGACATGCGAGCAGGGGAGGGTCAGAGAGAGATGGAGACACAAATTAGGAAGCAGGTTCCAGGCTTGGAGCTAGCTGGCAGCACAGAGCCCGACGTGGGGCTCGAAGCCACGAACTATAAGATCATGACCTGAGCCAAAGCCGGACACTTAACCAGCTGAGCCACCCAGGTGCCCCAGAAACTTTCAAAACTCATTGAAAATAGGTCCCAAGTTTCTGCCTTGAATTCCTATGGCCGCTCCTTCCAGGGCATGCTTATGACCCAAAGAAGTTGGACTACCCAGAGACTGTCATGTTACAAAGGCATCCCCAACTGCACTCCCTGCCAACAGCCTCTATTAACTTCTGGCCTGGTGAGCAAGCCATTCCGGATGTCCAGGCCAGTAAGATGTCACATGATTGCAAACAATAGTACCCCCAAGAGAGACTCCAGATCTGCCCAAGCCCTTCCCAAAATCTCTTTGTAAGCTTCTGGGTTTTGGCTTTCTTTCTAATGTATCCAAACTCATATTGATTGAAATCACTGAGAGCAAGTTTTTCTTTTCATACAGAATCGTGAAGTATGTTATTATTAGTGATAATTTACTATAATACAGAGATAAGTAAAATCACTTTCCTTTCTGAGAAGACACAGAATACGAAACGAATTTAAAGCATGGCAGAGAGGGGCCCCTGGGTGGCTCAGTTGCTTGGGTGCCCCATCCTTGCTTTCAGCTCAGGTCATTCTCTCAAGGTTCATGAGTTCGAGCCTCTGATCAGGTTCTGTGCTGACAGCCTGCTGGGGATTCTGTCTCTCCCTCTCTCTCTGCCCCTCCACTGCTTGTGCGCTTTCTCTCTCAAAATAAATAAATAAACTTTAAAAAATTTAAATGAAATAAAGTCTGGCAGAGAAGAAAGTTGGTTTCATAAAATACAGGCTCTAATTCTAAAACTGTCACCGTTTCACAGTGCAGCCTTAGATACAGCATCCAAACATTCTGTGTTCATTATTTGTCACCCCCGATTTGGGGACAATTAAGTCGCTGGCCTTATCTAAGCCTTTCCCAGGATGTTTAGGATGGAGCGAGATAAGCAGCTAAATGCTACTGTCAAATTGCAGAGGCACAGGTGTGGCAGCCAATGGCTGGGGATGAAGATAAAAGTAGTATTATTTGTGGCCAGAGAGCCCATTACCATACAGGTAATGCAAACAGTTATAAAACTGACTGGTGAACTCCTTTTATAGGTTTTTTTGTTAAACCTTCTTGGGCTCCATTTTCCTGTGTTCTAGCCAAAGTCCTTTGAAAGGTTATAGTTGGCTTTTTTTTTTTTCCATTTTATTTTGAAGGGGGATTTCCTTTTGCTCTATCCCTAGTATATCTGTCTTAGCCTGGAAAATCCCCACGCCAATGGAGACAAGTTTCTCATGTCGTTTCTGCAAAAGTAAGTTACACGCAGACTGGCATCCACCGCAAGCAAGGCTCCCAACGGAACTGCCCACAAGCCTTTATCGAAAATGGCATAAATTTAAACTGGACTGAGGCCAGGTCCTACTGGTAACACTTTTAACCACAGAGTATAACCCAGTGTGTGAAGTGGGGGTAGCCGCAGATTTCTCTGGAAACCCTGCTTGCGGGAAGCTCCGGGTAAGCGGCAGAAGCTTGATTTCCATAAAATGACAATGCCAAATTAATTCTAATTATCCTGATCATTGAACATTTAAATGAAAATGAAGACATTAAAGGTAACTAATTACCAGGAAGGCCATTTCTGGGGAGGAATTATAAAAGATTTTAGACAAAGACACTGCAAAACAATGGGTTTTCGCTGCCCAAATCCTGTCAGTTTGTTTATCTGTACTGATCACATTGAATTTACTCACCAGAAAATTGGGAATTATTTGGTTGTTAGAAGAATGTGGAAAAGGCTCCGTGGAGAAGTGCATATCCTGGTTCGTATTGCCAAAAAACAAGAAGTCACTGCTCATCATTCCTAAGGTAGTAACTTTATCAATTTTCAGATGCAAATAGAAATTGGGAACAAAGGCTGTGAATAGATGTGAAGTCGAAAGCGTATTTCTGAGTAATCGTTCGCTTCATGAATTTGCTTCCACCGAACCATAAAGTGGCAACAGTTCTGGAATTCTCGTGACTTAAAGAGACAGAATGCAAACCTGAAGGAGGCCGGACGAGTTAGGTGACTCTATGCATGTAGCAGAAACAGGAAATACATTCTTAGTTATGGGAAAACCCAGAGTTGCTAACATCCTCTTCCCGGTTTAGTCTCAAAGGATAATTTTCTCATTTGCATTTCTCCAAGTTGTTCCTCAGAAGCTATTCAAGAATAATAGTCTCACCTTCTACAAAAGGAGGTAAAGCTGCCCTCGGCAAAGTTGTTTTATTTATTTTTTATATTGTATTTATTTTTGAGAAAGAGAGAGACAGAGAGAAGGAAGCAGAATCTGAAGCAGCTCCAGGGTTGGAACTGGCAGCACAGGACCCAACGTGGGGCTTGAACCCATGAACTATGAGAGCATGACCTGAGCCGAAGTCAGACGCTTAACCAACTGAGCCACCCAGGTGCCCCGGCAAAGTTGTTTCATTAAACAGTTGGGCAGCAACATAAAATGTTACTTCTTAAATCTTGATTTGATTCCATTCAAACATCTTTCCTACTTGCTACCAAATAGACTTCACGTGATAAAGATTCAGGCCCATGTAGAAATTCGTCTGTGAAAACAAATGAAACCAAAACGACAAAAGCAACCTTGCTTCTCCGTGATACCCATCAGCACTGCATTGCCAAACTCAGAATGAACAGAAAGTTGAATACTAATACGTGGGAAATACTAATAAGCTATATGTTGATTTCCAATTACTTGTGTGCTAAATTGCTTACGGGTCTCTTGCCTTAAAGTTAACGAGTGAACATTTTATTTTCTTACACCAGACAGGAGACCAGTGCCCCACTTTCACTAAATTCCACTTCAGATTCTTCAGTTTAACAATAAACTAATGAATGCACTTTTCTACATGGACCTCATAGTTTTGACACCACTCCCTGCTAGGATGGGTGCCTGAGTTAGTCCCTGGTCCCTTGTGGAACTGAGGCAAATTTAATTAAATTATTTGAAGTTAAAGAGCCACTGGGAAACTTAGAATATTCTTCGTGACACACTCAATGTGCTTCACTCTTCCTACGTCACTGCATTTTGCACTCGACTATTTATTTATTTTAAAAGTCCATTTATTTGAGACAGAAAGCATAAGTTGAGTGGGGGGTGGGAGGGCAGAGAGAGAGGAAAGACAGAGAATCCCAAGCGGCCTTGGCACGGCACTGTCAGCATGAAGCCCAGTGTGGGGCTCAAACTCACGGACCATCAGATCACGACCTGAGCTGAAGCTGGAAGCTCAACAGACGGACGCATTCCTGTACTTGACTCTGCAGATAATCAACATCCCCTACATTAGTTGAAACAAATGAAAATGTCACAAACTACGAAAGATCAGCAATATCACATGCTTGAGCCAAGTACATAAAGGAGGCCATTTCTATCTTGTTCACTAGTATGTCTGGGGGTGGTGGGTCTATAACTAGCTAATGTCCCATATAGAATGCTTAATAATCAGTTGCTTGATAAATTCAAGCCCAACTCCTTGTCCTGCCACTGCTTATTTCCTATGGTACATCTTGCACATATTTATCCATCTTTTACCTTTTCATTCCATCAGTTAACACACATGCAATGTTGAGTGGCCATTAGTGATCGGTCTGACAGGAAATTTATTATATTGGAAGAGTGTACCTTATTAATTAGTACAAATAGAGCATCTTAAACCACAAGTGCGGTGAATCAGACATCTACTTAAACCTCGATCAGCCAGAGCAGAGCGTTCAGCTGCAGTAAATTGGGACCTTTCTCCCTGTCATTGACATCATAGCTACATGCAAATGCAGTGAATAGAGATTTGAGACAGATCTACTGGAGATTAGTTAGTTCCTCCTTCAGGCAAGGTCAGCCCAGAAATTGGGGAATACCTAGGAGTATGGACAAAGGCATGAGCATGAGCCAGTGTGTCTGGATAGGGCTGAGCACCTGTTCTGCTCTCCCTCTGAATCTAGTCATTGTAGGTCATGTTTAATCACATGACTGCATCGTTACAGGGTCTCTCCCATTCCACACATTGAAATCATTACCTGGAGAGACCCCCATACTAGGAAAAGGCAGACTCTCATCCTCATGGTGCACTTAAAGGGGACTCAGGCGACAGAAACAATGTGTTGCGATCTCTCTCCTTGGTTCCACTACTGTAGCCAGGACAGCGGGGCCTGACCAAGGAAAATGGTGAAACAGAAGATCAGCACCAATTTTTGTTGAATAATAGGCTGGATGTAATCTAGTGAAGATTCAGCAATGAAGAGACCCCTTCATGAGAGGGCTGTATGGACTCTGAGGCAAGCTAAACCAGAGAAAAAGAAAAGAGGATTCCATGAAAGGGTGTTGGAAGCAGAGGTTGACCGACCGAACCAAAGCTCCCTAGAGTCATTAATATGGTCACCTTGCAAACTGAGGGAAGGAAACAAGCCCTTCGGGTGAGGTTGAATCTCAAAACTCTGAAGGTGCTGGGAATGCCAGGAATAATCATTTTGAATGTTTAGGCATCAGGTATGGGAGGGAATATCCAAAACCTGGATGAAAGATTTCAAGATGTAGATCTACTGTGTGGTAGAAACTAGATTTGAACCTTCATTTTCAGCAATATTCTGTTTCCTCTTCATAAGTACAGATGCAGACTTTCGTCCAAACTCACTTGTCCTCTCATTATCTGTGTGGCCTTGTGCCCATTTCCTTAAATTCACTGTGCTTCAGCTTCCACAGCTCTGAAAAGGCATAATAATCACAACTGCCTCACAGGATTGCTGTGAGAAAAAAATTAGAAAATACCAAAATACTTAACATAGGATTCAGTTTATAGTAAGTGCTCAAAACAACACACTACTCTCTCAATTTTTATGAAGTAGCAATGGTAACCAGTTGAGACCCGACAGAGCTAGAGATGTCAATAATTTCATTAGTTATTGTCGACAATGGATTTTTATGTTTCGCTGGCCCAGTTGGTAACCTTGTGATGGCAACAGAAAACCTGCATATGGTTTGGGGTAACCACCCCTCCCCTTAAGTCAGAACGAGCACACCCTTAGCCCCAGGAGGCACAAGGAGACTGTAATGTGCAGGGCTCCAGAGGACGACCTTCCAGCAGACTTTGAGACATGATCTAGTGTGGGAACCAGCCCTTCTCAAGTTTGTTCCGTGACTGGTGCTGAGGGGGGCACTTACAAAAATTAGGCTAATCAGGCCCTCGGCGACTCCTTTCGAGGGGTGCAGTTAGAGAGACCAGGAAGTGCTACTCTCCTTCCAAAGACCGGTCTTGGGGTCTAAAAATAGAACTCACCCAGATGAAGCTTAATAAATACGTGTGATGCGAGATCATCGTATTCAGTGATGATCTTCATGCCCTTGAATTAGCACCACTTAGAAATCTACTCCTGAACTGTTAGTTATACAAGTCAATAAAGTATTTTGTGTGAACAAGGTTGAGTTGCGTTTTCTCTCACTTGTAACAAATAGCATCCTATCAGACTCATGGTCATTGATACGCTATATAATTGCTATTGATCACAACTTCTACTTACAAAGTTAGGAGCTTGGATGTATTGTCCTGACCTAATTTATCATGTGCATGTGTTCCTTAAGTGGGTTATAAACCCTAGCACACATTTACTATTGCCCACTAGCTGATTTCCACCGATCTTAATGTGCTTTTTTAAAGTATGATAGTGGTAGATTAAAATGGTGGAATAATAAATGTGGAAAGATTATCATGAGATTTTAAGTGAAATCACCATTGTAATTATATTTTTTAAGTATTTTAGGATTTCAATTTTTGGTTGTTTTTTTTTTAGAAACTAAAATGGCCATTTATATATATATATATATTTTTCTTGTCACCTGAAAATGTGCCCAAAGGCTAGAGAGCAATGGGGAGATAGAGTAACTTTAGTAAGTAAATATCTGCTTCTCGTCCTCAAAGTACCTGAGGACTTTGGAGATAGGTACTATGTAAATGCAGAAGTGGCCTGGAATGAAAACAGCTTGGGGCTGTCTCAGAGCAAAGCTATTAACCCTAGGGTCCCGGTCAAGTTTGCCGTGAGGATTTATAGCAGCGCCATCTTATTTGAAAGCGGGTAACTCAGAGACAGCCCCTCCCCTCAGGCAGCATTCGGGAGCCTGACTCTGAGCTGACATTTAGTGCGCTCCCACACGCCCCAGGCAGAGGTGTGATGGGGATGCTTCACCTGCTCACCGCAGTGAACCGGACAGAAATGCGGGCTGTGTGCAGCGGGCCTGCGCCCTTGGTGCCTGTGGACCACAGCTCTAGAGACGAGGAAACCGATCCCCAAACCCAGAGGCCACCTCTTGTCGCTATAAGAGATTCAGGTTCTGTGGTTTTAGTTTCCTTCATTTCCCTTATGTCTTTAATAGTTCATATGACAAAAACGAGGTGTAGGGAATGAGCTGGATTTGGTGACGAGCATACCATGTCGTTAGGAGATTAAAGAACTGGCTTATACTTACGCATTTATAGCTAACTGCACTCCATTTCTTCTGCAGAGATTAGAGAGAGAGAGAAAGAGAGACAGAGGGAGAGAGAGAGAGAGAGAGAGAGAGAGAGAGAGAGAGAGAGAGAGAGATTGAAGTATTCATTCCAGAAGAGACACTGATGGGAGATGCAATAGGAGACCAAAAATAAATAAATAATAAACAAACAAAACAAAACAAAATAAAATAAAGGAAAATAAAATAAAAAATCAGAGAGAGAAAATGGGTGAGTGCTCAAAGATTTAGAGTGAAAACGAGGAGAGTCTAAGATATGTTCAAAAAGTGAAGGCAGACTACCTCAAAGAGAGTCTGAGTTATATCAAGGGGAAAAGATATTGAATCTGTTTTTAAAATCATTCTCAATGACATCAGGGATGTTGTGGGAAAAGAATAAGGTGAGTTTCAAGTGGAGAGTGGCTATTTGATAATCAAGTGACTGGATATACTAGGCATAAAGAATGAAGATGAACCTGAATGATTTCAAGAAGGCTTCCAAGAAGTGGGGATGCAGGAAACATGAGAAATGGCACTGAAACTAAGCAGCAGTCTTAAATAGCAGCAGCGCGTGCCCTGATTTATGGGCCACATTCCCAAGACTGGGGTCCTAGGTGGTCTGAAAGACTGCTTCCTCCCAAGGGTCAAGAACCATCAGTTTTTCTGCAGCTCTGGACCTTTCTAAGAGTTTCCAAAATAATAGCTAATAGCGCCCAGCACCTTCACCCTGGTAGATACATTGTCATATACAGGTCAGGCCATTTTTTTTTCTCTAAATCAAAGCAAAAGCATTTATTTGGGTTTAGACTACCACTTCACATGGCAGAACTGTCTATTTTGAGTAAAAATATTTAATAAAACATTTTGTTAGATGTTCAAATATGCAGAAATCTGTTGCCTAAACAAGCATTTTGTGTAAGACAATTGTGTAATAATAATTATAGTGACAGTTAAGTCAAACTGGAAAACCATGGTCTCATTTGTAATTTGGGGTATACATTCAGGAAGCTTATAGTGCATTTGATAAAGAACAAAAATGTGTGCAATAATATTCCCGTACATGATGAAAAGCAGCACACTCCTCTTGTTTTCTAAGGCAAAGAGCTCAGATTTCCAAATAAAATATGCTAATGTGTATCTGTTTTTTAAACAGTAAAATAAATTTTCTAAAATGAACCTAAAACAAGCCTTTCTTCCAAAAATATCCCAACTGAGAGTACTGCCACTTTGGAGGGTATATTTTAAACTGTTTATTCTAATGTTCATTTATTTTTGAGAGAGAGAGAAACAGAGCATGAGCAGGGGAGAGGCAGAGAGAGAGAGAGAGAGAGAGACACAGAATCTGAAGCAGACTCCAGGCTCTGAGCCATCAGCACAGAGCCTGATGCAGGGCTCAAACCCACAAACTGTGAGATCAGTACCTGAGCAGAAGTTGTACCCTTAACCCACTGAGTCACCCAGGCGCCTCCAATTGCGTTCTTTTTTAAAGCAAGGGAATGCAAAACAAGAAAACAAGAAACAGCAATAGTGACTAGGTGTGGGGTCTGTACACTTCATGGATTCCTCTGGGGTGAGGAAATAAAATGAAAACACTATGTAAGACATACGCCCCCATCGTCTACTCCTGGAGCACGCCAATCCACCTTCCTGTGCACACATCCCAAACCATAATGGTCATCCCTGCTTTGCATCTTGCAAACATGTATCTTCAATTCCAAGGAGAGCCCAGCCTGACAAAGCAGATCCAGTAGCTGTGAGTGATGCCATATGAACCCTGCTGGAGAAGTAAATCACGGTCATGACCTAGGCAAGGGCTAGTCACCCCGAACAGCCCAAATACAAGCGTAAAATTTCAAAAGAGAAAAAATGATTTCCCTCATTTGTGTGTATGCCTTATTTTGTTGTTGTTTTTTGTTTTTGTTTTTTTACTTGACTACAAATACTGGCTATGTACATAGTACATAGTATAAGTACTGTATGTATACTGTACATAGGATATATACTGTATATGCTATATGTACTATATACTATATGTACTCTATTCTATACATACTATGTATACTATATACTTCATGCACTATGTATACTGTATACTATATATACTATATACTACATGCACTATGTATACTATATAGCATATATTATATATACATATATAATAAGTACATAGTATATGCACTGTATGTATACTGTACATAGGATATGTACATGGTGTGTATACTGTATAGGATGTACTATATATGCTATACATACTACGTATACTATATTCTACATATTATATACTATATGCACTATATGTACTATACACTATATATACAATATACACTATACACTATATATACACTGTATATACTATATGCTATATATACTATATTGCTGGTAAGCATTCCATTAACTCACTGTTACTCTAAAAGGACTGACTTAGTAAACTGTAATAACATTCTACCAGGTAAATAACACAAGGTTTTGTGTATTGCGTTTTTATGTAAACGGAAGGCTCTCAGAAATGATAGGGGACTTTTATCTTAAATTCCTTCTTTTTAAGTTTATTTACTTATTTTGAGAGAGACAGAGACAGCACAGGTGGGAGAGGGGCAGAGAGAGAGAGAGGGAGAGACAGAGAGAGAGAGAGACAGAGAGAGAGAGAGAGAGAGAATCCCTATCAGGCTCCATACCATCAGCATAAAGCCTACCTCAGGGTTTGAACGCATGAACGGTGAGACTGTGTCCTGAGCTGATACCAAGAGTCAGACTCTTAACCAATGGAGCCACCCAGGCGCCCCTTAATTCCTTTGTGCTTGATATCCAAATTTAAGGGCCCAAGATTTAAAATTAATGAGGAGATCTATAATCTTTCAGGGAGATCTTAACAGCCCACTAGTCACAAAAAGACTAAAAAAAAGGTCAGGTAGAATTCATTTTTTTTCCTGCAGCATGGTTCATGATTTAAACTCATGAAAAAATAATTTTTTTTTTCAAGAACAAATAAAGGCCTTGTGCTTGCTCTTACTGCACACTGGAATCTGACTCTTACACCGCTGCTCCAAATGAAATTTGTCATGCATCCTTACCCACATGGATGTTGACTTTCTGTTGTGGAAAAGTATTCATCCGGTGCTAGCGTAGACCATGCTGGTATTTGGAAGGAGCCAAAGGTTCCGACCCTTGGGAGACATAATACATGGCTTGTCCCGGCTTGCGAGCAGAGGGCAAGATGGAGAACCGCGTTTAACTCACATAGCTGTGCATACACCCTCGCTAGAAACATCAACCTCTTCCTCTGTCCTCCAGGGCATTAATTCATTAAAAGTTTACTTCCCACACAGACCAGAAAAACCACCTCTGTTACCACCCATGTTACACCCCAGAGAGGAAGGCCCAGAGCCCCTCCACAGGATAACATAGGGTCATTTGTCCAAATTTGGACCTGATGATACAAACTAGGCATTCCTGCCCAATCTACAAGTGAGGCAGCAAAAGCAAGAGCTGATTCTGTGACCAGTTCTTGGTGACGAGATGCTTTATTTTGAGATCAATATGTACTTTGTTGTCCTGAGTTTCTCCTTCTGGTCTTTTTTTTTTCCCCAAAGAAGCAGATGAAAAATAGAAAAGAGAAATATTGTTGTTTTTCTAGATCTTGGGAGTGACTTTTAGAAAACTTCATTTGTTATTACACTCCCTTAATAAAAAAGCAATTTTTAAAACCCTTAGAAAACAGAAAAGAAAACCAGAGCCAAAAGCATTTAATTAGTCATCAAAATATATGGCTATTAAAAACTGCCATCTTAATTTGGGGAAAAATAATCAAAGTTTTGAGATAGTTTCAATGCCTTACCCTCAAGATCAGATATGACATGGCAATAAAGAAAGAAAGCTAAGCAAGACAGTGATTTACCAGGTAGTGACCCGTATATGCCAGAAAGGAGTTCTATAAACATGAAATAGCTATCAGCGTCACTTACTGGAGAAAAATTCCCAAAGATTTAAAAATTTTGGTCATCCTTTGTAGCACTTATGGTTACAAAAGTAACTTTTATTAAAACATACCTATTCCATGATTAACTTTTAAAACATTTTTCGACCTCACTTCATTTTCCGGAGTGGGAAGTTTTATTTTGACCTTTTCCTGTGTTACATTCTTGAAACTCAGATCATCAACCTCTCTTAAATACTATTCTTTGAAGAGCGTGTATAATTATAAATGCAAATTGTGAGCTTGAAACCTGGAACACGTGTTGCCTTTTTCAAGTATTTATCCTTTGAAATGTTCAAAATAATATATTGACAAAGGTGTATGCTTTAAAGAGGCTTTAACAAAACATCTGTGATATGACTGTCGCCATGACAACCGGTTTATTAAACATTAAAATTATTAACTCTGAAAACCATTTAGGCTGACATGAAAGAAGGAACTTTACAAATGTAATTGAGGCATAATAGGAATATCATCTCATAGCATCAAGACCCTGCCATGTTGCCTTCTGGGACCAGAAAGATCTGTAGAAAACCACCATGGCTGGTCCTTAGGGGCGGCAGGGATGTGAGAAAGGGAATTGTGGGAAGCCCCTGGGACATTTTCAAACATTTGCGTAGGTTTTTATTCCTTCCCAGATCTTCTTAAGACTGCTGTTTCCAAGTTTGTATCAACCCAGGGTCCCCTTATAGCTTTTGTGGGCCTTTGAACTTTTGCCTTCCAGGGACTTTACCATCATAATATTATCAATATTAAAACTTATTTTTTAAACATGGAAACTTCTTTTTCTATTTAAGGCAAAATTGAATACATCTTCATGGCCCTTGAAAATTGCATTTTATTCTTTTTTAAGTTTATTTATTTTGAGAGAGAAATTGCAAGCAGGAGAGGGGCAGAGACAGAGAGAGAGAGAATCCAAAGCAGGCTCCACACTGTCAGCACAAAGCCCAGTGTGGGACCTGATCACACGCACTATGAGATCATGACCTGACCTGAAATCAAGAATCAAACGATCAATCGGCTGAGCCACCCAGGTGCCCCTAAAATTGTATTTTATTTTGATGTGGGAATAACACGAAAACTTTCTCTTTGAAAAACAAAAACAACAGCAAATAAACTTTTCCTTTGACCCTGAACTTTTCTTTCTCTTTTTGATTTTACAATAAATTATTTTCATGGGCCCTAAAACTATCGTGGTCCCCCGGCACTGCGCTGAAAGTGCCCATGAGTGAGCTGGGGTCTCCTCTCTACCAACTTCATCCACACATGGCTTCAATTGCTGCCTGTACACAGCTCACAGCTGTCTCTTGGCACATCAGAACGTGAGGTCCAAAGCCTCTGTGTGTCTCTTAGACATCCCCATGGAACATTCCAGTAAATGCACCCAAACCCCAATGCGTGCACTGACCCAACAACCTATGCTTTCATAAGGAGTCTCACCTCAGTTAACAGACCAACCCCCTCCCCAAATTCACCACGAAGGAGAATGGTACAATGATCCCCAGCTTAGTCTGGTACCGGAGCTGGGAAAGAACTTCATTCCTGTTCATGTGTATCTGTGTTTTCCAATTTATCTTCATTAAGTATTATCAGATAATAACAAACACATTTTGTTAAAACCATCAGGTCTAAGAAAGGTGAAATAAAAATACTAGTCAATGTCTGGACAAATTATACTGGAGTATCAAACTCCCATCTTAGGCTAAGACGTTATCAGTTCAAGAGGAAACATGTTGAAACCCTCATACTGATCACCCCGTATTCCAATATAAATCTGAGGTGCCTGGTCAGTTAACTCTCTGACTTGATTTCAGCTCAGGTCATGGTCTCATGGTTCAGGAGTTCAAGCCTTGCATCAGGCTCTGTGCTGACAGCAGGGAGGCTGCTTGGGATTCTCTCTCTCTACTTGTCTCTCTCTCTCTCAGCCCTCCTCCCCCACTCCTACTCACTTGCTCTCTCTATCCCTCTCTCAAAATAAATAAAATTAGTTTTTAAAAAATCTGGTTTCAATAAAAGTGAAGAAAGTATCCACCTTATCAGATACAGTGAAAACTGTTAGGTTAAAAAAAAAAAAAAAGCAGAGGTGTTTGCTAAATCTCATATTATCGAATTGAAGTTAGATGCTCAACCAACTGAGCCACATGGGCACCCCTTAAATCTCGTAGTATCAAAATGTCACTGCTATAGAATGAATTGAGTCCCACCAAGATTCATAAGTTGGACCCCTCATTTCCCGTGTAACTGAATTTGAAAATACAGCCTTCAGGGAGGTAATTAAGGCTATATGAGGTCACAAGACCTAATACCCTCGTGTGATAGGACTAATGGCCTCAGAAGCAGAGTCAGCAAAGCTCCCTCTGTCCTTCCCACAGGCACAGGGGAAAGGCCACATAACAACATGGTGGGAAGGGGATGGTCTGTAGGCCAAGGAGAGACACAGCACCAGAAGCCAAGCCTGAGGACATCCTGATCCCAGACGTACAGCCTCCAGAAGTGACAGAAGATACATGTCTGTCCTTTAACCCACCAAGGCTGAGGTATTCTGTGGTGGCAGCCCTAGGTGACTAATACAATAACTGAGGGACTATTTCATCCCTTGTCTAAGGCTGACTAGTCATGTGATAAGCCCCATAGTCACCTCAGGGCACTCCCTTCCAGGAAGTTAGTTTCACGCCAGTGTCTCATTTGTGCAAAAAGATCGAAATAATGGCTCATTTCTATTAATTCTTTCCCAGGGTGGACATTTTAACTCAACCCCATATTCCTGAGAGGCAAACTCTATTATTATCCCCATTTTCCAGAGGAGAAAGTTGAAACACAGAAATGTCACTAACTGGCATGAGATTGCACAAAATGTAATTAGAGGGGCTAACCTGTAAACCCGGCAGTGACGCTACAGAGGCGCTCTTGTTTTGTTTTATTAACCCAGAATATTATAGGATCTGTTCATGGGTCGGGATGATCAGAGGATACTATCATTTTTCCCATGCGGAGATCTGATAGGTTCACCTCCTGTTTCTCAGATCACGGACTCTGATAAGGAGGGGAAGGCACGTGCCTCTCTGCCCAGTAACACAGATACAGGTGTGTGCCCTCAATAGGCATGGAAATGGAATTAAAATCGCCACATCCAGAGAATCACATGTGCCTCGGTGCCTGGAGGGTCTTTCTAGCGCTTCTGAAGCACCCTCCCCTCTTACCCCTGGAAAGGGGCTCCTGGAGACACGAAAGGACACCCCCCCACTGATGGGTCTGACCTCTGGTTGGACAGTCCAGGCATCTCTGCAGGACACCCTGCGCTCTTCGAATTTCTTTCCGAATTCATCCTTGGGGCCTCCCGGGGAAATACTAGTCCTCACCACGTTGAGAGAGGAGAGGCAGCCTGCTCCAGCATCCTTGGTAAGAACCCTGCTCTTCAGCCAAAGAGGGGGTTTTGCAGATGGTAGGACAATTTGAGTTCTTCCTCACATCATGGTCCAAATGCTGCTCTGGCTTCTGGGACACTTGGTCACTACTTCCTCCATAGTTTCTCGATCTAGGCAAGACCTATACAACATAGGTGATGAAGAATCCTGGGAAGATCAACTACAAATCCCTTGAGATACGAATACCTCCATTGGGAATTGTGCGCTCACCTAAGATTACTTACTGTGAGCACGGGAGGTGTTTCAGCACCAGATTTCCTTATGTTGGGGAAAACTGGTAAAATCATTAACCAAAAGCTCATTACTGTTCCGTGATTTTTAATAAAAAGAGCTCTTCCTCTGACTGTCAAAACGAAACAGCATCTTCCATGTGTGTCAAAATACAAGAACTAAGATGGGGTGGGGGGAGGCTGTAAATTCCTATTATCACATTGGATATTTTCAAACATAAACTCATTTATTAAATAATCACTGCAAATCACTGAAGCTACGATAACAGACCTCAGTTTCCATAACAATATTTTTGCTCACAGCCCTGAAGCAGTCCTCCTGCACATTTTAATGAACTATTTGAAAGAGCTATGGGCATCTAAGCAGAAATCCCACCTTCTGCTACCCTGCCACGCACTGTTTATTTTTAATAAAACTCCCGGTATGACAACAGGCAAGGTTAACTGGGTAGTTTCCTATTTATAGGACAATCAACACCAGGGTGAATCTGAAGACTGTTTTCTTTCATCTTTAGCACTGATGCAACAAGTCAGCAAAAAGCTCCTGCCCCGGCTCCGTTAGGTGTTCTGAGATCAAAAGCACACAAGAAAACAAATATCAGATACTCACAGGGAGCATGGTATTTGCCACTTCAGTGAAACTTGCAATCACTCGCATTTCACGCTTCTGCTTTAAAATTCTGTTGCTCATTTCCCCTAAAAATAGATTCGGAGATCCTGGAGTTCCTTCCCCTACATGTGGCTAAAATGTCTACTAGCCGTGAAGAGAAGGGTTCAAAGCCCTCTGTGTAACTAAGAACATGTGGCTCATTATCATTACTTTTTAATTTATCACTGGGGCATTCTGTCTACATGACAACCAAGAACCAATTTGAAAATGAAAAAGTAAATTGTTGATGGGGCTGGAATTAAAGACAGCTAACTATTAACATGTCTTGATTAAATGCACTGGTTCTACTTATTTTTTTCTCTCCATGGTGTTTATATACAAACAAAAGACTCAAGACCGCATTAAGGTGGAGAACTGGTCAGATAACTGTTTTTCCACTCAAATTTCCAGAAGTGTCTGCTCAGCTCCTGGCTGGAGCCAACTTACCACTTTACCTTCAGTGTGGCCTGGCCAATCCCACGAGGGTCGCTCCTCCCAAGAACCTTGCTCTCTATAGAACTAAATATGGGATTGACCTATAGCGTTCAACAGCCAATTGACATCATGACCCAGATGGACAGCCAACCACTAAACCAACCTGTCTGAGGGCATATCTCAGATCATATCCCAATGCAAGCAATTCATCTCTGGGGAGGTGGCAGGGAGGGCTGATATGATAAAGAGTAAAACTGAGAAAAAATCAAGAGAATGAGAAGAACATGTTGATTATAATCTGCGGTTCAGTTATATTCATAGGGACACATAAACATCTCTCAGAAATACAACATATCCAATGAAGTTAAATTTTACCAGCAGTAACATGATACCTATTGGCCTATAAAAAAGGATTTTTAGCAATATGTTTTACTTCCTTGTGTTTGACCTCTGTCATGAAGTTTCTATTCAGTTGGTGAAGACATAACAATAAATGAACACACCCATACAATGTTAGTAGTGACAAGTACATTAAGCCCCAATAGAGCATGGGGTCCAACTGTATTTAGGATAAGGTGCTCAAAAGAGGTCCTCTCAGAATAGATGATTTTTGAGTAGAAATCTGAGTATGAGAAGAAGAGACTTGATATCAGAAAGAAGAAAATTCCTTCCAGAGGAAATAGTCCATTCAAAGTCCATCAATTGCTCCCTATGTAATAGAAATGACATATTTTAAGAGGAGTTGGGGACACAAGTCTAATTTGTGGGCAGACATAATTAGAACTCTAAGATCTACCAGGGGATCTTACAGACCATTTTCAGAAAAGGTAGTATCAAAAAGAATTTTATTAAATTTGAGACATAATAGAAGTACTCATAAGGGGTAAAATAATGTCTGCTTGAGGATAGGATCCAAATTCAGAATAATGAATAATTAAAACTGGGACCAGAAACAAAATTAATTTCAATAGGAACAAATTAATAAGAAATGTAAATAACAACTTAAGAAGTAATTTCACAAAGTTTATTCAATTCTCATAACAACTCTATGAGGCTGGCATTTACGATTTCACTCTCATTCAAGAAATGATGAAAATGAGATTAGAAAAAAAAGAATGCCAGGCAAAAATGACCCAGGAGACTGGAGATGGCACAGATTCTTTGCTTTGAGAAGTGAATCTAACTGGCCTCAGTGGCCTGTGTATCCAATGGAATCTACCAGAAGTTACTTTCTGGGACTTCCGGGACTCATCATATGCTGTTTCACATCTGTGGTCTTGGAAAATGCCCATTGAGTGTGCCAAGCTGCCATGTAGAATAGCCTGCGTCTGCCATGTCAGAGATGGCTCGTGTAGGTAGAGTGGCCCCCAGTCCCAGGGTGAGCCCACCCTTCTAGCACCCAGGCTGCACCCTCCAGACAAGCTCACCCCCCAACTACGCATCCCCTGTGAGGCCTCTGTGAGTACACATGGAACAGAAGAGGCACACAGCTGAGTCCTGCCCAATTCCTGACCCACAGATGTAAGAAATATAATAAAACTGGTTGTTGGTGTTTAGAGCCTCTCTGTTTTGGGGGGGGGTGTTGAACAATAACATAGAACTGGTTCATCAATTGATAAGTGGACTCAAACTCTGCTCTTGAAACTATACATGTTGTTCCCTTCCCCTGCTTCTAATAGAGACACACCAAATTTAAAAAGATAAAAAACAACCATGGAACAATGTCGTGTGAAGGCTCAGGAATCACTTCAGATGAGTTAGTCACAAGAAAATCATCCTAGTAGAAAGAAGTTACAAAATAGGATATCTGAATAACAATATAGTGCGTCAATATAGATTTAGAAACTGAAGAATGAGGCCAAAGAATGCAGAGTCACCAAGAAAGAAGTTTGTCAATGTAGACAGCACTAACCACGGAGCTCATTTTAAGTTAAATAAGTCCTATTCGTTAAGAGGTCAAAGAGGATCTCTGATTTATTTCAGGATCTGGAAAGTTCTGGTCTAGTTGTTTGCTTTTGCTTTTTTTTTTTTTAATTTAGTTGACATCACAGAATATTTCTAGAAGACCATCTCCAGAACGTCAGAGGCACAGGGAGAACATGATGCTAACTCATAAGGGACTCACAAATAGGCTTAACACATTTAGGACTGTAAAGTAGGACCCATGCTTGTAGGAAAGATAGTTTACATTATCAAAAAGCGAAGGAATTTGAAGTACAGATAGGCATGAGGAGAAAAGTTATCCACGATCCTGTAATCCCCTAGCATTTCTTCTGTGCCCAGTAGAAAACCCAGAGTGCAGCTCCTTCAGGGCCCCAGATAAGGGTCAGCCACTATGATTCAGCTGAGGAATGTCCCCTTCACTGCAATGTGGAGCCAGGGAGTTTCAGGAGGCAGATTCCATAGGTCATCGAAGCCCCACCCACTTCATATCATCCCACCCTATTTGGGATCACACCCTTGGCAAGGCTCCTAGAGGATTTACCAGACAACCGAAATGCGCAAGCACAGTATCTTGAGTGCAGTCCACAGGAAAACACCAGCTCCCCCATGAGCCACCGGTAACTGCTTAGAGTCGTTTCTACAATGGCAGCCGTAGATTCAAGGCACACGCTTAGTATTTCCCTTAAGTGTTCCGCAGTTATCTTACTGGTATTTCTCAGGGCCACTCAAGTGGTCCCTCTGGACTGTGGCTTTGGAAGCCTTCCCATCTGGGCTCTTTAGTACATATGGTGACAGCTGGGAAGTAGCCTTGGCTGTCCTTGACACCCTGGCCCCTGGGGTCTCAGCGCCTCTGCCGGCTTAGGACTTCCTGTCTCTAGCCTTTCACTGTCTTCCATTTTCATCTGTGTCCAACCCTCTGTCCCTTCAGTCATGACCACCCCTCACTGCGTGGGCCAAATACAAATTAATGGGGAGTCTATCAAAAGACAATGTTAATATCTGCTAGATAAATCACTTAAATTGAGCCAATGTGTTCAATGGTTTCAAAATGCAAGGAGGAGGGTGTTGTTGGTATTTTTTTTAATGGTTGAAATCAGCTTGCAGAGGGACAACCCATATTATAAGAGCTTTCTGCTTTTATCTTTGGTAGTTAAAAATCTTAGTTTTCTGAAGTAGCAGCTCCTTTGCTGAATTTTCATATGGTTAACTTCACTTGGATACATTCTATCAACATGAAATTTCCACATTTTAACTGCCCAGAATATTACTCTGACTTTTCTTCCCACATCATCACTGCTATCCTGCCTCTCTCGCCCAGCTCCTTGATGACACGTGACCTTTCACAGAGACCATGGAAACTGCTGTCTTCCTGATGTTCTCCACTGCAATTACCCATTCGCTATCCACAGATTTATCTTTCTACACCAAAAGGGTATCTGTCACTCCTCTCACTAACTTTGAACAGCCTCCCTTCAGCTCAAAAGTAAAGCCTAGACTTCTCAGCACATAGGTGGAAAATCTTCAAGGTCTGCCACTAACAGCCCCCTTTCCATTCATTGTTGGCCATTCTCTTCCACACAATAGACTCTGACCGCACCAAAAGTCTTCCATTTCCCAAATACCAGAATATGCCAAACTCTAATAAACTTCCATGGCTTTGCTCAAGTTATTTCTTTGCATATTTCTATGCTTCCGAAGACTCACACTCAAAAGTCTTCTGTGAAGCTCTTCCTGGGTCCTCTATGTCAGCATCACTCATGTCCCTACGGCCCTTTATTTGCATACCCCCAAGTATGCACAACCTGCTGCCGAAATTATTTCATTGTGTCTCCTGTCCTCACACGACTGCAAGTACCTGAACAGCACTTAGCAGTCTTCACGGTGTAACACAGGAAACTTCATACTGAAGGCGCTCAATAAATACACGGTGGTGATGTCTTTTTTTTTTTTTCAAATTTGATGTATTCAATTACTTGTGGGTTTTCTTTCCTTCAATATAACAAACTTCATGAATAGGATTTTGATGCTATTTCTATTGAATGGCTCGGAATCATGTCATCTATATTTTGTTAATCTCCTGTGCATAATACAGAACTTCACATATGCTTATGGTTAACTCTATTTTTTTAACATTTATTTATTTTTGAGAGACAGAGAGAGATAGATCATGAGCAGAGGAGGGGCAGAGAGAAAGGGACACACAGAATCAAAAGCAGGGTCCAGGCTCTGAGCCAACAGCACAAAGCCCGACACGGGACTAGAACCCACAAACTGTGAGATCATGACCTGAGTGAAAAATCGAACACTCAACTGACCAAGCCACCCAGGTGCTCCACTATTTTTGTTTTTAAGTTTATTGATTTATTCTGAAAGACAGAAGGGGGAGGGGAGAGAGAATGGGGGAGGGACACAGAAAGATGGGGAAAGAGAATCCCAAGAAGGCTTCGCAATGACAGTGTGTAGCCGGGTGCAGAGTTTGAACTCACAAACCTGTGAGATCATGACCTGAGCTGAGACCAAAAGTCAAAGGCTTCCAACTGCAGCTTGATCTCACAGTTTGTGAGTTTAAGCCCCGCATTGGGTTCTGTGCTAACAACGGGAAGCCTGGAGCCTGCTTCAGATTCTGTATCTCCCTCTCTCTCTGACCCTCCCCTGCTCACACTCTCTCTTTCCAAAATAAATGAACATTAAAAAAAAAAAAAAAAGAGCTAGACACTTAACAAACAGAACCACCCAGGTGCCCCTGGGGTTAACTCTATTTTTAAGTGAATGAATTGGTAAGTTGTACATTATTACTTTCTAAATTAGATATTAATTTTTAAAAACCTATATGAAAAACACATTTGTTCATTAAATAGGTACTTCCAAAACAACTTTGAGAATATGTTTATCTTCCTAAGAAACTCCAGGAAAATTCATGAATGTTCTTAGAAACAAATGGTAAACTGATTTCATTCTTCTCCGCTTGGAATGTCAGATAACAAAAATTATTTTCAAGTAAAGTTTTCAGAGAATTTCATGTCAAAATAACTTCTTGCCTCCTGAAAATTAATCTAATTATGTTAAAAATTACAATTTTAGCTTCCTACTATGAAACCATTCAGTAGAAAATACTGTATGATTGGCATGTTTAAAATATATATTCTAGGGGCATCTGGGTGGCTCAGTTGGTTAAGCATTCAACTTTGACTCAGATAGGGATCTCACGGTTTGTGGGTTCCAGCCCTGTGTCAGGCTCTGTGCTGACAGCTCAGAGCCTAGAGCCTGGAGCCTGCTTCAGATTCTGTCTCCGTCTCTCTCTGACCCTCCCCACTTGTGCCTGGTCTCTCCTTCTCTCTCTCTTTTCCTCTCTCAAAAATATATAAACTTAAAAAAATTCATAAAATATATTTTCTAGGTAGCACACAGACATATAAAATACTCTTAAAGGTTAACACGTATTTAAATCAACAAGGTCGTAAATAAACAAACAAATAAATAAGGTTGCAAAAATACCAAGGGCAGATAATAGTTCAGTTTCACCAAAAATTTTTATTTTATTTAAGTTTATTTATTCATTTTGAGAGACAGAAGAAGGGGGAGAAAGAGAGGAATACAGAGAGAATTCCAAGGAGGCTTCCACACTGTCAGTGTAGAGCCTGATACAGGGCTCGAACTCACAAACTGTGAGATCATGACCTGAGCTGAAACCAGGAGCCAGACACTTGACCAACTGAGCCACCCGGGTGCCCTGGCAAATTTTAATTTTAGCAACAGCACACATTATTAATTTTGTTATCTCAATGTACATCTGAGAGTGGCCGGTGGATTGTTTTTCTACGTTTCATGACTTGCATCAAAGACCCATTTAATAAAACGTACGTGATGACCGCAGTATTTGTTTACCAATTTGAAACCTGGGTGCACAGTGCCTTGTTTATATTTTACTTAGGAACACAGTCCTTTCAAAGAAGGAACGGATTTCAGAAAATTCTTTCAATTCCCCTGGCCTTTACCCCAGCCCACCTACAGACACTGCAACAAACTCAACTTGGCATGCCAACTCCATTAGGAGGAAAAATATTCTTCCTGACGTTTATGGGTTTGTTTTTTAAGGAGAAATTATAAAACTTTCCAAATCTGTAGAAATCCATTAAAAGTGACGGTGTGCGAGCACAGGACTTGCTTTTACGGTCCTGCATGCCAGGGCTCCGCTGCTCTCACCACGTAAACCTTCCTTCCAATTAGACGGAGCACCGCAAAACTCAGGGAACACACGAACATCCTCAACACACACTGAATGTGCCTCTTTGAATTTGCCCCCAGCCTCTTACAATACATCCATCAAATGCTCCAAGGGCCTAAGCCGCGGCGCACTGCAGAGACACCCAATAACGTTTCACTCCGACTTCAAGTGCTTTAAAAACATGGCACGCCCCTGAAACGCCGTAGATAAACATTTTATCTTTCTACTTTTGATGGCGTATTCTTTCCGGCCTTTGATCTGATAGAATTTCAGGTGTGTCAAGATGGATTTTGGCAGAGCAGACTCGTGAAAAGCAGGGTTTAGCGCTATGGTTCCTGGAGATGAACAAGCCAGACACGGGCTTTGGCAAGTGTGCGGACCATACAGCTAGTCTGACTACAGGAAATAAAAGAGGTGCTATTTAAGGGAAAGAACTGAGGTTAGAATGGAATTACTGCTGTAAAAGATGTTCAACTCACATTGCCATATGGCTCCTTTGGAACAATTCCCACGTATATTAGCTATATTCTTGGCACTTGGAGCCGCACTTGGATTTGTGACCTGCTTTTGCCTCTTTGAAGCTCTCTGAAGGTAATGGTGCGTTCCCACACCTCCCCAGTAAAAATCACTGACAATGTCAATAATAAGACCTGGATAAAGAGCTCAAATCAGCCACCTTGCTCCTCGGTGTCTGCATCCACAACTACACTGTCTAATACAATTACATACATAATCTGAGATAATGTATTCTATTAATTTATATGGACAATGAGAATAAAAAAACGTTTCTCTTTGGAAAATTTACATAAAATAAATACTGTACATCCAGTTTTGGGTAATTTGAAAAAAGACTTCTAGATCATAGACTGCTTCCATGAAACTATATAAATTTTTTATTTTTACAAATAAAGTAACCTGGTGGCTCAGTCAGTTAAGCATCCAACTTTGGCATAGGTCATGATCTCATAGTTTGTGAGTTTGAGCCCCACGTCAGTGCAGAGCCTGCTTGGGGTTCTCTCTCCCTCTCTCTCTGCCCCTCCCCAACTCATGCATGTGCACACACACAAACACACACTCTTTCTTTCAAAATAAACTTAAAAATTGTTTTAAATAAATAAATAAATAAATAAATCTCAAGTGAGTTCCATCTCAGACTTCACCATTCAACAGCAACGTGAGTCATTCATTCATATACTCATTCATTCTATTTGTTGTTTATTGATTCAACAAATATTTACCAAGCATACATGATGGACCAGGCTCTGTGTTTAGATTCTGGGATTCATGTTAAAAATTTTTTCTGAAGAAGGCTGTGTGCCCAAATTGGGGTTTGAACTAAAGACCCTGAGATCAAGAGTCATA
>NC_043703.1:6237656-6239097 GCF_006229205.1 Suricata suricatta | reverse complement strand
GGTGAGATCACGACCTGAGCCGAAGCCAACACTTAACCAACTGAGCCACCCAGGCGCCCCCCAAGTCTTTGTTTTCATTGGGTTCTGTTATTGTCACATTTCAGAGACCCAAACATATGGAATTTTAAAAATATGTATCAAAAAATAAATTAAAAAAATAAAAATACGTATCATATATAAAAATATGAAACAACTGAAGAGGCTGGCTTTTGTAGAGAGATGTGGATATAAATTCTCACTCTCTCAGTCAATATTTGGATAGTGTGGGAAGGCAGGTAATTAGGCCTTCAGAACATTAACATAGCCAGCTATAAAATTAGGAAATTTCCCAGTAGCATTCTCTAATGTGCGCAGTTTATAGCTATGGAGGTATTTTTATTTTAACTATGGTTTTAACTCAAAAATAGTACTGTATCAACTTTTCAAAAAATATATTTATTTCCTGAAGACTAATACACACGAGGCAAGATTTAAAAGGTGCAACAGGATAGAATATATATCAAGTCTCTCTGCCTTGGCTACTATTTCCAAGCACCTGGTTTCCCTCCATATAGACATTTTCCTGAGTATCCCTCCAGAGGTAATCACAAAATTTTACACATCGGTCTACGCATCCGTGTATACACATAGATTTTTCCCCATGCAGTGGCAATGCACACACTAAAATCCTATCTGGAGGGTAACATCATATGGGTATAGAAGAGCTGCCTTTTTCTTTGTAAGGGATGTCTAATATTTCATCGAACGGATGTCTCAGAATTATTACCCGATCACCTTTAGCTATATGTAATTATTTCTATTCTGTTAGTAATACAAATAAGGTTGCAGTATTCATGTTCCTGTCTGACTGTAGACATGTGGGGCCTCTGTGTGGACGGCATACCAAGTCGTACTATCAGCAGGTAAACCATTATTCTTGATGGTTCTCGTCCCAGAGTCCTGCGGAGAGATTATGAATAGTTACACTCGTGTGCGAGCACCTGTTTCCCCACAGCCGGAGCACAGGGCATTTCACTAGTGGCTTCGCTTTTTGCCAAATATGTAAGCTACTTTTGCCTACATTTCCTCGTTTCTCTTTAAATGAGAAAGCTTGAGCACCCTTTTACAGGTTTGAAAGCTGTCTCTGGAAAGTTTTTGTTCACATCTTTTGCTTATGACTCTAGTGAATTATTGCATTGTTGAATTATTGTCATATTTATTTGTTTTTCTTTGGCTAAATTTTTAGAATCTCTTTAATAGAGTGAAGTGTTAAGGAAATAGGCACTTGTTGACTGCATGTCTCAGTTTTTCCAGCTGTCACTTTAAGATTTTCTATTTATTTCACTAGAGTCATTGTTAATTTCATGTGGTCCAATATATATCAATTTTTAATGATTTGTGTGTTTTATATTATACTCAAAATGGCTTTCCTCACTACATGATCATTAGAAACAAAGCTTTT
>NC_043703.1:6209100-6237556 GCF_006229205.1 Suricata suricatta | reverse complement strand
TTTTTTGAGTTATTTTTCCTTTTCTTTTTTCTCTTAATATCCTTGTGAAAATCTTTGTGAACAAGGACAATTTTATTTCTTACTTCTTATTCCTTACACATTTTTTTCTTAACATCTTTGCAAAAATCTTTGTGAACAAGGACAATTTTATTTCTTCTTACTCCTTACACTTTTTCTTCACCTTCTCCTTATTCTACGAGGTAGCACATTCTAATGCTGAATATAAAAGGGAAAACCAGACAACTTCCCTTTCCTTGAACTCAAAGAAAACTTTCACTCTTTTATAGTTGTGACGTTTCGTATAGATTTTTTTGTAGATCCTCTTTATCTACAAAATATAAATTATCTTCTAGTTCCTGTTTGGTAAATGTCTTCTTAAAAAATAAGAAGTGGATAGGAAATTTTATTGCATCTATTAAGCTGTGTGTAATTGTTATCATTAATATTTTAGTGTAATGAAGTACAGTGATTAAATTTTATGTCTATTTTCTTCTTTGTCTTTTTATTTTGCTTTTGTCATTTCTTAAAATGGGATGTTATGATCCATTTGTTATAGGCCAAACGGCCTCTGCTGAACTGCAGCCCCCAGAGAATTCCATCTCTCGTGTTTCCATCCAGGGTGGAGAGTCCCCCAGGGAGATTCTCTTGGGGAGAATAAGAGAAAGAAGGGCAGCAGCTGCCATTGGGTTCTGTGCACATACCTCTTCTTGCTCTTCCATGAAATGCTAGTCCAGGTGCTGCTGTGAAGAGATCTGCAGACAGGACTGAGGTCCCAAATCAGTTGACTTTGAGTTGATGAAGTAGAATACTGTCCTTGGTGGGCCTGACTTAATCAGGGGGAGATTCCCATAAGAAAGACCAAGTCCTCCCTGAAAGCCAGAGACTCTGAGGAGCAGGTAACTTGCAAATTTCTTATTCACTTTGGTAGCTGAGGGTAGAACTTTAAGTTTTCTACTTAATTTGAGTAAGGTCTTCTATTAGAATCTCCAATGTTTGAGAGATGCTGCTTTAATTTCTGTCCCTCTGGCCCCATAAATCACTCAATGCAAAAAAGCAAAGGTCTCTAAGTTCAGGACTACCACCATGGCCATAGCAGTTTCTATGTTCTGCTTCCCATCAGTGTTTGCCTAGTAATTCCTTAGAATCTTTCTACCCTAAACTCTCCCCATCTTTCCCCCGTCATGACACAAAAACTGAAAGTATGAATAAATGGAAGCAGACGTCCAGGTGGTATGTGGGAGGGAGAGGCATGGTGGTGAGAGGCTCTGGTCACTCAGTGCTCCAGCTGAGTCAGCCCCGAGCACCCAGGTATCCATGGTGGAGACCACCCGGGGTGTGAGGAATAGAGATGGCTGACTGGGTAAGTAACATGAACTCGATTCTTCTGAGTATTTTCTCAGTCTGTATTATAATTTTGGGTAGTTTTAGTTTGGACTTGGATAGTTTTCTGATTTTTATAATCCCTACAGTGTCTGTCCAACCACCCCCGCACCTTTAGTTTTATTATAATTAGTAAAGAAGGATGTACTTTCTTTCCTTATCTTTCATGTACACCCTTTACCCTCTTTTATTTTTTAATGTTTATTATTTTCTTGAGAGAGAGAGTGAGCAGATGACAGGCAGAGAGAGAGAGGGGAGAGAGGATTCACAGTGGATTCTGTGTTGACAACAGAGAGACCCATGCAGGGCTGGGACTCACGAACCATGAGTCCATGATCTGAACTGAAGTCTGACACTTAACTGACTGGGCCACCCAGGCCCCTCCCCTTTACCCTCTTTTAAATGGATGAACCAAACACACAAGCCAAAAATGTCATCTGTTGCATCCATTATATTGCAAACAACATTGATCGGGGATTATGTTTATTTTCTTTACTGCTTTATTCTCCGCTCTCTGGTGCATAGTAGATATTCTCGATAGGTACTTTTGAGTAAACCTGAGAGAGCTGGGAAGAGGAACAGTCAATAGCTATGCAATAAGAGAAAACTGAATAGTAATGGAAGGGTAGCAAAGCGCTGTGTGGACTTTATTTCCCGACTATGTTACAAAATCTCGAATGTCCACCTACTTGGTAATGGTACACATATTAGAATTCTCAGAGCACACATTTTAAAATTCCCCAGCAAAATATAAGCTATAATAAAAACATAATGATGATAATCATCCTCTCACATTTGAATTTGCTACAGTTCCTATGTCAAGTCCTAGGCATGCATAATATTTTATATTATCATCTTTACGCCTCACTAGAACACGACAGCATAGGCTCTGTTCTTTCGGTTGTACATAGATAAAGAAACAGGATCAGAAAGAAGTTGCTCTAAAAGAATCCAACCAGGATTTGAACGCAGATCTGGCTGGTTAAGTATATCTACATTGAAACTCAGAGTTTTGAAGTTTAAAAGAAACATGAGGATATTTGCTTAGGAAAATAAATCACACTGCCAAATGTAGCCATATCTCCACTGTGTCTAGACTTTGCTGGGTAGTTTGAGCAGACTGCTGAAAGAAGTAACCTTGCAGAGTTTGGGTTTTTTTAAGTAATTTATCAAACTTTTTATATGTTCAAGTTCTTTGGGTAATAGTCCACAGAATTACTGAATAAATAAACAAACAGCCATACAACCCTTTGTCTCCCTTAAAATGGCTGCCATCTTCACCCTTCTCAAGTTTCCCAGCCTACAAATGCCTAAATGAAGCATCATGAATGATTTATCTTAGATAACCTTCCTAAACACATACATAGTTTTTCATCATTTTGGCAAAATAGTTCAGGTGTGGACGGTCAGAAATTTAGCCAGGAATGATGTTGTTTTTCCACCAAAGGCAGGTTCAGCCCAGTTTCACACAGAGCTCCTTGGACTATGAAAACAGCCCAGTGTGTTTGTCTGCATAGTGGGCATTTCCAACTGCGCTGGTTAACGGAGCTGTCAGAACTTGAACGCCTGGACTGTTTTGCTTTCCTGTGTTTGAATTGGCAACTTTCATGTTGCTTTACTACACTTTCGCATCTAATTGCCTAGAATTTTATATTAAGCAAAAACGTAATTTCTTTGGAAATATGCATTCAAAATATATAGAGAATGATATCATGTAGAAAGAATTTGCAAAGAGCAGAAAGAAACTTCAGCAGTTAATGTTTAGCTTCTCTGAATTTTATTTTCCACCAAAATGATTTTCCCCTTATGACTAATTATGATTCCAATTTAAAAATGTATTGCTAAAGGGATTTCTGCATATTTTACTCTAATCTCTTTAAAGAATCAAATGACTATATTCAAAAATATTTGGGGGAAAATATTTAAATTAAAATGTAACGAAATTAGAACATATAAAAACTGTCTGTTATTTGGAGGTTTTAAACTATGAGTTCTATGCTAATTCATTCAAAGACAATAATTCTGGTTTAAATGGTTTCTCAGAGTTCCCAATTATAAATTAGTTTTATTGGAAGTCAGATGAGGTCTTTTCATTTATTTGGGTACCACTTAAACTTAGTTCACTAAGTGGGTCTTCCAATGGCCTGAAAGAGCTAATGCAGCTACCAATGTCATTTACCCAAAATCGGTAGAAAACCAGACAGAGGGTGCACTGGCCTCATTAATCAAAACTGACTCTAAACAGATACATTATTATTTAAATGCACTGAGTTCAGTAAGGAATGGAGTATCTTTAATAGGCTCCATCAATCAATATTATGCCAACACACTAAATGTAAAGTATGCTAGAATATTTACAAATTTTAATTGATGCTAAATATTTAGATTTTTCCAAACTAGATTTTCCTTTACTAGATATCATTGAATAAAGTTTTTATTTGTATTCTGTGAGTGTGAAAAAGCTTATGAACCACCATGAGGATCATTCCACAGTTTTTCAATTTTATAAGAAATCATCTAAACTTAACACTGCTTCTTTGCAGCTGTTTGGTACAGATGCGACTTCTAAGGGTTTATATAATTAACAGCATCCCATTGAATTTAATCTGCTAAGTACAGTAATCACAGTTAATGTATAATATTTACAACAAAAGGCCATAAGAAAAATCACCAAAGTTTTAACCTGAGGTAAGTAAGTCTGTTGCTTCTTTGAACCTTGTTGATGAACAAACCAGATGTGTGTATTTATTTTTTGTATACAATCATTAATTGAGCAGGGCCTTTGAAAACCATGTTGGTGTTAGGCTCCCATTCAATATAGCAATCTCCTGGTTGATTTCAGTGACCTACAGCCACTGGGTCATTCCATGTTTCCAGTGATAAGAAACTCAACATTTGGGACGCCTGGGTGGCTCAGTCGGTTGAGTGTCCGGCTTCGGCTCAGGTCATGATCTCACAGTTTGTGGGTTCGAGCCCTGCGTTGGGCTCTGTGCTGACAGCTCAGAGCCTGGAGCCTGCTTCAGATTCTGTGTCTCTCTCTCTCTCTCTGACCCTCCCCTGCTCACATTGTCTCTCTCTGCCTCTCAAAAATAGATTTAAAAACACACACAAAAAAAATTAAAAAAAAAAGAAACTCAACATTTAAAAAAAATTCATTATTGCAGTTCATTAGTAGACTGACCTATTTTTATGAATCCCTTTATGTTATTCCACAAAAATAAAAATATCACTCTTTTGGATATATTATGCCTGTAAATTTTTCAACAATCTCTAGCTCAGTAATTTTTACCAATAAAAGGAGACTTGTCAGTGATCCTTATTCAAATACAGGTAGAATGAGGAAAAAAAAGAGATTAAGTATATTATTTTCTTCAGATACAGATAACGTCTGCCTTCAGAATTAAGAATATACATTTTTGCTTTTGTTTCCCTTGCCTCTGGAGACAGGTCTAGTAAGAAGTTGCTCTGCCTGAGGTCAGACAGGTTGCAACCGGTGCTCTCCTGTTGGGTTTTGATGGTTTCCTGTCTCACATTTAGGTCTTTCATCCATTTTGAATACACACACACACACACACACACACACACACACACACACATCAAGTTGGCTTTATCCATTCATCAAGAGATGGAAAGCAACATTCAGAGGAACGAAACAGGACCATTTTCTTACACCGTACACAGAAATAAATTCAAAATGGAATTCAATGTGGAAGTAACTAGAGTAGATTAGCTGAGTGAAATAAGTCAGTCAGAGAAAGACAAATATCACATGATTTCATTCTTATGGAGAATTTAAGAAACAAAACAGATGAATATAGGAGAAGGGAAGGAAAAACAAGACAAAAACAGAGAGGGATGGAAACCACCAAAGGCTCTTAACTACAGAGAACTGAGGGTTGCTGGAGGGATATGGGTGGGGGACAGGCTAAAGGGTGATGGGCGTTAAGCAGGGCACTTATTGGGATGAGCCCTGGGTGTCGTGTGTAACTGATGAACCACTGGATTCTACTCCTGAAACCAATATTTCACTGTATGTTAACCAACTTGAATTTAAATAAAACAAAACAAGAAATTAAGAATATTCATTCTCACTTCTACCAATCTCATAAGCCAAAAGTCAACATTTTAACATTTATTCATTTTTGAGAGACAGAGAGATGGAGAGCAAGCAGGGGAGGGGCAGAGAGATGGAGAGACACAGAATCTGAAGCAGGCTTCAGGCTTTGAGCTGTCAGCACAGAGCTGAGCACAGGGCTTGAACTCATGAGCCGTGAGATCATGACCTGAGCTGAAGTCAGATGCTCAACTGGCTGAGCCATCTAGGAGCAACCCCCTACTTTTCTAAAATTATTTTGTAATGCTTATTCATTTTTGAGAGACAGGGCACAAAAGTCAACATTTGGAAGGAAGGGCCAGCAATTTGGTTCCTCAGCATATACCCATGAGATGCAGGACAATAACTGAAGCAAGAAGTATTTAATCTTAATCATTGATATTTGGTTTGGTTTTGGTTTGGTTTGGTTTGGTTTGGTTTGGTTTAAATGAGGACACAGAGAAAAGGAAGCCCTCCCCCGCATGTTGTCCATGCCAGGAACATGAGCCCAGATCATAGCGGATTGAGGTCCCTTCCGTGTTTACCACAGCTCATTTCCAGGCACTGGCCGGAAAGTGCCCACATGAGGACTGGTGCCTAGAACCTGCCCCAGACCCAGGGAGCTGATTTAGAGACTACCCTCCAGGACTTTTGGTAGGCAGAGGAGTGAGCAGTGGATGGATCATTTTCTCCGAACATTCCCAGTAGGGAGTTAAGTCTTGGCATTTGGAAGGAGGCTGGTGAGGTGGGACCAGGCACCTGCTACCCTCTTCCCACATGGGAACTAGGAAAGCTGCCTTTTATGTTTTCATGTCTACCTTAGGCTAGGTTAGATCCCCAAGAAAACTGTGATTTGAAAGAATTACAATGGCACAGCTCCTCCATTTCTCTGCAAAGAGCGTCAGACTTCCCATTTAACTCGAGAGACACGAGTCAGAAATGACATAGATTTGTTTCCTAGTGGTTTACTTGTACACACATATTCAGACGAATGACTCCCATCGATCCCTTTACATCACGTATATCAATAACTAACTTAAGTTTCTTAAACTTGTGTATAATGTCATAAAGGGTCTTCTTCCCCCCAGCCAAGCCACAAATGGTTAAGAAAACCCAGAGAAAGTAGAAACTGATCATTCACTTTAGAAACAAAAAACCCAAAGCCTTGGAATTTAAAATTTAAAAAATAATAAAAGCAAATCAACAACAACAAAATAAAAATAAAAAAGAAGTACCAGAAACGAAAACGACACTCTGAGGTGACCGGGACAGAGGCCACAACAAATAGCTCTGTGTGAATACTTGGCTTCAGATTCAGTGGAGGGTGGATATTCAGGGTGGCAGAACATCATTTTATCTGAGCGCATACTTTTATCCCTAGCTGTTACCTTCTATTGTTCAGGGATGATGTTGTGTAGGATAGATTGGCTGTGGAGACACAGTGCAGACCCAGGCTAAGAATTTATTTGCCGCAACCCTGCATTCTTAAATGTTCCTGTGGGTGCCCTTCAGAATAAAGTGGAAAGGAAACAGCAAAGTGACTCACCCTGTGATAAATGAATGTACCCAAAAACATGAGCCTGTAATATCAGCCAGAATTACTGATTCAGACTTGTCAAGAAAAACATGAAAGAAAATAGAAAAGGTTTCTCACAATGCCAACTTAATCAAAAGCCTCGAACATGATAACAAAAACATTGGATGGGGGAAAAATGAAGATACCCAGCTGGTTTCCTGAGTGCGAGGAGATAAAGTTTGGAGGCAATGTGCACTCTGTATGTAAAGGGTATGGATGCGCAGTCCAAATTGCTTGGCACCTCAAAATCAAGTCTTTAAAGTGAATTATAATACCAGTACTTATCTCTCAGTTTACCTGGCATTTCTAAAATAAATAGAATCATAATTTTTAAAAGTGCATCAACTGAGCTCAGCTAGAATTTGAGTTCAGTTATGGGGAATTGGGGATCATTCATCTCTAAAGTTATTTGAACACACTGATGAATTCACAGGAAGAATTGCACCTTATGTAGGGTTTTTGTGTTGGGAAGGAAAGGATTACTTGAGAGCAGATAAAGGAGTTGAGACACCAAGAGAGAGGTCAGGAAGCAATGGAGGTGACTGGTGAAGACTGCTGTTGTTTTGAGCCCCTATGAAGAGAAAAGGACCCATTAGAGGTAGGCGTGGCCACTTTTGTGATAGACTTTTGAGCCTCTGGAAAATATGGACCATTTTCAGGCACACATGGAGGAGGGAGGCAGGAAGAATGGCAGACAGGAGTTTTCACTGCTGGTGTATCTGGTCAAGTGTCACTTGCCATATTGCTGTGGTGGTTGTAAGACATCGGGAGGTCTCAGCAGCCTGGCCTGAACAATGCTATTCAAATGGAATTAACTAAGAAACAACAGAAAGAAGGGCAGTCAGAGCCCCTAGAAGACAATATCCAAGCAAGTGTCAGGAAGAAGAGAGAATCTGCTGAGGACTGAGTCTCTCCAAACAGACTCAGGACCTGTGGAGAGAATTCTACGCAGTTTCTGCAGAGTAGGTACCTCTCATCGCAGACCTGCTATGATGGTCTATTTTATGTGTCCACGTGTCTGCAGCACTGTGCCCAGAGACTTGATCAAACGGACCAATTCAGACATTGTCATAAAAGTTTTTTGAGATGAGGTAACATTTAAACCAATAGATCTGAATACAAGAGTTTGCCCTCCACCACGTAGATGGGCCTCTTCCAGTCTGCTGAAGACTGTAAGAGAAAAAGATTCACATTCCCAGGACAGCCTTCGGACGCAGGCTTCCACATGAAGTTTTCTGGGGTCTACACTCTGCTAGCCTTCCTTGCAGATATTAGACCTGGAAGCCCCACGTACCTTATCTGTTGTTTCTCCAGGGAACCCCGACTAATACACCAACTGTGGTCAGGCTCCCTTGGCATGTCATCTCTAGCTTTTAACAGCCCGTCAACATATTTGTTAATGCACCGCCACCCCTCTTTATAAATGAGAAACCAGAAATTCAGAGAAATTAAGCAACTTGTCCAAATCACAGAGCTATTAAATTGGGGAGAGAAAATTAAGGCCATGTGTCCTTCACTCCAGAATCTCCACCTGCTACATTTGCTAAGTATCTTACTAAACAAGTGTGTGTATCACTGTAACACTCCCAAAGTATATATCATTACTATTCCATAGGCTGCATATATCTCTTATTGGACTAGGTTATGTAAATTCTTGTAACTCATTCAAGAAACTCACCAAAAGATGCCAAAACATTAAGTAAAATAGTAACAAGATAATCAAATAGGGAGATGATCTTTCTCTCTTGTATTTATAATGTTATTTTAAGGAAACCCTACCATATAAGTCCAATGGAAAGAAGACACTAGACTGCAGAATGGGTACCTTTATATTCCATTGGTTAAAACTTAATTTGAACTTTTTTGGAAAGAACCTTTTTTTTTTTTAAAGAAATGACCAATTCTCAACGAAAAAGAAATCAATCTTTTGGGTGTATTATGTACTATCTTCAAACACATGGATCTCCATGGAAATTTTTGATCTTCAGACTTCATTTAAATTCCATGAATAAAAAATGTATTATAATAAATAAAAGTGACAGGGTCGCCTGTGAACAGAATTGTGTGGGAGTTTTTGGCTTTCATCCCATATGATTGTTTGGAGAAATACACATACATATGTGCATGCGTATATATGCACACACGTATATAAAATCATAAATTTCATATATGTGTATACATAAGCCATATGTGTGTGAATATATATGTTTTCTATATTTTTAAATTCCTATTTATTGAGTAAAGGGTAAACACACAAGTTTTATCAAATTTACAGCAAAATCATACCTTGATGATAGCAAGCCTTTGGCAAAGGCTGAATGAATAATTGATTTCTGTACACGCCCATGAAGAGAAAATTAATATTCAAGACACAGTAAATATTACTTCTTCCTAACTTTAACAAAACTTACCTTGAAAAATGTTACATTTTTATAAATTGAAAATATTTTTGTATGATTTCACATGATACGCACTTATCTATGTTTACCAAAACACATGTTCATAGAAGTTGCAGAAAATATCTCCCTTTAGTATATCTCTTAAAAATTTTCAAGATGCTTTAAAATATTTAAATACTTCAGCTATATAATTTAAAACACTTAAAAGAAAAGAACTAAAGAGAAAAGAAAATTTTACAGAAGAATCGCAGCTGTTAAATATGAAGGGTCTGACAAAATTAGAGATGGAACCATTTTACGATCCTTAATAATAACTCTTGGGGTCAAGGACAAACCGTTATGTGCTAAAAACCATTGGGAGAAAGTTCTTGGGATAAAGGACATTCACACTGCCACAAGGCAACATTTCACTCATTATTTGCCTCCCCGCACCAAAACATGTGCTTTCACAATGAAGACACCTGACAGTCACCATTGGAACCACATCACTATAGTAGAGTCACCAATCAAATTTAACAGTCCCACCAATATGAAATGATGTGCCTCCTGTTACAATGCTCTAAGTATGCAATATCTCCCACGTGACAGTTTACTAAAAACGTTTTATTTGACTGTAAACACAAGGACACAATGAGACAAATCTAGAATGCAGGACATTCAGTAAACAACTGTTACAGACTTCAAAAAGTCCATGTTTTGGAAACCGCATCAAACCAAGTCACTACACAAACAAATAAAAAGCCATTCTCCACTGAAAGAGACTTTCAAAAAAAAAGGAAAAATAAAACAAATAAGCAAAATAATGCATCATATAAACCTTGATTTTCATCCCAGATCCAAAAACAAACAAACAAAACAAATAAACCTATGAATAAATTTATATGTTAGACGGTATTATTAAATTATTACTTATTGTCTGACATGTGATTAAAAGCACTTTGGTTATCAAACTGCATATTCTTATTCTTAGGAGACGAGTGAGCATCCAAGTATTTAGGAGAAAAGTATCATGATCTCTATAGTGAACATTTAAAGAGTTTAGAAAAATACATGTGGCTCTGTGTAGCATGTATGTGATACACAGATAAAGAACATAAAAGCAAGGAAATGAAGAGACAGTGTGTCCAAACTAAAAGGGAGGAGTACCCTTCATTTTGCTTGGTGATTTCACAAATATTTCTAGGACAGAAGTGACTGAAGAGTTTCCAAAAGATGACACTGAAAGTCCTCAGCATGCACAGATGATAAAGTCAGCACCCTCCCTTGCCCTCCCCTCCAGAACATGAGTGTGAGGGCAGAAGTCATTACCATACAGGAGCTTCATGGACAGTAGAGCTCTGTCTCGGCTTCAATTTGTACCAAAGTAAAACACTCTGTTCCCATTGTTGTTGGTTGTGTATTGAATACCAACTTTGAATGGTCACAAAGGCCATCAAACAAAACTGAGTGTAGAGTCCTATGACCATTATTATCGCTGGAAAAAGAGACCTCACCCTAGTTGTACATCGACTGAGAAAGTTCATTATCTTAGGTAAGCAAAATCTGAGAATAAAAAGCTTTGTAACAGCCAGAAGCAGCAAAGAATCCCTTTAGAACTGGGGAGCCCTCCAACTCAGTACCATCTATCAATACACTCCTCAAAATCAAAAATACACTCAAGCTCATGAAAGCCAGAGTCAATGTATCAAAGGCCACTTGGAAAGGATGTTATTACTCAGAATTATGTCAGCAATTCCACTGATCTAGAAAACAGCTTACATTGTTAGCTATTTAATAGGAAAATTTACAACTTTAATGGTCATTTTGAGTCAGATCCAAACACTAAGACCTCTCTGGTTTTCCTTTGTTTTGTTTTGTTTTTGCTATTTGGGTTTTCATTTATATGACTTGACTTACAAAGGTTATTTAACATTAGTACAAGTTTTCTATTACTGAAAACTCATTATAAATGTAAGCATTCATCAGTTCAGGACTAATAAAATAAGTAGGTGATACAGACAAATAATGCGTGGAAACATCAAAGACAGTTTTTTAAGAAAATATTATATTCCCTGAAATGCCGCTTTGTCTACACACCAGGATCTTGTACTTCAGGGTCATATACACATGATGGCCAGCAGCATGTCCTTCTCAGACCACAATGCTGTTTTCACTGCCCCCTCACACACCAAGCCAAGACACTACTGCCTGATTTAATGCAATTTACAAAGAGAGCATTTAAAATGCCATATATTTTAGGCTTACAGAAACGAAACAGATACAGATTATACCATCTGGTAACTTGCCCAGGACCTTCAATGACTTCAGGCACCTACCTGCACTTCCCAGAAGCATCGATTAAATGGGGTCATTTTTCATTCTTGATTTTATTTAGCTGTTTCACATCACTGACGAATCATTAACAACTGCCAATATTGACAATTCTTCTTCATTGTGTTCGAGAAGTATTGTCCAACTCTGACAACATGGTCCGTGGATGTGTTTTTATAGAAGAATCCATTCTGAAAAGATATCAATCATTACAATTAGGATTCTTTTTCCAAATAACCTTAGTCAGGCAACAATGCAGCCATAAATGACAACATTCTACCTTTAGAAAAGAGATAATATATATTCCTACAATAGTCAGGTTTGCCTACCAAAATTTTTAATGTCACCCCAAATATATAAAAATAAATATATTTATTAATATATAATTAATAAATAGTAGAGGCATTTAATCAATAAACCAACTTGATCTATGAAAGCTTAAAGTAGTTCACATAAAACTCCATGAAAGAATGACATAGATGAGAGAATAGGGTAGAGGTTTAAAAGAAGTCAGCCTAACACCATTCAGGGCTGTATTCCTTTAATTTTATTAATAAAAAAAGTAATCAATTTATTTCTCCCCACCTGTTATCCATACCATTTAAAAAAAATTTTAACGTTTATTTATTTTTTACTTTTTTTAATTTTTTAATTTATTTTTGAGAAAGAGAGACACAGTGTGAGCAGGGGAGTGTCAGAGAGAGAAGGAGACACAGAATCTGATGATGGGCTCCAGGCTCTGAGCTGTCAGCACAGAGCCTATTGTGGGGATCAAACCCACAGACTGCAAGATCATGACCTCAGCCAAGGCCAGATGCTCAACCAACTGAGCCATCCAGGTGCCCCTATTTACTTTTGAGAGACAGAGAGAGAGAGAGAGCGAGCATAAGCAGGGGGGGAGGGGCAGAGAGAGAATGAGACACAGAATCTGCAGCAGGCTCCAGGCTCTGAGCTGTCAGCACAGAGCCCAACGTGGGGTTCGAACCCACGAACTGTGAGATCATGACCTGAGCCGCAGTCAGACGCTCAACCGACTGAGCCCCCAGGCACCCCGACCATTTCTCCTCAAACAACCAAGCAACAAACCAAACGAACAAAGACCCACAATGTACAAGAACCCCAGGGTCAACTCATTCCATGGTCATCGTTCATCTTTAAGACAGAGAAAGTAGTGGAATTATTTATCTTTACTCATGTTGACAGTGGTGTCTGCTCCTGCGTGGCACTACTGATCCTGAGCAAGGGAATCCACACAGTCTGAAGGCCACTGGGCTTTTCTGTTCCCACAGATTAACAGTTGCCCCATACTCGGGTTTCACGATCAAAACTTTAAGAATGCACGTTCAAGTGCTTACGGATTTATCTTTCAAAGAAAGGTATCACACCATAGTGGCTGATGCTGGGACCCTCAGAGTCAGCAATGCCATGGACCAGAATTAGTCTCTCCCAAGGAAAGTCAGATGTTGAAACAAGTGTCAAGCTGGATTCTTGTTATGCTCTTGGTGAGTTCTCCTGAGGCTCCTGGGTTGTACTCTTGGAATTACTTTGCCAAATGTAGCTTCCATCCATTCCATCAATTTCCCAAACTGTGTGAAGATCAAAATCATTTTGCTTGCAGGAGACCCCTGAGGCCTTTGTGCAAATGAGTTATCTCCTAACCCAGAGCCCCAAGAAAAAAGATAAAAGATCTTGTGATCTTTATACAGGGCAGACATGGAAGTGAGACCACTAAAGCAATGCTGTTTTTCCCCCATTAACAATAAAAATCTGTTCCAAGGTGACTCACTATGTGAACCTTTTAAAAGGTTGCCATATTTTTTTAAATTATTTTTCCCCAGATGTCCAATTATTTAAAAGTAGAAAAATAATAAATCTTTGGTAAGATTAACACCAAATATTATTACTAAATGAGACAACGCAGCTGCTAGATGTTGAATAAAAAAGGACGCTTTCATTTCCTAAAAGATGTAGCAAGGATGAAATGCATTAAATCAGATCTTTCGTGCTGTCCATAAGATGATATTAAACCTTGGTTTAGAGAAAGAAGATCCTCCCTTTTATAATGACAACATGATTAATAAAAAGGAAAATGTGGGTGTTACAGGGGGTGACCTTCTTAAGAATGTCCGCCCAAGAGGTGCAAAAAGAAATTGCACAGGATACAATCAATGCAGGCAGAAGTTAACATATTGAGGAATAAACAGTCTTTACTTGTCCATTCATGTCAACAGATTGTCAAGAAATGTGACAAATTTTACATTTTGCCTTGATTGCAAAATAAGAATTTGGGCTGCCACAGTGGTATGGAAGCTGATAGGAGACAAGGAAGACCCCTGGGTGTGAGACAGAAGATGGCTCATTACTACCAACAATAGAAGCCGCTCCCGTATGAAGTTTCTGGGCCCATTCCGCAGATCTCGTCCCCAGAGAACTACATGAAGACCACCAGTTGGAAGCAGTACTCACAGGAGGTCATGTTGTGGGACAAGAACTGAGCTCAGGAAACTTTTGTAACGTGGATGAAGCACGTCTACCTTTGGCTTCACAGGTAGACATAATCTCTCTTTTCTCAAGCTATTTATTATATAAACATCCTTGCAAAGATAGTCCAGAACAGAAGGGCAGTCAATGCCTGGCTGGAAAGCCGTCTAAAAATGTGAAGGATAAATCATCTCCCCGTGGGATATTCTTGGAGAAAGCAGAATAAGTAAAAGATCTTCACTTCGAGTAAGAGCGGAGCAAGATGAGAAGAGAGGTCTAGAACTGTTAGTTCGGCCAGTGGCACAGACAGAATTAGATTAGTAAATTCTGCAGCATCCAATGTATTCACTGTAATGTTATTAAAAGATTAATGCCACAGCTAATTTCTGACAAATCGTTCCAATTGTCCAATGTAATATTACTAGAGAATACCTGTCCTGGCAGTTCGATAGAGACAGACCAATAATTCTCCACTCGGAAAGGGCTGGCAATATCTCAGATGTTTGGGGCTATAAAATGAGGAGCGTTGTGGGCGTCTAGTAAGTAGACAGCAGGATCCAAAATATAGGATCGCCTCATACAATGAAGGCTTATTCAGTCGGAAGTCAATAGTGCAAAGACTGAAAACCATCATGCATACTCACCTCAACTCAGTAATTATACAGCATTTCAAATAAAGTGGAATAATACTGTCATTTAAACTATCATTAGGATCAGCGAGCAAATAAAAATATATATTTTACTCTTCGTTTTACTCAAACAAAATCGTGTTTACAAACCATTTTAGGAACTTCTTAGATCCTGAATGCAGTAATTTAAATAAACATTATTCCCCAGTTCATAATTAGATTTCACGTTAGACACACATTGCAATGGGAAGGGAAAATAGATTTAACTCTCCATCTTTTAGAGATAGAATCCTAGAATAATCACTTATCAGCTGCATGTCCTCAGGAAGATAACATATATTCTTTGACCCTCAATTTCTCAGCTTTTGAATGGGTCAATCACAGTATGCACTATTAATATCGACTGCGAAGACACTGTGAGAATTAAATGAAATACGTTACGGGAAAGTGCTTTGTAAATTCTAAAGCTGCTAATATCAGCTGAGATTTTCAGGGCAATCATTTTCCCTTGCCATCAAAAGACAGTGACAATAAATGGTCTATTCTCCTGCTGCAGGATCATTGATTTTTGAAATCCTCAAGGGTCGTAATAACAGTCTTTTTCTTCTTCTTCAGTGGGTTTCAGTTTACCCTATTTTGAAGGCCAGGTATGTGCAACTGTATAGAGTAACCTGTCAAAAATCAGAATTTCTATGTCGCTTCATGGCAACAAATTCCATGAAATGTCTGAGAGCCTCTCAACAGGGAACATGCAAGACTCAGAGAACACAGTCACATACCTCATTTCATCTGCTTGGGATATCATTCTTTCACTTTTCATTGCAAGAGAAGCAATGTCTTGACTGCCTGGTGCATTTGATTAATTAAATGTATCTTGCCCAAATTCCGTTTTTACAAGAATGCAGTGATGGTAAAAGGAACGAAAGGCTTTCAAAATCATGGCTGAAACAAACTAAGTGGACTGCGGGCTAAGGCACCGAAATGTTGTAAAACCTACCAGACGCTGTTCCTAGGTAATGTATCCCATTGTCTGGGTACAACTTTGTGGGTAGGAGTATACGAATAGCAAGAACAACCTAGAATACTACACTGGCTGACCACAAATTTTCTGTGTTGCTAACAGAGGCTGACCACAAATAAATATTTAAGAAGTGTCCAAGGAGACCATAGGGGTCTATTCTCAGAATTATATGTAAAAGACTCCAATCACCCAGTCTGCTCCATGCAGGGATTCAGCCCCAGGTGCCGATTCAGTTGAGGACTGGGGTAAATCTACGTAACAATAAAACTGGAGAGACTGTCTCTTCCAGCTTCCTAGATCTGAGGTACCCTGCTGATTATGTGATTGACATTGAGTGAGGGACTTTCCTTAATATCTTTCTACCATCAATAGGGGAGGCCACTTGAATTCACAATGACCTATTATTCTCTTTATGTTTATACATTGGAGGCCACTTAAAATCATTAACGTTAGAACAAAATAACAAAAAATAGATGAAGTTTAAAATCACCCCACACGCTTAGGTACACTGATGTAAAAAGACGATTACAACTTTGATTTTTTTAATTTGTTTTTAAAAATTCTTTTAAACATTTATTTAGTTTTGAGAGAGAGAGAGACAGACAAACAGACAGGGACAGAAACAGAGAACAATCAAGGAAAGGGCAGAGAGAGAAAAGAGAGAGAGAATCCCAAGCCGGGTCTGTGCTGTCAGTGCAGAGCCCGATGCGGGGCTCGAACCCGCAACCACGAGATCATGACTTGTGCTGCAGACAGATGCTCAACCAAGAGTCACAAGGTGGCCCTGAAGTTTTTAATTTGTGAAACTGTTTTAGACAATACATCCACTGCTTTTCTTTGCACATAACGACATTGATAAACAAACTGAATAATATAGACCACTGAATTCATTCCACCCATTTATTCTTAAAGATGAGAATTCCCTGTAGTTTCTAGAGATTATAGAATTGAGGGGGACAACTGTACCCATGAACTTATCTGTCCCTTTAGAAGGGAACATTTCATATTTCTTATAATCTTTTCCAAATTACTGTGCCAGAACCTGAACTGACTTGAATTAACTCTATGCTTCTGAATGAGTCAATGAATTTCAGGTTTATGAACCAACACCTGATCTAAACACCGATCCATAATTATCAATAATATTAAAAATAAGTAGGATAAATACAAAACTGTTTCCATGAAATTACAGTACCTTAGGGATATCCTTTTGAAAATTTCAAGTGGGTCTTAAGTCCTATATCTCTACAATGATTTTTCTTTCTCACGGAGGTTGATGCCAACAGCTAAGAACAATAATTATGGTATGGGAAACAGACTATCTATACAAGGAAGAATGAATCCCTTTTGCCAATACCCTGTGTTTAAAAACCTCTTTTTATGTAATTTTCTTCCTAGATACTTATAAATTTAACTTTCGGTATCTTAAATAGGTTAAAAAGAATTTGGACTTTAATTTTACCACAGGTCTATGATTTGTGCCTATAGAAAAAAGAAAAGAAAACGTTGAGCACCTCCCTTGTTATTTAAAGTCACTGTTATCTGACAGTGACAATCTCTAGTAGGGTTGGTCTCAAAGCAGGTGCGCCTCCTCGCTTCCTGGACCCGTGCTTTCTGACATTGTAACCACCAGCAGTGCCAGCCCTGAGGTTCAGGTCCACATGAATACATGAAGATTCCTGGCTCTACACCCAGACTTTACGTGGTTTTCACAATGTCTGCATGCTGCGGGGAACTGCAATCAAAGCATCAAAGTCTAGCCTACGGCACAAAGGGAATTAACAGGGACTCATGGTGACTCATGACTCTGTGTGCCACTACTAGGACAGCCACTGGTGAGCACAGCTATTAAAGAGAGAGAGGAGGGCACCTGGGTGGCTCAGTTTGTTGAGTGTCCAACTTCAGCTCAGGTCATGATCTCACTGTTCATGGGTTCAAGCCCCGCATCAGGCTCTGTGTTGACAGCTCAAAGCCTGGAGCCTGCTTTGGATTCTTTGTCTCCCTCTCTCTCTGTCCCTTCCCTGCTCATGCTTGGTCTCTTGTTCAAATTAAATAAACATTTAAAAAAATCAAAGAGAGGGAGACTGATGAAGACTGAGAAAGAGCACTGATGAACAGCAGGGAAGCATTTAAAGGCCAGGGTGAAGAATTTAAGGATGTTTAGTGACAGATATACTTCTTAAAAAAAAACCTATCAGAGACTGCACTAATTTTATGTTGAGATGAAAATGCCTATCATGCATATTGCAATGGGGAATAAACAATAAATAGGCAATCCCCAGGAATTACTTGCTTGTGTTTGATGAGTTCTAGAAATCTAGCATTTATTTAGTTGATTCTTAGACCAAATTAATCACATGATTGTACATATACGCACCTCAGGACCAGAGATGCCTGTATTTGATTTCAGAATTCCACAAAGGAATCCTTTTGGGCTTAGTTCCTCGGAGGAAAGAAAGTCAATAAATATCCTTACCTTGAAATGCAATTGGAAGGATTAAATGTAATAACATATGAAAGCATCCAGCATTATTTTGTCTTCTTTCAAACATAAGGGCCATTCAAATAATATGAGCAGGCAAATTAACCATTTCTCTAAAAGATTTAGGCATCACATTCAGTGGTAGCAAAAACTTTAAGCTCTAAATAAGTTTAGGAAAGAGAATGGATACTATCTATTACAAAACAAAAATAGGGGATCCCTGTGTGCTCAGTCAGCTCAGGTCATGATCCCAGAGTCATGGAATCAAGCCCCTGATGACTCAGTGCTGAGTGTGGAGCCTCCTTAAGAGTCTCTCTTGCTCCCCCTGGTCCCTCCACGCTTACATAGGTTCTTGTTTGTCCTCTCTCTCTCTTTCTCTCTCCCTTCTTTCAACCCCATAAAATTTAATTAACTAAAGTAAGAATAGCTATATGCCAATCTGTTATTATTCTATAAACATGTTTTCCATTAAGTCTTGCTACTTAGTACCAGATACTCAGGGTACAGAGATTGTGCAATGATATATTGAACTGATGCTGCACTTTAGGGGCACAAATCAAAATGAATAGCAACTGTGATCAAAACAACCCCTTGCACTTGTGTAGCAAACATCCTGAAGCTCGTTGGGTGCAAGGCACATCCTATTAGGGCCTGCAGGCCAAAGGGCCTTCGAGGGTCCATAGGCGCTTTGCCAACTCCTGAACCCCGACCACTATGATTAATTTCACAGTCACAAAGAGCTCCTCACAGAGGTAACTGACAGGGTGTAGCTGAGAAAACCACGGAGGTGAGAGAGGAGACTAAGGATGAGGTGCACTTCTAGCCAGTGAGCTTCATTCCCTGGCAGAATGCTTAAACGTGGGGCGGACACAAACCCGGAAGACATCCCCAGTTAAAAACCTTTCTGCCCAAAGAGCTGGCCCATTTGACTGGTAAATAAGGAGTCAACAATTTTTCCTTTAAACACATGCTTGTATATAGGAGAAGGCTCCCTGTCCAGTAAATTGTTCTATTCGGTTAAAACCTGGCAGCAATTAGTAACTCCCCAAGAACAAGAACTCCTTGACTAGAAAAGAAGATGAAAGACACAGACATTCCAGTGTTGGGCAGGGCTGGACGCCAAGATCAAGAGCTGCATGCACTACCTAAGCCCCAAAAGTTGGCTTAGGATTTTTTAATTGTAAGTAGGTTGTACACCTAGCATGGAACTTGAACCCAGGGCAGGGAGTTTTGAAGCTCTGAGCGCCACCTTTGAGCTCACACTCTCAGGAGCCAGAGCATGGCCCTGAAACGGGATAAAGAGAATTGACAGCTTGAAAGATAGCTTTTCTCCCCTCACTTTATAATAGAGGCAATCGATTCAGTACTGTGTATGCAGTACATGCTATGACTTTAAATTAATGCATATTTGTTTCAGATTTAATTCATTGGCTTTTTATGTTCCCATTCTTAAGTTATTAGACATGAGTTTGACAGTAACTAGGAAGTCATAATATTTAAACAGAAGGAAATTAAAGGGCTGTATTTTTTAAATATAAGGCACTTTTCCTAAACAAAAAAAAGTGAAAATCTTCTGGGGTTACTGGAATGGCTCTTAAAAATAATCTGCTTTTGATGAGTTTGCTGGTAGGTCTGTTTGTGCCGTAAGCTGGGCTCCCTTGGTGCCTGGACCACAGCCTAATGTGGACCGCGCACTTGTGCTGTTTCCTTCCCTCTCCCTTCTGGGCCTCTTGGGTCCTCGCTAGGGTCTGAATAGACACACATATTTTGCACATGTGGGTGTTTAGAAAATGCCATCTGATGATCATGATGATGATTCCCTGAGAGTGAGGGTTTTTCATCAGAAGAATGTGTGACTTTTGGACTCTTCCCATTAGATTGTCTTGATCTCTTTTAAAAGTAGGATGGATTTGCTCCTCTGTTTGGGACAGTTAAAGGGGAGTCTTGTCTAAAGGCAGAGAAAGGATGGAGGGGACTGCAAGGTCCCTTCCAATTTTCCGAGTTTATGAAGTAGGATCCTTGCTTCTGAAGAAAAGGCTTGAAGGTTCAGTATGTGGAAGATGGTGATGAGCTGTGCTCTCTCCTCACCGATGACAGAGGACAAACTTGAATGTGAGTGATAGTGGCTTCAAGGGGAGAAATTCTGGCACCAAGGGAAGGTCAAAGTGAAGCATAAAAGAAGTGGAAAATGCAGTCAGTTCTCTTTCCCCAGTGACAGGCTACTCACGGCTGAGGTGGCTCTTCCATTCAAGGGGACAGTGCACCTGAATTTCCTTTTGCTTGAAGTCTTAACACTAGTCCTGGATTTCTTATGACAAGTTATGGTTCCGGGTTGACCCTCATTATGTCGCACTGGTGAGAAGTTACCCAAGGGTTTATGGATGTGGCAAGGACACATTAGAAATGACTTGAATGTGTTCTAGGAAGCTCTAGGAAGATGTGGCACATAAGACTGATCATGTGTTATAAATGGCACTGATTTTATTAATCTCAGATGTATAAACTTAGACATTAAAACACTGTATTAAAGGGGCACCTGAGTGGCTTAGTTGGTTGGGCATCTGACTCTTGATTTTGTCTCAGGTCATGATCTCATGAGATTGAGCCCCAAGCTGAGCTGACAGCGTGGAGCCTGCTCAGAATTCTCTCTCTTTCTCTCTCTCTGCCCCTCCCCCACCATTTCCTCTCTCTCAAACAAACAACTTAAAAATTTGTTGTATTAAAGTCAGTCTCCCCCACCTTTCTACATTGGGTAAAATTATATCAATTCATATTGTTAACCGGTTCTTTGGCTTGAGGTTTTTAGAAACTTTATTTTAGAAATATTCAAAAGGAAGAATCAATTATCCACTAATTATATGAATATGTTGGTAGAGAAAGCCCTAATTGCCCTCTGGAAAAAGGAAGTAATTGATAAAAATTATTAATTAATTTTTGTGAGGTATAAAACAACATGACAATAACCAAATCAAGAAAATCTAAACCCTACAGGAAGTTGATTATTTATAATACTATTTTATTTATGTTTAACAACCCAAAAAACATCTTTTACCAAATATTAATACCAAAAGAACTATATAATTTAACATCTATACCCTATGGACAAATAAGGTCCTTATTTCCACACGGACAAATATATTCATATATTCAATATGCATTCACAAGTATATTCATATATGTATTAGATATATATGAATTCACTGAGACATTATTAGATCCTTTAAAAAGTATCAAACAATCAGGATGTAAGGTTACTCTAGAATGCAGAACAAAATTCTTCCAAGTATTACTTAAGGATATATACCCACTCAAACACAGACTATATATCCTTACATACAGTATTGCTTAAGACACTTTAAATCACTGAACAACAAAAAAGCTACATTCCCCTTGAATGGACATGGATTTCAGAATATTTGAATATAAGCAAATTGAGCGGTCAGGATGCACTGAGCTAAAAATACCAGAAAACAATTGAATAAGAGGAAAATGTGCCCCATCTTATCACGAAAACCATGTAGGTTTCGAAGGTTGCCTGTTTGCACCATTATCTGCAGACTTGCCCCACTTATGCTCTCAGTAGGCTCCAGAACTCTAAGCAATCCATGAGCACATGACTGGTCAAGAAAAAGAACTGGTTTTCTCCCACATCCATCTATTAGCCAAAAGGAATCTTTTCTGAGAAGTCTCCCAGAAAAGAGGGTAATCCTGAATGACTTCAGATAGTTAGACTTATCCATGGACTAGGGATAACATCATTTCCCATAAACACATGGTTACACAGAAAAGGGTGCCCAGAAGAAAAAGGGAGGCTGTCGAGTAGGTAACAACAGCATGCCCAGAATATACATCTTTTCTATGTCATTGTTAAGCCATGACAGGATGGAAATGTCACCTTCTAGGCATTTCCATGCAGATACAGTACACCAAAGACAAGTAAAGACACTAAGAAAAGCAAATCAGAGAAATCATACTAATCGTAATCATTCAGATCAAGAAACAGACACCAAAATTCTTCTAATTCCATTTGTTTCCTACACCAGCCAGATTCAAAGTTGCTTTTAAATGACACCAGACTTTTCAAACCATCAAACCATGATACAGTTCCCATTTTATCTATGCTTTGCACACAGAAGTAAGAAACTTAAAGTTCGTCTTAATAAAACCAAATTCTTTATATTTACATTTATTCAATGAACTGGAAAATAACTTTTTTAAATAAAGAAAACACTGGTGTCTTCGGATATTTTGTCTGAAGAATGTGATTATAAACTTTAATATGCCATCTATATAATTATGTGTTACTACTATATGATTTTAATGTGATCCTGATTAAAGAACATTTTGTTCTTAATGCAATATGCTATTTGGTAATTCTTCTACAAGCCAAAGAAAACAGATTGTTTAAAATTCACATAAATTTGAAACGTGTTTATATTTTAGATGTGATTGGCACTGGTGTTTGCTCTAAGTTCCATGGATGTCAACGCTACCCCATTTCTGAATATGCATGTGGGCAGGGGGAGGAGGGCTGAATGAAGAAAGGAACATTGATGATTTTACTACAATCTGACATTTCTATTTGTGGTCAGGAAATAAAGAGATTCCTACCTTCTCCCAAATTGATAAAAACATAACAAAATTAATAGAAGACTTAAAGTACAGACAATATAGAAAAAAAATTGCTATAGATACTAAATTAATTTTTATCTCTTTAAACAGCAACACACATATAAATGGGATTGAATTACCAGTACAACTATTGAATATCAAATAACTTTTCATAGTAAATTTCCAGAACTGGGTAAAACGATTCAGAGGACCTAGAAGGAATGATAATGAATGCTTCTTTTCCACCAGATATCACGCCCCCCCCCCACACCTAACATATGGAAGATGATTGGCCCACCACAGACTATGCTCACGCACCCACTTTCCAAGCATTGGCATTTAGGTATGACCACATGACCCAGGTTCTGTCAACATGATATACACAGGATGTCAATGGAAAACTGTTAAGAGGATTTCTAGGAAGGCTTTTGCTTTTCCAGTGTAGCAGAGTCAATGACTTTTATGCTGTTCTCTTTCTTCTGCTTGCTTTGGATTTGGGCATGAAGTCTAAAGTGGCAGAAACATGTGCCAGTTCTATGAAGAAGGACAGGAAATTAAGAGATGCTATGTTGACTTCATTGTTACTAATCTAATGTCAAAATCTGCCTGCATCCCAGAAAAAACTAAACCTTCATTTGTTTAAGACACTATGAATCAGGTTTCCTTTTCCTTGTAGCTGAATGCTTTCCAAACTGATACAGATAGTTTTAATTACTTAGCTACAAAACTATAAGAAGTATTGCACATTCATCTATTTATAAAAATGCAGTTATACAATCCAGTCATCATAGATCAAATCAGAATCGATATTTGTTTTCAGTATAATAGCATGCAAACTCTGTCATGAAGCATAGGAAAGCTAATTATTTAGAAATTAGTAGCTTTAATTTCTTTACTGAATTCTAGGGTAAAATCATAACTTCATATGTGGCCATTATTGTATAATTTTGATTGTTTCCTGAAAACAGAGACCATGATTGAAGTTTCATTATTTGATAGTACAATTTTTTGAGGGGAGCACTTTTATGTTCAGTCAAAGTTTAAGAAATTTTAAGATTGCCATGCTGTGTAAAAACACATTAAGTTTCTCTTAGGCTGACATACTGTCTCTGGCATTTACAATAGCCAATATTTAGGAAAAGGCATAAGATGTGGTACTGAATGAAATACCTATTTGCCATTTCTTGAGGAGAACAGTACCTCACTGCTTGCTTAATGATTCATTCATGATTAAGAGGTGACATGGATTGGGGTGCCTGGGTGGCTTAGTCGGCTAAACATCCGACTCCTGATTTCTGCTTAGGTCGTGATCTCACTCTGCGATGAAGGTGTGGAGCCTGCTTGGGATTCTCTCTTTCCCTCTCTTTATGCACCTCCCTGAATTGCATGCATGTGCATCTTCTCTCTTGCCCTCTCTCAATCTCTCTCAAAATAAATAAATGTTTTTAAAACAAGAGGTAATGCAGGAAAGAGAGTTTAGGCTCAGGAATCAGACTCTCAGTTACACATATGACCTTGGAAACTCTCTGCCTTCCCAGTTCCCTTTTCACTCATCACTAGGCATAGAAGGAAAGTAGAAGTACCTGCTTTCAAGGTATTTGGTTAATAAATATATAGCATTGAAGACAGTAGCAATTAGAAAGACAAGAAAAAAGACAGCCTTTTTTAAAAGCTGGTAGTCGTGTGAACTGATCAACTTAAAGGAAGATTGGATTCCTTCTAGGCACACGGTGTCCCCTTTTGTTAGACAATGCAGACTTGCAGGCACATTCAATTATGGTGGAGATTCAGCCTGTGCAAAGCCTGGATGAATTAATGGACTTGTTGGAGGCATGGTACTGGAAAGAGGGAGAAGGAAAGAGAAAGGCTGCTCAAAACCAGACAGCCAGTGAGATTCTCTGAGGGTGAAGTGAGGGCAGACAACATAATGAGAAAAAAATGGCAAGAGATGAGGCAGGTATCTAAGGAGTAGGAACAGGAAGTGCCCATGAACATGGTGGGAGTGTAGCAGTACAGACTTGGGAAGCGACACAGGCTTCTGCCAAGCATGGTGTTACAATGTACACAACTGTTGTATCTCTGTGTTATAGAAAGGGAAAGATTATCACTGTTGGAAGTCCTCAGAGATTTCTAGGTTTGAAATATACATATTTATTCATATTTTGTTCATATTTGCTTATTTTTACAACGAATGTTGGTCAGTGGTTTCCCAACGGGGCTGTACCATGACTGTCCAGAACTTCCCCAAATAGTTACTCTTAGTCATTCTCATTCACTATAACCAATGGTCATTATTTTGACCTCCATTCATTTGAGATGTCTCCTTTATCACTATTTGGACCTTTTCTTGTTTCATCAGTCATGGGTTTGCCTGTATTCTTTGTGAACATCTAAAGTGGCCAGTAAAAAATTCCTCCTGGAGAAAACCAAATAAGATTTAGAAATTCATCACAATATAAGTTCCCTGATAACTCAGTATCTTGATTTACAAATTTTTTAAGCATACTGTGTGGCTGAGGCAGCATGGAAAGAGTAGGGCATGGAGATTCCCAGCTGGATTTGAAACTGAAATTCAGACATATCTTGAAATAACTGATAAACTTGTTCCACAAGCTTAGTTATGTGGCTGACCCTCCAGACAGACAGAACACTCACATGACGAGAAGGCACAGCCATAATGAGACTGGATGAACACCACCACTTAGGTGGGAAAGGAGAGGAATGTCTTCTTACAATAGTATGATGTCTACCATTAACTTTTTCTTCCTGGCCCTGTCCATGCTGGATCCATATGTGACTCCTATAATAGAAGTGGACAGCAACTTAAGTAATAACTGCAGCTTTCATTTCTGTTTAGGAATTAGAAGGCCATAAAAGAGCTAAATATGACAACCTAAAACAACCTAAAAACAAATAAACCTAGGTGAACTAAAGTACATAAAGCAATGGATCCCTCTTATGAGAGAGGAACTGGCTTCTGGCTTCCTACTAGGTGGAATGATAGAAGAGGCAACTGGATAAGGAACAGGGTATAAGGAAACAGACCACATTTTCAACATAGTTTTAGAAGCCCATAAATGTGTCAAGTTGTGGTTCAGATGCATGCAGAAGTTCAGGGAAAGAAAGCTCTGCATCCACATACCTCTCTTTCCCTATGGCCTTCACTGTGTCCATGCAAGTAATATACCCAAGTTTGGGAACAAGAGAGGAGTTCTAAAACAAATCCTAACTGAGGGTTACAGAGCCCACTTGAGGCTGGGAACAGATCAGGAAAACAGTGAGAAATCTTTCTGAACAGTTCTGAGTTCTGAGTTCACCCACTACAAGGCTGCTGCCAAGATGTGGGGTTAGGACAGAGGAAGAGCAAGAAATACCTATAAATTTCCCCAGGACAACATTGTGTACAGTTGGCCTTCTGAAGACTCAAGTCAGAGAACAGGGCACCTGGCTGGCTCAGCTGGTAGAGTGTGTGACTCTCGATGTCATGGATGTGAGTTCAAGTCCTATGTTGGGTGTAGAGATTACTTAAAAATAAAATCTTAAAAAAAAGAGAGAGAGGAGAAAGAGCATCAGGGCAGAGGAATCTCCTGAATATAAAAAGCTGACTGTAGAAATGGAGAATGAAGAGTACTTACCAGAAGCCCCAAATCTGGAAAAAAAGGAAGAGAGAGAGAGAGAGAAAGAAAGATGCCCTTCTATTTAGGAAACCAATAGCTGGGTTGTAATTGTTTTATTTATTTTGAGAAAGAGAGGGAGAGAGAAAGAGAGAGAGAGAGAGAGAGAGAGAGAGAGAGAGAGAGAGAGAGCAAGCGCACAAGTGAAAGAGAGAGAGAGAGCAAGTGGAGGAGGGGTAGGGAAAGAGAGGGAGAGACAATCCCTAGCAGGCTCAGCACTGTCAGTGAGGACCCTGATGTGGGGCTCAAACTCATGAACTATGAGATCATAACCTGAGCTAAAATAAAAGTTGGACACTCAATGACTGGGCCACCCAGGTGCCCTACCAGTAGCCAGCTTATAAAGTATAAAGAGACATCTGGAGTCTCACTGATGCTCAGATCCCAAGAATTGCTAAATCTGAAGCCAGTAACAAACTGAATATAAAGGAAACTAAAATAAAGTGCAGAAATCAAATGCATATTAAATGGCATAACCCCTCCCATACACTACTGGTCAAATAAAGAAGTGTTGTGCCTTTTTCTGGAACTAAGTATATTAATTTCCATCAATAATGTTCTTTTGTTCAAAATACACATTCTAGAATAAAAGTTATAAGACATGTGAAGGATATATAAAAAATTTAAGGCATCTGAATAAAAATATGATGCATGATCAAGAGAAGAGAAATAAAAATAGTCCCATGTATAATATAGATGTTGAGACTTTTAGATAGGAGATTTAAAATAAATACGATAGATGTTAAATAACCTAACATAACTGATATCTATGCAATTGGTGTGAAAATATGGGAAACAGTACAGATATGAGTACAAGGAAAATGCCAAATGTAAATGAAATAAGTAAAAATACAATACTAAAATGAGGAATTAATGTTACTAGCTTATCAATAGACTGGCCATTCTTAGAAGAAAAAATCATTGAACTTGAAGACAGATCAATAGAAATTACCCATATTGAAATTCAGAGAAAACCAACAGCAAAAAAGAAAGAAGTAGTGAGAGAAAGAAAAGGAAAATAAGCAGGTGGCATGTGTGGAAAGTTCTATGTAGCCAACCATATTTGCATTAAGATTCCAGAAAAGAGAAGGCAGATGATGGAGCAGAAGTAATGTCTGAAGAGATCACGGCTGACAACTTTCCAAGATCGATGAATTATTTCAACTCAATATCCAAGAAGTTCAGCAAACAAATTCAAATATAACAACAAGTGTAGGCAAATGATAATCAAATTGATGATGAAGATCAAATATAATTTTAAAAACCCAAAGAGACATGGAAAAATAAACAAACAAACATCATAAACGTAAAAAGAATGTCAACCTCTGATTTTCATTTGAAAAGGGGAGGAGGTGCCTGGGTGGCTCAGTCAGCTGCCGACTTCAGCTCAGGTCATGATCTCATGGTTCGTGGGTTTGAGCCCCGCATGGGGCTCTGTGCTGACAGCTCAGAACCTGGATCCTGCTTCTGATTCTGTGTCTCCCTCTCTCTGACCCTCCCCCACTCACACTCTGTGTCTGTCTCTCTCAAAATAAATAAACGTTAAAAAAATTAAAAAATAAAAAAAAGGAAAGTGGGGGACAGAGAAGACTATGGAACAGTATTGAAAGATAGTAAAGCAAAAACAAATGGGTTGAAATCAAATTATAAATCCTATGAAACTATCTTAGAAATAAGCACTAAATTTATAATTTTTTATCAAAAGAAAAAGCTGAGAGAAGTTATGTAGAGCAGATCTGTCCCACAAGACATGCAAAACAAATAAAAAAGAGATAAAAACAAAAACAAACAAGACAGTAC